>NC_137145.1:817575-837575 GCF_949319135.1 Squalius cephalus
TGGCGGTAAGGTCGAGGGGGAGGTTCCAGACAAAGAGCGACCCAAGGGATATACCATCATACCACAACAGAGAAGGAAAACTCTGTACAGAAACCCCCGTGAGCCACTGCCTTGTGGTTAGCTCCAGGGAAAGCAAAGGCTAAGGGAGTAAACCCCAACAGAAAATCAGGAGTGGAGCCCCTCAGGCGGATGGTGAAGGAACATGTCACCATCCGGCAACTCCTGCAGCTGCGCTGACACTGACTGTATTGGCTCGCCTTTCTGCCAGACCCTGCCAGCAAAGCCGAGAGGGGGGGTCCTGACGTCTGGGCAACCCAGGATCTCCATATCATTAGCCCAGGCCTGCACCTGGAGAGGTCACTCCAGCTGCACTGTCTCAGTGCAGAAACAACACGGGGAGCAGCAGTCTACCAGTGTTAAGTCATGGCTCATTTGGAGTCGAGCCGGGTGCTAGGGGTTGCTCCCGACGGTGGGAGGAACCATTGTGTTCCATTGGGTCGTTACCGCCCGCCTTAACCCGGGCAGCCCCCGGGCAGTTAGGTACTACCCCGGCCACAACCTGCTTGCTTCATCGGGTGCATGGAGCTTAGACAAAATCGAAAGGCAGGTTGTAAAACCCAGCACCAGGAAATAATCAAAAGACCAAAAAGTCACCAGCCCTGCGGCTGGCAACCTGGAATGTCAGAACATTGTGCCCTGGCCTCTGTGACGATCTTCAGCAAGTTGACGACGCTAGAAAAACCGCTATCATCAATCACGAGCTGTTAAGGCTCAACATTGACGTTGCCGCCCTTCAAGAGACACGTCTTCCATCCAGTGGAAGTCTGAAGGAGGGAGATTACACTTTCTTCTGGCAAGGACTGGAGCAAGACAAGCGCCGACTTTATGGGGTCTGCTTTGCAGTGCGAAATTTTCTCTTGCCATCAGTAGAACCTCCTTCTCAGGGGACTGAGCGTATCCTCTCCCTCCGTCTCACAACCTCCTCGGGACCCTTGCACATCTTTAGCGTCTACGCCCCCACACTATGCTCCACAGCTGAGGATAAAGATGCTTTCTATTACGAACTTGAGGCCAAAATTGCAGAGATCCCACCGAAAGACAACCTGCTCATGCTCGGAGACTTCAATGCCCGCGTGGGCGCTGACTACATCTCCTGGCCACACTGCATTGGACATTTTGGCGTTGGCAAGCTTAATGAGAACGGACAGCGACTACTTGAGCTATGCTCTTACCACAACTTGTGCATTACCAACACCTTCTTCCTCACCAAGCCCCACCACAGAGTGTCTTGGAGACACCCCAGATCCAAACACTGGCACCAGCTTGATCTCATTGTTACTCGGAGACCCATGCTAAAGCACGTGCTCGTCACCCGCACGTATCACAGTGCTGACTGCGACACGGACCATTCCCTGGTCAGCAGTAAGGTGCGCCTCCAACCTAGACGAACCCATCGCTTGAAGCAGAAGGGCCGCCCTCGCATCAACACGGCAAGAACATCAGTGCCAGAGCTGCGGGAACGCTTCGCCAGAGCCACTGATGAGGCCCTGGAGGACTGCCCTGTAGACAGTGTTACGATGCGATGGGAGTACATCCGTGACACCGTGTACAAGGTCGCCTCAGACACCTTCGGGAAGAAGGTGAAAAAGAGTGAAGATTGGTTTGTAGCAGGGATCGAGGTGCTGGAGCCTGCCATCACTGCAAAACGTACCACTCTCCTTGAGCACAAGAGACAGCCTTCTGCAAGGACAATGGCTGCCTTCAGAGAGGCACGTAATAACACCAAGAGGATTGCCCGAAAGTGTGCGAACGACTACTGGCTGAAGTTGTGCAGCGATATTCAGACTTCGGCAGACTGTGGTAATATCCGAGCCATGTATGAGGGCATGAAGAAAGCGTTTGGTCCCAACGCCATCAAGACTGCTCCCCTAAAATCCACTTCCGGCGAGATCATTACAGATCGCAGAAAGCAGATGGAGAGATGGGCTGAGCACTACCAGGAACTGTACTCAAGAGAGAACATTGTTACTGACACAGCCATTAGAAATACCATGCCGCTGCCCATCATGGAGGAGCTTGACTCGCCACCCACCATCGAGGAACTTGGGAAGGCCATCGATTCACTTGCCTGTGGGAAAGCACCAGGCAGTGATGGAATTCCATCAGAGATCATTAAGGCAGGAAAAGTGAGCTCTCTTCTCGGCCACCTCCACAACCTCCTGCTCAAATGCTGGGAAGGGGGCATCATACCCCAAGACATGCGAGACGCTAAGATCCTCACGCTCTATAAGAACAAGGGCGATCGCAGTGACTGCAATAACTATCGTGGGATCTCCCTCCTCAGTGTTGTGGGGAAAGCCTTTGCACGTGTCATCTTTAACCATCTACAACTGCTCGCCGATCATGTGTATCCGGAGTCGCAATGCGGGTTCCGAGCAAAACGGTCAACAATTGACATGGTGTTCACCCTTAGGCAGCTACAGGAGAAGTGCCGTGAGCAGAGACGTCCCCTGTTTCTTGCCTTCATGGAACATGGTGGGCACAGTCCAGTATGGCGAGTCATCGTCAGACCCCTTCCCAATCAGGTGTGGTGTGAAGCAGGGGTGTGTCCTGGCGCCAACACTCTTTGGCATGTTCTTCTCCCTGCTCCTGCGCTATGCCTTCTGCAACTCCGAAGACGGGATCTTCCTCCATACTAGGAGTGATGGGAAGCTCTTCAACCTCGCCCGCCTCAGAGCAAAGACTAAGGTCCGCAGGGTACTCATACGGGAGATGCTGTTTGCAGATGATGCTGCTCTTGCTGCACACACTGAGGGTGCCCTCCAGCGACTCATCACTTGCTTTGCAGATGCATGCACAGAGTTTGGCCTTGCCATCAGCCTCAAGAAAACCAATATATTGGTTCAAGATGTCAACACCACTCCTGCAATCACTATCGGCGACAACACCCTGGAGGTAGTGGAGAATTTCACCTACCTTGGCTCCACCATCTGCAGCAACCTATCCCTGGATACCGAGCTCAATATAAGGATAGGCAAAGCAGCAACCGCCATGGCTCGACTAGCAAAGAGGGCTTGGGACAACACTCTGCTGACACTCAAAAGAAAACTGAAGGTGTACCAAGCATGCGTCTTGAGCACCCTCCTCTATGGCAGTGAAGCTTGGACTCTATATTCTCGCCAAGAGCAAAGACTGAATGCCTTTCATATGCGCTGCCTCAGACGACTCCTGAGCATCACCTGGCAGGATCATATCACAAACAGAGCCATTCTGGCTCAGGCAGGTATGCCAAGTATGTTCACCATCCTCACACAGAGGCGATTGCGCTGGCTTGGCCACCTGTGCAGGATGGATGACGGTCGCATCCCAAAGGACGTTCTGTATGGGGAGCTTGCCACAGGAACACGACCAACTGGACGGCCAACCCTGCGCTACAAGGACGCCTGCAAGCGAGACTTGAAAGCGTGCAGCATCTGCCCAGCTGATTTGGAAGCAGTGACATCGAACCGCGAAAATTTGCGATCCACCGTCAAGACTGGTGTCCTTCTAGCCGAAGAAAAAAGAGCAATGCAGTGGGAGGAGAAGAGGACCCGCCGGCAGCAAAGCGTTCAGCCTGCCCCCACTGACTCCACCACTGCTTACACCTGCAGCAAGTGCCAGCGGTGCTGTCGCTCCCGTATCGGACTCTACAGCCATAGCAGAGTCTGCAACCAAACCACAGACTGACCTGGGTGCAGATTCTAAACCATTGTCTCTCGAAGACAGAAGGATGCCAACAACAACAAGTATGTGTGTGTGTGTGTGCGCAAATGAGTGTGTGAAACTGTGTGCGTGTGTGAGAGTATGTGTGTCTGTGTGTGTGAGTGTGTGATAGTAAATGTGTGTTTGTGTGTGAGTTTATATAAACACTGTCCAGAACAGTTCTTTCAGTTTATATATTTTATCTCTCTTTAACGATTTTCCTCTGGCTGGATAAAACTTTTTTTTTTAAATAAACTTTTTTATTAAAATTAAACTTTTTAAAAGAGTTTAATAAAGAATAAAAATAAAACAAGGGTTAAATAAAATAAAACAAAATATTATTTAAAAAAATGGTTTATCAGAGTCAGAATATTTCATCTCTCTTTAACATCTTTGCTTCGGCATGATCAGATTTTTTTTTAAGTTAAAACTTTATTGTTTATTTATTATTTAAGCTTTGTTTATATCAGTATTACAATACATAATATCTTTACTTCATCTTGATCAGGAATTTTTTTTTTATTAAAGATAAACTTTTTACAAGTTAAAACTATATATTAACATCATGGTACTGAATTATTACCATACTCGTATAATATTAAACTTACATGGTACTTCAAAGAATATCACGTGACTGGAATGGTGTGTAGAGAGTATGATATTACCATAGTACAGTTCAGAAAAACATGGCAGTACCGACTGATTAGTGTGTAACTGGCATAATTATTGCCATATTATGATTTAAAACAACGAATCGCGTCACGAACATGCTTGTGATGATAATCATGAGCTCGTTATTAATGTCAGATGAAGGTTTTGAGTTAGTTATTGAAGCTAAGCTAACTTACCTGAACAAACTAACACAACATGAACTTTGAGCTTCACCAACCAAACTGATTTTAATCACTACGCAACAAATCATCACTGCAATTCTGATATTATTCACTTAATATCTCTTATGATTAAGTTAAAAAAAACAACAACATTGATTAAATCTGAATAAATTGAGTGATTTATCCAAACTACCTGTTACTGTCAGAGCTAAGCTGCTGTTTACCACACAAGCACTATATTAAACACATCTCCGCTCTGATTATTAATATATGAGTACATTGACAGGTGTCTCGCCTCATTTATCGCGTCTTGATCCGGAAAGAGTGAAACTATTCAACACGCTTTTGCACGATTGACTCTCGTGTTCAGTCAGAGTTCATCACGGCGAGTGACGTCAGCGCGCCAGGCCCCGCCCCCTGTGCGTGCTCGCGCACTGATCTCTGGTCAGGTGGACGCGCGGCGCGCTCTATGTTCTGTAATCACACTGAGGCTGAGACACTGATCCGGGATCAGCTTTTATTTGCACTTTCAAGCGCTGCATAGCGGATCTTTCACAGTCTGTAAAACAATCAGCAAGAGTACTTTGACGGTACCATCGTACATGACCAAAAAGCATGGAAATACTACAGTACTTTTTCGTTAATGACATACAAAATTAATACAGTAGTTCGTTCGTTCGCCACATCTGATGTTGCTCTGCAATCACACACACTCAATTCTTCCCTGAGACTCACTCGGGTTCAACTTCAAGCATATTAATTAACGCAGGGGGTTTTCAATCTTCTACATGCCAAAGACCCCAAAATGTAAACACAATTAAAATATACTCACAACTTATATGGTGAAAAAGTATAATATTATTAGGCTGATATATTATGCAAAATATTTCGCTTTGGTTTGTATATGTTACATTATTATGTTTTTCACCTCACTTTAATGCTGCACTGTTATATAATTTAAAATTATTTCTATTTCATTTCATCCAATCTTATATTCATTTATTTTTGCACTTTTTCTCTGAGCTTTTCCATGGAGGCCAGATTGAAAACCCCTGGTCAAACACAGAGAACAGAGAATGATAAATATCAGAGAACAGCGGATGATAAATAACCTGCAGTTACACAGAAGCCCACACACACTTTCTAATTAGTGCAGATGTAAACAACTAACTGACACTACTTCTAGATGCACATGGTGAACCGCTGATTAAAACACACGCATTGGATGGAATAAACAGCAGCGGATCAGAAAAATATGAATAAACATCATTAATGTTCACACACACACACACACACACACACATAAATGATGCAAAAAAAAAAAGAGAAGTGAAAGGCAGCAAGTGTAAAAATAGCACGTGGGCCAGAACTGAAGGCATCTTGTTTTCCAGTAAAAATATCTAAACAAACATTCTTCAACCAAGATACATTTACTTGAGAAGCAAAATTACATACATGATATTTTAAATACATTTTAATAAATATAATTTTTTAAGAATTATTCTCACATCTTTTAATATTGTATAAAATGTTGTGGCCAATGACAGAATGAGTGCAGTGCGCTTGCAGAGACTCCGCCCACACACTCTTCTGATTGGCTGTGATTTTCTATTGATTTGGTTGTGATGTGATCTTGGTTGTGCAAACCAAGACTTAATATCTGATGTCATTTGGCTTCTCAAGTAAATATACGGTATCTTCATTTCATTCAAAAATACTGAGGAAGAAGCTCATTTTTTTGCAGTGCATAAGAACGAAGCGTCTTGTGTCTGTGGTTTGAGCGGACGTCTCTTCATCGTCCTGATGCTGACGCGTGAAGCTGCTACACCACACTGCTCTTCTGCAGCTCCTCGATCAGAGCTGTGGATGAAAACACAACAATCCCAGTGTCAAATCTAGAACCGCACTGTATTTCTCTCAAGAGCAGCAGAGGAAGAGCACGACAGACCGCTGATGATTTCATCTTTGGTTTTCTGCAGCTCTTTGCGCATCTCCTCCAGGATTTCCTGTTATCAGACACATCATGCTTTAGTAAGTCAGTCTGTTCAAAAGAGAAACGAGTCGATGTGTGAGAAAGAGCTGCTGACCTCTTTGAATTTCTCCAGGTCGGAACCGTCTCTGGATCCAGAGTCTCCTCCGGTGCTGCTGCCGGGTCTCGTCCTGCAAGAACCACAGACACATGGAGCTTTAGTGCTCAGAGACTCACAGAACCCTCAGAGACTCACAGAACCCTCAGAGACACACAGAACCCTCAGAGACTCACAAAACCCTCGGAGACACACAGAACCCTCGGAGACACACAGAACCCTCAGAGACTCACAAAACCGTCAGAGACACACAGAACCCTCACAGAACCCTCAGAGACACACAGAACCCTCAGAGACGCACAGAACACTCGGAGACGCACAGAACCCTCGGAGACACACAGAACCGTCAGAGACACACAGAACCCTCACAGAACCCTCAGAGACGCACAGAACACTCACAGACACACAGAACACTCAGAGACACACAGAACCCTCACAGAACCCTCAGAGACACACAGAACACTCGGAGACACACAGAACCCTCGGAGACACACAGAACCGTCAGAGACACACAGAACACTCAGAGACACACAGAACCCTCACAGAACCCTCAGAGACGCACAGAACACTCGGAGACACACAGAACCCTCGGAGACACACAGAACCGTCAGAGACACACAGAACCCACACAGAACCCTCAGAGACTCACAGAACCCTCAGAGACTCACAGAACCCTCGGAGACACACATAACCCTCGGAGACACACAGAACCGTCAGAGACACACAGAACCCTCACAGAACCCTCAGAGACACACAGAACCCTCAGAGACGCACAGAACACTCGGAGACGCACATAACCCTCGGAGACACACAGAACCGTCAGAGACACACAGAACCCTCACAGAACCCTCAGAGACACACAGAACCCTCAGAGACGCACAGAACACTCGGAGACGCACAGAACCCTCGGAGACACACAGAACCCTCACAGAACCCTCAGAGACACACAGAACACTCGGAGACACACAGAACCCTCGGAGACGCACAGAACACTCACAGACACACAGAACACTCAGAGACACACAGAACCCTCACAGAACCCTCAGAGACGCACAGAACACTCGGAGACACACAGAACCCTCGGAGACACACAGAACCGTCAGAGACACACAGAACCCACACAGAACCCTCAGAGACTCACAGAACCCTCAGAGACTCACAGAACCCTCGGAGACACACATAACCCTCGGAGACACACAGAACCGTCAGAGACACACAGAACCCTCACAGAACCCTCAGAGACACACAGAACCCTCAGAGACGCACAGAACACTCGGAGACGCACAGAACCCTCGGAGACACACAGAACCGTCAGAGACACACAGAACCCTCACAGAACCCTCAGAGACACACAGAACCCTCAGAGACGCACAGAACACTTGGAGACGCACAGAACCCTCACAGAACCCTCAGAGACACACAGAACCCTCAGAGACGCACAGAACACTCGGAGACGCACAGAACCCTCGGAGACACACAGAACCGTCAGAGACACACAGAACCCTCACAGAACCCTCAGAGACACACAGAACCCTCAGAGACGCACAGAACACTTGGAGACGCACAGAACACTTGGAGATGCACAGAACACTCACAGAACCCTCAGAGACACACAGAACCCTCAGAGACGCACAGAACCCTCGGAGACACACAGAACCGTCAGAGACACACAGAACCCTCACAGAACCCTCAGAGACACACAGAACCCTCAGAGACACACAGAACACTCAGAGACACACAGAACCCTCACAGAACCCTCAGAGACACACAAAACCCGTCACAGAACCCTCGGAGACACACAGAACCCTCGGAGACGCACAGAACCCTCAGAGACACACAGAACCCTCAGAGACACACAGAATCCTCACAGAACCCTCGGAGACACACAGAACCCTCTGAGACACACAGAACCCTCTGAGACGCACAGAACCCTCAGAGACACACAGAACCCTCAGAGACACACAGAACCCTCACAGAACCCTCGGAGACACAAAGAACCCTCGGAGACGCACAGAACCCTCGGAGACACACAGAACCCTCAGAGACAAACAGAACCCTCACAGAACCCTCAGAGACACACAGAACCCTCAGAGACACACAGAACACTCAGAGACACACAGAACCCTCACAGAACCCTCGGAGACACACAGAACCCTCGGAGACGCACAGAACCCTCAGAGACACACAGAACCCTCAGAGACACACAGAACACTCAGAGACGCACAGAACCCTCAGAGACACACAGAACCCTCAGAGACACACAGAATACTCAAAGACACACAGAACTCTCAGAGACACACAGAACCCTCAGAGACAAACAGAACCCTCACAGAACCCTCAGAGACACACAGAACCTTTATAAACACACAGAACACTCAGTCCGAAGCATGAAATACCTGCTCAACGGAGCCGCGGATGCCGGAGAAACTGGGCTCTTCTCCTGAGTCTTAGGCGCTGAGTTCACCCTGTTTAAACCAGTGTGCATATCATTAACTAAACCAACTAAAACATTTTTGTTAAGCTGAAATGAAACAAAACATAAATATAAAATAAAAAAACTAGACAATAATTAAAACAAGATGAAGTTCAACGATTACTATCTGAAATAAAACTAAAAGAAAACTCTTTAGAAATATTTTTAAAAACAAAAACTAATACAAATGACAAAAGCACATAACTAAATAAATAAAATAAAAATGAAAACTGATGACAGGTTTAACTGATCCTGTGAACAGACACACAGAAGAAGACGCGACTTTACCGTGAAATGGACGACGGCTTCTCCCACGGCTTCTTCACCACGTCTGCTTTATCTGAATGAGAAACAAAGTACGTTTGAGGTCAGGATGTGAAGTGAACCGTTCAGCGTAAACAGGAAGTAAACAGGAAGTGCGGTAAGAAGTGATTTTCTCACCTGCAGATCTGGAGTCATTGTTCACAGAATCAGCCTGAAAACAGAGATCAGAGATCAGAGATCAGCGTCGCCATCACACACGGAGCTCCAGTAAAACACAAACACACTTACGCTGCTCGCTTCAACCTTCTTCGCCCCTGGAGTGTCCGTAGCTTTTCTTCTGTAACACACAGAGGGGAAGATCTGTAAATAAGGCTGCAGACTGTCTGATGGCCGTGACACATTACTGAAGTGGAGCTGCTATATTCACCAAAACCATGATTTCAGAATGACTCATACCCAGCTGACTAAAATATGTTCAAAGAGCGTTTTGCTAACGTTCCCATGACTGTGTGTCTATGAATGTTCTCTGACTGTTCAAAATCATTCATCGTTTTGAATCGAATACATCGTTCATGGAATGTTTTCTTCTGAAATGTTTTAGTTAAGACGTTTATTAAATGTTACTTGTTTCAGAACGTTCAGAGAACATTCAAAAGTAACGTTCACATAATGTTTGAAGAATGATACGATGGAACATTTCCTTAATGTTCACATAACCAAGAAAAATAACGTTTTTAAGACATTTAAAAAACGGGACATTTTGAACAGTCGGAGAACATTCATTCAGTCATGGGAACGTTAGCAAAACGCTCTTTGAACATATTTTTGTCAGCTGGGTATGTGCATGGTTTCGGTGAATAAAGCAGCTCCACTTATATTGCTTGTTGCACTCTCTACCATTCATAGTAATATGAGTGCACAGTCTCTGTATACAAGTATAAGTAATTTGTATAAGTAAAGTCTTTGGTAAAGAGATGTAGAATCTGGTTGTTAAACGACTTCCTGTCTAAGCGGGTGGTTTTGGACTAAATTTATGCTATAGTATTCCAGAGCAAACATCATATGATTGTGGTGGCATTTAACTGACCGTCGAGCGAGAATTGCACTCATTTCTCCCATCAGTCCTGGTCCTCCTCCTCCTCCTCCTCCACCTCCTCCTCCTCCACCTCCTCCTCCACCTCCACCTCCACCTCCTGAACTGGCGCTCGCCGCAGGAGCCGGCGCTCCACTGTCGTCCTGCACATCCAGTGAACAACCAGCAGAGGGCTCTGAGTTCATGCATGAGAGTTTCTCTACGCTTTTGACTTTAAATTTGAAATTTATTTGAAAGATAACCCCTTGAGATGTCTCAATGAGACCTGAGATGAGATGAATCTCATTTTCGAGGGGGTCCTTAGAACAAGCACGAATACAGACAACAG
The DNA here is from genome assembly GCF_949319135.1 of Squalius cephalus. Classification (NCBI taxonomy): domain Eukaryota; kingdom Metazoa; phylum Chordata; class Actinopteri; order Cypriniformes; family Leuciscidae; genus Squalius; species Squalius cephalus. Next base: position 828,395 of record NC_137145.1, read on the forward strand.
GTTACATTGTATAACACATAATACTTCACATTCATACCAACATTTAGCTCTCCATAACTATCTCCTCACATACCAGCCCTCTAAGTACATTGAAACAATAAGTGTCGTTTAAGGGCTTTCATTGTACACAACAATATTCAAAGTTTTTGAGGGGCAGAATTAAAATAAAAAACATCTTGATTTTATGTTGTTTAGCTTAGTTTGTCTCATTTTAAGTCATCTTGGGGCCCCTGGTTGAAAAGCGCCAGCCCACGACCTCATACAGTGGGTGTTTACATCTGTCAGGTGATCAGATCTGTAGTTCTGATGTATCATCGACAACACTGAAGGACCGCCCACTCACCTGTCAATCATTCACTAGGAACATGTACAAAAGCTCAAACATAGAGACAGAGCGACACGCGTTATAATCTGAAAACCAAGCCCACCGAGGGGGAAAACGTCTCAGATTACGTATGTAACCCTGGTTCCCTGAAGAGGGAACTCAACCTCGAGACACTGTGGGAACTGCATGGTTGCGTCATGAAGCACGTGTGAAATCAGTCCAATGGTGTGACGATACCCACTATACCCCATAATAACCAATGCCTGACTGTGTGAAATCATCGCTTACACTAAGACACAAACATCCTAGACCCTGGAGTGGAGCCTAGATCCAAGATATAAAACCCCAGGACCAGCCTGCCGCATCACAAATGTCATGGAGGGAGACACCCAACAATAAAGCTTTTGAGGCAGCCATACGCCGCTTCATAAGCAAGTGAGATAGCCTCGACCACCCACTTGCTCATCCTCTACTTAGATGCAGGGTAGCCTTGCCTAGGTGACCCGAAACAGACAAAGAGTTGATCCGACTTTCGCCACAGGGCAGCTCTGTGGACATAGGCATCCAAAGCCCTAACAGGGCACAGCAGATTAAGAGTGCCACAAAGAAAACGAGTAATGAGAGGATCTCTCCCCAATTATGCACCACCCAAAGGAGTGTGGTAAGCAGATATAGCCGCCACATACACCTTTAAGGTGGAAGAAGATAATCCAGCAGAGAAACGTTCTTGCAAATAATCAAGTACTGAACCAAAGGGCAGTTGATTGGATCCAATTGACGTTCTCCACACCAAGAAGAGAACAGTCTCCACTTCAGTGCATATAGTCTTCTCGTGGAGGGAGCTCTGGACTGGAGAATGGTCTCCACGACCTCGGTCGAGAGACCCGATTCTATGAGCTGGGCCCCCTCACAGTTCCACAACTCCGGGCGAGGACGATAAAGCCGTCTAGAAAGAACACATCAGGTCCAAGAACCAAACTCGGGCCGGCCAGTTCAGGGCTACTAATAATAGACGGGCCCCTTCCCGGCAAACCCTCTCCAGAACTCCTGGGAGCAAAGATATCGGAGGAAAGGCATACAGGTATAGCCTTGGCCACAACTGAACCATCGCATCCAACCCCAGGGGAGCTGGATGCGTGAGGGAGAACCACATGGGACAGTGAGGGGTGAAGTCTCCATTCCCCGGGCCTCAGCCCCTGTCTCGACAAGATGTTCTGACCCACCGCTGCAGGGGTCTCATGTACAAAAGTCTAAAAGTTATTAGGTTGGATGCAGCTGCCATAAGACCCAACAGTCTCTGAAACTATTTCACAGTGTCTGGCCAAGTTTTACCCCATTTAGAGCTGAGAGAAACGATGCTGTACGAGCAGGGGACAACTGTGCCTGCGTCGTTGTCGAATCCCAAACCACGCCTGGAAAAGTGAGCCTCAACCCCAACTTTCTTATGTGAGACAGAACGACCTCTCGATGCAGGACTGTCATCTGCTCAGAGCTGAAATCAACCAGTCGTCAATTTAATTCAACACGAGAATGCCCTGGAGTCTCAGTGGAGCCAGAGCTGGTGAAAGTGAATGTGCGGGGCGATAAACCTAGGCCGAAGGGAAGAACCCGATATTGGAACCTCTGGTATTGGTCGAACAGCCACCTTAGTGCCCTGAAACGGCGAACCGGCAGGGAACAACCGAACTGGCAGCACTGCGGCCCTCTTCCCCCAAGAGAGCGTAGAGGAGAAACGGGCACCCTGTAATGAGGTGGAAACCATTTCTCCCCGGAGGGGCCTTCATAGTTGAAGCCTTCTTCGAGATAATGACAGTCCTCAGATCTTGACTGCGGCTGCCACTGATTGGGACCCCCCTGATTGTGGAGGAGCCCGAGTGGTGACGCTTTGTTTCTGTTGCACTCTATGCTGTGAGGAGCTCGTATACGGCCGAGACTGGCGAGGAAGAAACTTCTGGAACGCCGCTGCTTGTTTCTTCGCATCCTGAAACCTCTCAGCGACCATGTTAACCAAGTTGCCGAAGAGGCCAGAAGGCCAGAGCGGAGTGTCCATAAGAACAGATCTATCCCTATCTTTCATTTCGGATAGATTTAACCAAAGATGTCTCTCCGTGGCTGCCATTGACCGGCCTACTGACTTAGCCGTCTCCTTGGTGGCCAGAAGAGACAAATCTGTTGTGCGCTTTTGTGCACTTTTGTGTCCTTAAACGCTCGTTTTTTGGGGTCGATGGCTTATAAAAACTTATTTTTGGGGTTTTTTAGCTTGTTTGCTGTACACCTTGTCACATAGCAGCTTTTAGACATTGATTTGTTTTTTCTTATAAGTCAGAAATGACAAGGAGGCAGCTTCTCACAATACAAAGTCAATGGAGACTGTTGGAATGCACTCTGTCTCTATACAGGCATCTTATTAAACATCACTGAAGATGAACACAGTGGATCAGGGGAACTTCGGACTGACCTTGGCCACTTTCCGTAGTTTAGCTCCAGCGAGTGCTGCGGCCAGACCTCCATCTCCTCCTAGTCCTCCTCCTCCTCCTCCTCCCCCTCCTCCTCCTCCTCCTCCTCCTCCCCCTCCTCCTCCTCCTCCTCCACCTCCTCCTCCTCCTCCTCCTGAGGGCGGGGGTGGGGGTGGTGGAGCTCCTCCTCCTGAAGGAGGTGGTGGTGGTGGTGGGGGCGGCGGGGGTCCTGGAGCAGGTGGAGGTCCGGGTGGAGGAGGAGGAGCCGAGGCCGGACCGGGAGGAGGAACAGGAGGCGGGGCTGGTGCCGCCTGTCTCTCTCTCTCCAGTCGCTCTTGCTCCTGTCTCTCTCTCTCCTGCTGCTCCTGCCTGAACACACACACACCAGTTACACTCAGCATCTCACTGACATCCACATGAGAACCATTTAAAATAGAAATTAATAAATGCACAAACAAATCAATAAATGCACAAATAAAAAAATAAATGCACAAATAAATAAATGCAAAAATAAATGAACAAAATTAATAAATGCACACATAAATTAATAAATGCACAAATATATTAACAAATGCACAAATAAATAAACATTAAATAATTTATTTGTGTGTTTATTAATTTATTTGTGCATTTGTTAATATATTTGTGCATTTATTAATTTATTTGTTTGTTTATTAATTTATTTGTGCATTTGTTAATTCATTTGTGCATTTTCTTATTTATTTGTTTGCTTATTTAAATGCACAAATAAATTAATAAACGCACAATTAAATTAATAAATGCACAAATAAATAAATAAATAAATAAGTTAATAAATGCACAAATTAATATTTAATTAATGCACAAATTAAACATATTTAAATAAATAATATAAATGCACAAATAAATTAATAAACGTACAAATAAATGAATCAATAAATGCAGAAATAAATTAATAAATGCACAAATAAATAAAAGCACAAATAAAAACTTAAATAAGTCAATTAAATGCGCAAATAAATAAATGCACAAATAGATAAATAATATATATTTTCACAAGGGGCAAATACATAAATGAATAAATATATATTCTCAGGGGCCAATAAAAAAAAGAATAAATAAATAAATATTATACAAAAAGAAATATATATTATATTATATATTTTCAGAGGGACTGATAAATAAATATATATATATTGTATATTCTCAGACAGACAAATAAATAGAAAACTTGTATCGCTTCTGTAATGTGACGCATGAAACGCATGTTCAATGAGAAATAAATGTGGGCGGGACTTGATGTAATTGGTTGATGAATAAGAGGGATTGATGACATCAGCTGAGGAGGAAAAGTGTTACATTCTGATGAGTGTAGAATAAGATCACTGGTGAATCACTAACAGTAAGTGAAGTGAATCAGGATTGATTTGGACTGTTGTGCAGGTCTGATCTAATGATGAAGATGAAGATGATGTTCATACCTCCTCTTCTGCTCTAACTCCTCAGCGCTCGGGCCGTTCTGAGGCGGTCGAGGAGGAGGAGGACACGCACCTGTACGACAGAAACCAAATCACACAGATAAGAGCAAACTCTAAACATACAGGTAATACGAGACAGTAGTAATTCCTGATCACTGACCCGAATCCGTCTGACCGCTGAGCACGTCGAGCGCGTGCATCATCCAGCTAGCGAACTGAGCCGCGTCTTCTTTACTGACGAAGTTTAGCCCCCACACCTGCCGCGAGTCCCGCCACTGGTGGAACGTGGGAGTGGCCTGGTTATATTTGATCCCGCGGACCAGAGGACAGTTAATGACCACCTGCACACACACACACACACACACACATCAGAACACACTGGAGCTCGGCTTACAAACCCGTCGCTGTTCTGCATCACATTCACAAAGGCCAGGATACATAAAAAATAAATCTGAATGACAACTAAACAAAATACCATGAGGTTCTGACAAAATGTAAATTTCTCCTGTCTATTAAAAAATCTTTAAAGTCCCACTGTAGTCAATAATTGTACCAAAATGACATATTTAAATGTTTTTTTTCCTTGAAAAAAATTATTCATACCTTGGACAGTGTTTATATGTGTTTATATGTGAACTATAAACTTTTATCCCAGTACTGTGATAATCAGATTTTTTGTAAGACAGAAATAATGATACTCTGTGGTTAAAAAGTTTCATATCTATACATGACAACTGCTCTCTCTGGATCAGACGCAGATCTGCATGTCTATGGGCTTTCCTGGAGCTCAAACAGTGGAGCGCTGGCGCTTGCAACACCAAGGTCAGGGGTTCGATTCCCAGGGAAAGCAAGAACTGATAAGAATATAAATGTGTACCTTGAAATGCAATGTAAGTCGCTTTGGATAAAAGCGTCTGCCAAATGCACAAATGTAAATGTAATGTTCGCTGTGATCGAACTCGGTTTAATACACAGAGCGGAATCGTTGTCATTTATGAGTAAGATTGCGTGGGAGTTTGAATCAAGATTTTTTAAAGATTAATCATGCAGCTCTAGCATATGAATGCAATTACTCCTTACATTTTACATGGCACCAAACTTTAAGTTTATTTCAGCTACAAAAGTAGTGATCTACAGGGCAGTGAAGGTACTACAGCTCGTGCGTTTTTCTCTTACTCGCCCTAAACTGGTCATCAAGTCCACTTCACATGATGTGCGTGCATTAGCAGGACGTTGCTGAAATGCACGAGATGAGGACATGATGAGGCCGAAACCAGTGACTATTTCATTTCACTTAACATTATTTTATTTATCCAATGTATTGAAGAGATGTTTTTGAGGCATATTGGTTTACTTGCACCCTTTTGGATTGTTGAGGACTAGCTCATCTTTGAGCCAACATTCAGCACCAGTAAAACACTTCAGTTCTGTTCACGTTTTGTTTACTCAAGTTGCATTGGAATTAGTGACTTGTAGAGATATTTTCGCAGTACATTCGCTCAAGTATTGTTTTTAGGTACTCTTTACACCTCAGATGGCGTGCATCAGCACACGAAACAATCTCACAGGAAATGAAAGACAATTCAGGAGCTGTGAGACCGAGACGTCTCAGAGAAAACCACAGAGATCTGCAGCACACGACACTTTCCTACGGTGCCCAGCGTGCAAATAAACAGCAATGAATGCATTAACACACCAAACATGAAGATATTCAGTGTAAAACTGTACATACAGTATCTACAACACAATCTCTGTGACTTCCTCCTTCCTTGTGCTGTGGCTTCACACACACTAAACTTCCCATGATTGTCTCACACGTTAAATGCCCGTTTACCTGGTATAAATGGCTGTAAAGGAGTGCTATAATGCCCTTTTCACAAGATGTAAAATAAGTGTCTGATGTCCCCAGAGTGTGTGTGTGAAGGTTTAGCTCTAAATACCCCACAGATATTTTTATAGCATGTTAAAATTGTCACTGTTTACATTTACATTTACATTTATTCATTTAGCTGACGCTTTTATCCAAAGCGACTTACAATTGCTATATATGTCAGAGGTCACACGCCTCTGGAGCAACTAGGGGTTAAGTGTCTTGCTCAGGGACACATTGGTGTCGCACAGTGGATTCGAACCCGGGTCTCTCACACCAAAGGCATGCGTCTTATCCACTGCGCCACACCACCCACCACCTGTTTGAGGGTGAGCAAAAACGCACGGTTGATGTTATGCGACTAAAACGTCATTTTTTCCTCTCGCTATAAGTCATTCCAAACATCATGGCGACAGATGTTGGTGGGTTTACGTATATCCCAGCCACCGCACTGGCCATTATAGACGTGTGTGTGTTATCCAGTCATTAATGGTCAGGAAAGACCCTTATACTGGGAGCAGCTCATATGAGGAGTTCTGGGTGTTTCTCCCTCAGATCTGCTTCCAGGTCTTCATTGTGGCATTTCTTTGAGGTTTAGAATCCAGTAGTCCTGTAATTCTTTTGTCTTTTATGAATTTAATAAAGAAAGTCTCGTATTCTGTCCAAACACACCGCGTTATCTACGTCAGGTGACCTGCAAATGCGCAAAAACTGTTTCCAGTGCAGTTTCGCGAAATATTTCTTTTTCGAATTGCCTGAAAAACCTCCTCATGCGAGCGTAACAACTTTTTTGCGATAAATATAGGGATGTCCCGATCAGGTTTTTTTGCCCTCGAGTCCGAGTCCGAGTCATTTGATTTTGAGTATCTGCCGATACCGAGTCCCGATCCGATACTTAATACATAAAAAAAAAAAAGAATAAAGAAGAGCGAAAAAACAGATCCAGGATGTTCCTTATTTTTTATTTAATTCACCTTATTTTAACATTCAACAACTCTGTTAACAAACAGAGCACTTCTGTGAGGTAGCTTGAACAATCAAGTAATAAATAAATTCTTCACTTTTGGACTTTAGTGCAACAGTAAATATAAAAAAAGTCTAATATATAAACAAATAGCACCTCAACTTAAAATAGCCGGCAGGCATGTGAACAAATAAAAAATAAAAGTGCTACAGTGTTTGCAAAGCCAGTAATGTGCTTTTAGGAACTGCACTCCTAAATCTTACACCGGTTTCACACTGCACTGTTAGCAGAGCGTGCAGTGCGTATTTTTTTCGCCGCCCATGTTAACAGATTAAACCAGGCTTTAGAGCATTCACACCGCGCGCAGAGGCGGCGCGGCAGCGCGTAGCAGAGCAGAAGTGCCGCGATCGTTTCGGCGCCGAGTCTATTTTTGCTGCGCCGCTTTTGCTGAATTAAAGTGACAATACATTGATCATGGCCAAAATACACCGCAGTTTTATCCAAAAAGTGCATAGATGATATCTATTGTGTTTTAAACAGTCAATCAAATGACCAACAGCAATTTAAAAAGAAAACAAATGTCCAAAAACAAACTTGTTGCCATGACAATAAAAACAAAGATGAACAAAAAGTTATATGAAATTATTAATAAAATAAGCTTCTTGACAAGTCTTTATTCTTAAATGTATTTGAAAACGAAAAAAGCAATGCCAACTTATCCATTATAGAGTAGCCTACTCTGTCTGTAGCCTGCCCTACACAACCCGCGGTTCAGCCGCGCATGACAAAAGCTGCCAGTGTGAAAGCAAAACGCGCGTGTCCTGCCCCTGCCCTGCTCACCATATGAACTGCTCCTGCGCTGCTTACACTCTGCTAACGCATGCAGTGTGAAACCGGCGTAACTCTGTGCCACCGCATAACTATAGATGTGTTAAAAAATAATGAGAATATATATACATATATATCCGAGTCCTGATCGGGAGGTAACGTCCGATTCCGATCGAGTCTGAAAACACGTGATCGGATCGGGACATCCCTAGATAAATAGGAGTCTTTGTGAAAATGACGTGTGTCCATTGGGCGTATTTTCAATTCGCAATTTCAATTTGCGCAATTTGATTAGCATATTCTGTCATGATAATCTATAAATCGTGTTCAGGGGGCGGGGTTTATGTAAATTCTAGGGTTGGTGATGTCACTAACTCGGGAGGAATGTGGTGTAGTCTCTACCAGCCGTTTGTTGTAGTCCTTAAAAAGTGAATTCTGTTAAAGTAAATCTCTCCCTTTGCTTTGAACTTTGAGTGTTGTAACTTTGCAGATGTTGTTTATGCTCAAACAGCAACATTACACACTAACTAAAGTTTGAGAAGTGAAATCATAATCGACCAGCCCTTTAGAGTGGTGTTGTCACCTGTTGATCCGCCTGCTGCTTGCGTCCCACCACCCTGAAGCTGTTGTTACTGGGGTTCTGGAAGATGTGGATCCGGCTGACGGCCTGAGCACCGGAACCGGCCGGTAACCAGCGCTTACTGCCGTCATCGTACATCATCACCGTGGCCCGCGCCTGACAGATGCTCTGCTCACTGGAAAACACAACAGCAGATCACTTCAGAATCAGGGGTTTGGGGTCAGGGAGCACTCAGGGGTTTGGGGTCAGGGAGCACTCAGGGGTTTGGGGTTAGGGAGCACTCAGGGGTTTGGGGTCAGGGAGCACTCAGGGGTTTGGGGTTAGGGAGCACTCAGGGGTCAGGGGTTAGGGAGGATTCAGGGGTTTGGGGTTAGGGAGCACTCAGGGGTTTGGGGTTAGGGAGCACTCAGGGGTTTGGGGTTAGGGAGCACTCAGGGGTTTGGGGTTAGGGAGCACTCAGGGGTTTGGGGTTAGGGAGCACTCAGGGGTTTGGGGTTAGGGAGCACTCAGGGGTTTGGGGTTAGGGAGCACTCAGGGGTTTGGGGTCAGGGAGCACTCAGGGGTTTGGGGTCAGGGAGCACTCAGGGGTTTGGGGTCAGGGAGCACTCAGGGGTTTGGGGTTAGGGAGCACTCAGGGGTTTGGGGTTAGGGAGCACTCAGGGGTTTGGGGTTAGGGAGCACTCAGGGGTTTGGGGTTAGGG
>NC_137145.1:847575-882575 GCF_949319135.1 Squalius cephalus
GTGTGTGTGTGTGTGTGTGTACAGTAGTCAGCATTTAAAGTGGATCAAAACATTTCATCAAAGTTATACATGAATTTTGAACAATACCCGTTCTTGTCTTAGGACATATTTGATTAACTTTTTTGATCCACTACTACTGTATAGGCTATACACACAGTAGTCAAAATCTGAAGTAAATTTACAGTAATTCAAGTGCTGCTCTTTTCACACATATAAATGTATTTATATAGAAATAATTTATTTCCGGATCAGTTTATCTGTTCACTAACTATATATATTATTTCTATATAAATGCATGTATATGTGTGAAAAGAGCAGCACTTGAATTACTGTAAACACAGCAGGCAGAAACACACTGGAACGGCTGTGGGCGTGTCCTTCCGCTCGGCTCATTTGCATACGGTGACGTCACAGCGCTGACCTGAGAACGGAGTGATGCCATCAGTCTAAAGTTCTGAAAGCGTTAGAATGAATGCAAAGATGATTATCCTTTCATTTGCTCTTTGCATTTAAACAAAAACATGGAAAACAAACACACGAAAGTGCATTAAATCTACAGAGCTGCGCGTGTCGCGCAATCTCGCGTTATTAGAAGCGCGTTCCCGCGTTTGTCAGATGCTGTTATTTAAAGCAGCTTCATGAGTTTCACCAGCCGAACATTCAAAACTAGCGCTGGTGTTTGACTCACTGTTCCTCTAGCGCAGGTGTCACCAACCCTGCTCCTGGAGGGCTACAGTCCTGCAGATTTCAGCTCCAACCCCAATCAAACACACCTGGACCAGCTAATCAAGCTGTTCAGGGTTGCTTGATAATTACAGGCAGGTGTGTTGGAACAGGGTTGGACCTAAAGTCTGCAGGACAGTAGCCCTCCAGGAGCAGGGTTGGTGACACCTGCTCTAGCGTAACCCTGACCCTATCCAAATGAGTTCTGCTGTTAGAGTCACTCACTCACACTCTCACACACACACACACACACACACACACACACACACACACACACACACAGGCTGGTGTAGTTACAGTGATTAATACAGATGTGAATGTGGAGTGTGTCAGCGGGTGTGGTTCAACAACACAGAGACATTTAACAGTCAAACACGTGTTCCTCTTCATGTCTGAGCAGGTCAGCTCAAAGACACATGCAAATCAGTGTGTGTGTGGACTGTTTCTCCTGTGTGTGTGTGTGTGTGTGGACTGTTTCTCCTGTGTGTGTGTGTGTGTGTGTGTGTGTGTGTGTGGACTGTTTCTCCTGTGTGTGTGTGTGTGTGTGGACTGTTTCTCCTGTGTGTGTGTGTGTGTGTGTGTGTGTGTGGACTGTTTCTCGTGTGTGTGTGTGTGTGTGTGTGTGTGTGTGGACTGTTTCTCATGTGTGTGTGTGTGTGTGTGTGTGTGTGTGTGTGTGTGGACTGTTTCTCGTGTGTGTGTGTGTGTGTGTGTGTGTGTGTGTGTGTGTGGACTGTTTCTCGTGTGTGTGTGTGTGTGTGTGTGTGTGGACTGTTTCTCATGTGTGTGTGTGTGTGTGTGTGTGTGTGTGTGTGTGTGTGTGTGTGGACTGTTTCTCGTGTGTGTGTGTGTGTGTGGACTGTTTCTCATGTGTGTGTGTGTGTGTGTGTGTGTGTGTGGACTGTTTTGCATGTGTGTGTGTGTGTGTGTGGACTGTTTCTCATGTGTGTGTGTGTGTGTGTGTGGACTGTTTCTCGTGTGTGTGTGTGTGGGGGGGGACTGTTTCTCGTGTGTGTGTGACGACTGTTTTTCATGTGTGTGTGTGTGTGTGTGTGGACGGACTGCTTCTCGTATGTGTATGTTTGTGTGTGTGTGTGTGGGGGGGGGGTGTGGACTGTTTTTCATGTGTGTGTGTGTGTGTGTGTGTATTTATATATATATATTGTGTGTGTGTGTGTGGACTGTTTTTCATGTGTGTGTGTGTGTGTGTGTGTGTGGACTGTTTCATGTATGTGTGTGTGTGTGTGTGTGTGTGGACTGTTTTTCATGTGTGTGTGTGTGTGTGTGTGTGTGTGTGTGTGTGTGGACTGTTTTTCGTGTGTGTGTGTGTGTGACGACTGTTTTTCGTGTGTGTGTGTGTGTGTGTGGACGGACTGCTTCTCGTGTGTGTGTGTGTGTGTGTGTGTGTGTGTGTGTGTGGACGGACTGCTTCTCGTGTGTGTATGTTTGTGTGTGTGTGTGTGGGGGGGGGTGGACTGTTTTTCATGTGTGTGTGTGTGTGTGTGTGTATTTATATAAATATATATATTGTGTGTGTGGACTGTTTTTCATGTGTGTGTGTGTGTGTGTGTGTGGACTGTTTTTCATGTATGTGTGTGTGTGGACTGTTTTTCGTGTGTGTGTGTGTGTGTGGACTGTTTTTCATGTGTGTGTGTGTGTGGACTGTTTTTCATGTGTGTGTGTGTGTGTGTGTGTGTGTGGACTATTTTTCATGTGTGTGTGTGTGTGGACTGTTTTTCATGTGTGTGTGTGTGTGTGTGTGTGTGTGTGTGTGTGGACTGTTTTTCATGTGTGTGTGTGTGTGTGTGTGTGTGTGTGTGTGTGTGTGTGTGTGTGTGTGTGTGTGGACTGTACCTACTTAATTTTGAGGACATATTTGGTTTAGGGGTCGGGTTAGTGTGTGTGTGTGTGTATGTGTGTGTGTGTGTGTGTGTGTGTGTGTGTGTGTGTGTGTGTGTGTGTGTGTGTGTGTGTGTGTGTGAGACGCTATCAGCATCCAGAAACACAGATGCATGTAATCTAGTAATACAGACTTTCCTACAGTTTGCATAATGACACACTGAGAGTTATTATAGTGTCACTGATTTCCTTCCGCACTTTATAATAACCAGCATAATCATGAGGAATACACAGGCTTATGGTCAGTTCAAGACTTTAAAAAACCCTTTAAGACCAATTAAAGGACATTTAAGGAAGAATTTGACCAATGTTTCTCTAAACGTAAATGTCAAAAGAAAAACACCGTGAGTTGTAGCAAAGGCATAAACTTGCTTCATTTTGTCCAGCGTTTCAAGATTTTTGCATTTGTATCTTGAGAAAATGTTTCTTGATTTAAAGATGTTTAGATATTTGAATCGGAAGCAAAACTACTGAGGAAGAAATACATTATTTTGCCATGCATTCAACATTTAAAGCCATAAAACCTAACCTACTATTCACCATTATTAATAGTAAGATCATGTCCACTGAATAATATTAACACATACAAAATTTGATTTTAGAAATGTATTAGTAAATGTTTAAAATAACACTAAGACTAATAAATGCTTTAAAATTGTTAACTAATGTAGGCTATAATGTTCACAAAAGGAGCCATTTCGTTATAGTTTTATTAATATTTTTAATTAGTTACATATTAATTTGAATTACTTTTATTAATTTTCGTAAAGTGACCTTGAGGTTTTGAAAGGTGCTATACAAATAAATAATTAAATATTTTTTGGGTGTTTATTTGTATTTTTTATAGATTCTTATTACTTTTACAAATTTTTGTAAAGCGACCTTGAGGTCTTGAGAGGCGCTTTATAAATCATTTTTTAATTTTTTTAAGTGTTTATTTGTATTTTAAAAAAAAATGATTTCAGTTTGAGTTATTTTAGTATAAAACATCTTTTTAAGCGACCTTGAGGTCTTGATAGGCGCTTTATAAATAAACAAAATATGATTTTTTTTCATTCCTATTTCAGTTTGAGTTATTTTAGTATAAGAAGTGAAATGAAAATGAGCAGAGTAAGTTGTATTTGACATGTCCAGTGTAACCCCCGAGCTGATGCACAGTTGGACTGACGGATAACTGATAGAAAGCTTTTGAAGATCTGAAGAAAAGCACACCTGTCCGCACTAAAGCCTTTCAAGCTCTTCCACCGGCGGGTTAACAGAGAGTCAACAGTAAAGAAGCACATTTGAATCGTCTTTGTCCCAGTTTGGGTGACATAAACCCGACAGACAATCAAGTGGAACGTGAAATAAAAGCATGATTTTCCTAGTGCGCGGCTCCTGTTAGAGCGCCGAGCCCTTCAGCCGCGGCTGCATTTGCATGGCAGGTCCAGTTAAATGAGGAGACCAGATTCTCTCTACCTGGCATGCAAACCAGCGGAGCAGCAGTTAAAGCAGCGCGCGCACGCACAGGTGTGTCCTCTCTCCAGAGATATGGAAATCCTCCGCGCTGAGATTCACTCTCCAGACACCGTACAGTGGACTTCATCAGAGGAGCTCCAGGATGCCACGCTCGTTCCTGGTGAAGAGGAAGCAGGCGATGTGTGGAGGATGGCAGTGGAAGGAGCCGGAGCTCAGCCTCGGGCCCACCGCAGGTACGTGAACACCTGAACACCTGAACACCTGCGCATCAGTTACTCAGAGTTATGAACAAACGCTCCTGCAGTAACATTCGTTCAAAGTTATCTGGTGTTTAATAATCTTCTCAAAACGTTAGCACAAAACATTATTTATATAGCGTTCATGGAATGATTTCAGTTCATCTGCCGTTTTTTAAATGTAACAATTTTTTTTGGAATGTTCAGAGAACATTCAAATGTAACATTCCATAATGTCTGAAGAATGATACAATGTAATGTTCCCATAATGTATCATTCATTAATGTAGAAATAAAGCTAACTTGACTGAGGTAGTAAAATATGTAATATTATGTATATAATATAGCCTATATATATATATATATAGGTGCTGAAACCCAAATTTTATAATATTTTATTATACTTTTAAAACAAATTGTGAAAACCAAACAAAATACCTTAGAAAAAATATTTGAATATTTTTTGTACTGAAAACAAAACAAAAAGCCTGAGAAAAATATTTTATTTGATCATATTTTACTATTTTTTTGTGTTGAAAACTAAACAAAAAACCTGTGTGTGTGTGTGTGTGTGTGTGTGTGTGTGTGTGTGTGTGTGTGTTTCAGTAGCTGTACAGACACACAGTGCTGGTCTGGAATCAGTGTCGGAGCGCGTCCATAAACACACACCTGCTTCTGAAGCTCTGGAGCGTCGCAGAGAGGATTATGGGATGGAGAGAGTTCAGGCGTCTCAGAGTTCTCTTCCTCTTCCTCTTCCTCTTCCTCCCGCTGCATTAACATCAGCACCGCTGAACAAGGTGTCGACAAACATACACATCTCACATCCTCACATGCATACGAACAACCGTTCATCCAGTAACATTAACAGAGCGTTCGCTCAGAGTTACCTCAGGCCTCGCTAACTGTGTGTAGGATCTATAGAAGCGTAAGATTCCCTTTATAAACCCCAGTCAGAGGAAGACTGTGAACATGCGTCTCTTCCCCGAAATAACCATATTCTGCATATCCTCATCTGCATATCATTTGCATATGATTATTCAGCCACGTGATCCCATGTTTAACAGTACGAGACATTAGGAGAGTATGAGATACGGATGTGCATCACATTAGTAGCCGATCCGTGCCTTGTGTTTCAATAAATAAATCAAATATTCTAATATAAAATACATTTCAGAGAAAGTTTTTCTCAATCTTTTCCTCTGGCCAAACAGTATTTTTAATTGCTTTATATTTTGAATGGAAACAGAAAGGCCTTATTGATCATATTTCCTCAGATCACGAGTTCTGCTGTTATCATGCGCTGAGAGAACATTAACACACACATCACGCCTCAGGAGAAGTGTTCAACAGCAGCGCATACAATACTATAATTTTTTTTTACTTCTCGGTAACAATTTGATTCGGCTCTTATAAACGAGGCTCCTCTCTGTAATAAGCGTTATGAATGCATTGCTCATGGAGCGCTTCAGTTGGATGTTGGTCTAATTCCAGAGAACAGTGAGTGTTTACACCTGCACATGTGTTCCTCTGATACAGGCGCGTGAATCCGGCGGCTCGTCTGAGTTTCTGTGTTCGGTGTGTCATAAAGCGTTCCCGCTCCAGCGCATGCTAACGCGACACCTGAAGTGTCACAGTCTGATCAAGAGACACCCGTGCAGATACTGCGGGAAAGGCTTCAACGACACCTTCGACCTCAAGAGACACATGCGCACACACACCGGTGAGAAAACCAGACTACATTTAAAGCTGTGGTATAATGCCCTTAACACAAGATGTAAAATAAGTCTCTGATGTCCCCAGAGTGTGTGTGTGAAGATTTAGCTCTAAATACCCCACAGATATTTTTATATAGCATGTTAAAATTGTCACTTTTTGAGGGTATGCAAAAACGCACCGTTTTTGTGTGTGTCCCTTTAAATGCAAATGAGCTGCAGCTCCCGGCGCAGGGGGCGGAGCTTCAACAGCTTGTTATGTTCAAACGGAGTCAGACAATGATGGAGAGACTCAAGAAGAAGTGACAACATGTAGACAACATTTCTGAATGGTTAGTTGATGAGTTTATGCAGCTGATGTGTAGTTATCTTCTAGTCATTAATTAGCATATTCTGTCATGATAATCTATAAATCGTGTTCCGGGGGCGGGGTTTATGTAAATTCTAGGGTTGGTGATGTCACTAACCCGAGAGGAATGTGGTGTAGTCTCTACCAGCCGTTTGTTGTAGTCCTTAAAAAGTGATTTCTGTAAAAGCAAATATCTCCCTTTGCTCTGAACTTTGAGTGTTGCAGATGTTGTTTATGCTCAAACAGCAACATTACACACTAACTAAAGTTAGAAAAGTCAAATCATATATAATCAACCACCCCTTTAGCATGACCGGTAGAATAAAAGGCTAACAGGAACGATGACTATATCAGCGTCACACCAGAGCATGATATCTGTTTATTGTCTGTCGCTTTAAATGCTCAAGCTCTTTAAAGCACGATGGATTCTAATTGGCTGAAAGTACTTAAGAAAGTATCGTTATTGTTATAGTTGCGATGTGACTCTGTTGTTCTTTTATACATAGAACAATATCTTTATCATTATATAGTTATCATCCTTGATGTGAACATTGGCACAAACATATATTTGTACAGAACTGGATGTATCGCCATAGACTGCTTGCTTTGGGTCGGTGAGATTTATTAATGTTTTTTCTGCTCACCAACGCTGTGTTTATTTGATAATAAATACTATTATTATTTCAATATAACAAATATTATTCCAATGTAAATCAGCTGTTCTCTATATGAATATACAGTAAAGTGTAATTTATTCCTGTGATTAAAGCTGAATGTTCAGCATCATTACTCCAGTCTTCAGTGTCACATGATCCTCCAGAAATCACTCTAATATGATGATCTGATGATCAAGAAACATTTATGATTATTATCAGTGTTCAAAACAGTTCATATTTTGGTGAAAACTGTGATGCATTTTATTTTTCATGATTCTTTGATGAAAATAAAATAAAAAAACAGCATTTATTTGAAATAGAATATTTTGTAACATTATAATTGTCTTTACTGTCACTTTTGAGCAATTTAATGATTCTTTGAGCATAGAATCTTTATAAATGATCAATTTAATGCATCCTTGCTGATTATACAGGCTTAATCTTAGCGACCGCAGTTGTATCGGAGACGGTGTGTGTTCTCAGCTCTGAGTGTGTGTGTGTGTGTGTGTGTGCAGGTATCCGCCCGTACAGGTGTGATCTGTGTGAGAAGGCCTTCACTCAGCGCTGCTCTCTGGAGTCTCACCTGAGGAAGATCCACGGCGTGCGGCAACAGTACGCGTACCGGCAGCGGCGCTCCAAGATCTTCGTGTGCGAGGACTGCGGCTTCACCTCGAGCCGGCCCGACGAGTACTTCCTGCACGTGCGACAGCAGCACCCGAGCAGCCCGGCCCTGCGCCGCTACTACCGCAAACACCTGCTGGAGAACCCGTCCGGCCACGGCATCGGGCCCTTCGTGCTGTATCCCTCCGCCGGCCTCTACATGTGAACGAGCATCAGACACTCAAACCCTCCGACAGTAACGTCAGTAGATGTAGTGCGTTCAGCGTTATCTGCTCTTTAATAACGTTCTCTCACAAAACATCGTTCAAGGAGCGGTTTTACCGCAAACGTTCAGCTGGATGTTTTGACATTTTTTACATGTTACTACTTGTTTCAGAAGAACATTCCCATAATGTTTGAACATTTAGAAATAACATTTTCATAACTTAATGGGTTCATAGAACATATTTTTGTATTTATTTTAGTAGGGATGCACTGTTATGTAAATTGTGGCTGATACCGATAATTCTTTATATTTGAAAGCCGATAAACGATATATTGGCCGATAAATCTAAATCTAAATTTTTATATCATTTTTGAGAGCCTGATTACAAAAACAAAAGTCTCACCATTAAAAGCCAAAGCTCTTAAAGTATGAACAAACGTTCTTCCAGTAAAGTCAACAGAACGTTCGTTCGACGTTATCTGCTCTTTAATAATGTTCTCACACAAAACAGGAGTGTTTTTTTCCCTGAAACGTTCAGTTTTTACATTTTTTAAATGTTACTACTTGTTTCAGAAGAACATTCACATAATGTTTGAACATATTTTTGTATTTATTTTAGTAGGGATGCAACGATATGTAAATTTTGGCCCAGACCGATAATTCTTTGTATTTGAAAGCCGATAAACGATATATTGGCAGATAAATCTAAATCCAAATTTTGATATAATTGTTGAGAGCCTGATTACAAAAACAAAAGTCTCACCATTAAAAGCCACGTCCCAAACACACAATTATGAGTTCTCATTATAATGTTCTGTAGCCGATATGACAGACTCGCGCTGCACATGTTGAACATATATCAGCCGACACTGTCAATATATCGTGCATCCCTATATTTTAGCACTCGAGGAATTAAACATGCAGCATAGATGACAACGATGTACATACTTATGTTTGTGTTGCACAATGCGTACTCTTTCACACACTGTTTAACCCTGTCTTCTGGACACAACACGAGCGGTGAGATCTGCTGCATGTCGTCTCTCTGTCCTCAATAAACTTGATTCTTTTACACCCTTTCAGAGGAAAGTCCTGAATGTTTATGCTGCTGCTGCACACACACACACACACACACACACACACACACACACACACACACACACACACACACACACACACACACACACACACACACACACACACACACACTTCACTGCTGTACTGCCAGAATACACTTTACACACAACAAGAGTAACTATATAACTGTCAGATATAGTCTCTCTCCTCTTTCTGTCTGTCTGTGCAGAAAGCTTATTTTTGACACACTGTAAAAAACAACAACATTCAAAATCAGTATGTCTTGAATTTCAGTAAAAAAATCAAATGATCTAAAAATAAACATTTATAATGACTTGAATTTTGAATAAAAATAAATGACTTGAATTTTGTTGTGCCAGTTTTTACATCATGTGAATCATCTCTAAAGTAAAGGAGTTTCTGCGGTAAACTAGAACACTAACTCTGTTCATGAGGGAATCAGGTTTGGCATTATTTATGAAAACACTGTATTTGAGTTCAATGAGGATCCGCAAACCAGCCTGAGAGAGTGTGTGTCGTCTGTCTCCCTCTAGTGGTGTGTTACACAACCACACACCCCTTCAGTCACACACACACACACACACACACACACACCACCAGCAGCATGTGATGTGGATGGAGAGGAGGCTAAACTTTTATATACATAATAAAAATAGATGATAAGTTCCTAAAGGAAACAACAGTAGAGGAATAATGCTGGAGTGACTGATGTAAAGATGCAGAACTGGAGAAACAGAGAGTAAAGAGAGTAAAGAGAGAGTAAAGAGAGAGTAAACAGAGAGTAAACAGAGAGTAAAGAGAGAGTAAACAGAGAGTAAAGAGAGAGTAAACAGAGAGTAAAGAGAGAGTAAAGAGAGAGTAAACAGAGAGTAAACAGAGAGTAAAGAGAGAGTAAAGAGAGAGTAAACAGAGAGTAAACAGAGAGTAAAGAGAGAGTAAACAGAGAGTAAAGAGAGAGTAAACAGAGAGTAAAGAGAGAGTAAAGAGAGAGTAAACAGAGAGTAAAGAGAGAGTAAACAGAGAGTAAAGAGAGAGTAAACAGAGAGTAAAGAGAGAGTAAACAGAGAGTAAACAGAGAGTAAAGAGAGAGTAAACAGAGAGTAAAGAGAGAGTAAACAGAGAGTAAAGAGAGAGTAAAGAGAGAGTAAAGAGAGAGTAAAGAGAGAGTAAAGAGAGAGTAAAGAGAGAGTAAACAGAGAGTAAAGAGAGAGTAAACAGAGAGTAAAGAGAGAGTAAACAGAGAGTAAACAGAGAGTAAAGAGAGAGTAAACAGAGAGTAAAGAGAGAGTAAAGAGAGAGTAAAGAGAGAGTAAAGAGAGAGTAAAGAGAGAGTAAAGAGAGAGTAAACAGAGAGTAAAGAGAGAGTAAAGAGAGAGTAAACAGAGAGTAAAGAGAGAGTAAACAGAGAGTAAAGAGAGAGTAAACAGAGAGTAAAGAGAGAGTAAAGAGAGAGTAAAGAGAGAGTAAAGAGAGAGTAAAGAGAGAGTAAAGAGAGAGTAAACAGAGAGTAAACAGAGAGTAAAGAGAGAGTAAAGAGAGAGTAAACAGAGAGTAAACAGAGAGTAAAGAGAGAGTAAACAGAGAGTAAAGAGAGAGTAAACAGAGAGTAAAGAGAGAGTAAAGAGAGAGTAAACAGAGAGTAAAGAGAGAGTAAACAGAGAGTAAACAGAGAGTAAACAGAGAGTAAAGAGAGTAAAGAGAGAGTAAAGAGAGAGTAAACAGAGAGTAAAGAGAGAGTAAAGAGAGAGTAAACAGAGAGTAAAGAGAGAGTAAAGAGAGAGTAAACAGAGTAAACAGAGAGTAAAGAGAGAGTAAACAGAGAGTAAAGAGAGAGTAAACAGAGAGTAAAGAGAGAGTAAAGAGAGTAAACAGAGAGTAAACAGAGAGTAAAGAGAGAGTAAACAGAGAGTAAACAGAGAGTAAAGAGAGTAAAGAGAGAGTAAAGAGAGAGTAAAGAGAGAGTAAACAGAGAGTAAACAGAGAGTAAACAGAGAGTAAAGAGAGAGTAAACAGAGAGTAAACAGAGAGTAAAGAGAGAGTAAAGAGAGAGTAAACAGAGTAAACAGAGAGTAAAGAGAGAGTAAACAGAGAGTAAACAGAGAGTAAAGAGAGAGTAAAGAGAGAGTAAACAGAGTAAACAGAGAGTAAAGAGAGAGTAAACAGAGAGTAAACAGAGAGTAAACAGAGAGTAAAGAGAGAGTAAACAGAGAGTAAAGAGAGAGTAAACAGAGAGTAAAGAGAGAGTAAACAGAGAGTAAAGAGAGTAAAGAGAGAGTAAAGAGAGAGTAAACAGAGAGTAAAGAGAGAGTAAAGAGAGAGTAAACAGAGAGTAAAGAGAGAGTAAACAGAGAGTAAACAGAGTAAACAGAGAGTAAAGAGAGAGTAAACAGAGAGTAAAGAGAGAGTAAACAGAGAGTAAAGAGAGAGTAAAGAGAGTAAACAGAGAGTAAACAGAGAGTAAAGAGAGAGTAAACAGAGAGTAAACAGAGAGTAAAGAGAGAGTAAACAGAGTAAACAGAGAGTAAAGAGAGAGTAAACAGAGAGTAAAGAGAGAGTAAACAGAGAGTAAAGAGAGAGTAAAGAGAGTAAACAGAGAGTAAAGAGAGAGTAAAGAGAGAGTAAACAGAGTAAACAGAGAGTAAAGAGAGAGTAAACAGAGAGTAAACAGAGAGTAAACAGAGAGTAAACAGAGAGTAAAGAGAGAGTAAAGAGAGAGTAAACAGAGTAAACAGAGAGTAAAGAGAGAGTAAACAGAGAGTAAAGAGAGAGTAAACAGAGAGTAAAGAGAGAGTAAAGAGAGTAAACAGAGAGTAAAGAGAGAGTAAAGAGAGAGTAAACAGAGTAAACAGAGAGTAAAGAGAGAGTAAACAGAGAGTAAACAGAGAGTAAACAGAGAGTAAAGAGAGAGTAAACAGAGAGTAAAGAGAGAGTAAACAGAGAGTAAAGAGAGAGTAAACAGAGAGTAAAGAGAGTAAAGAGAGAGTAAAGAGAGAGTAAACAGAGAGTAAAGAGAGAGTAAAGAGAGAGTAAACAGAGAGTAAAGAGAGAGTAAAGAGAGAGTAAACAGAGTAAACAGAGAGTAAAGAGAGAGTAAACAGAGAGTAAAGAGAGAGTAAACAGAGAGTAAAGAGAGAGTAAAGAGAGTAAACAGAGAGTAAACAGAGAGTAAAGAGAGAGTAAACAGAGAGTAAACAGAGAGTAAAGAGAGAGTAAACAGAGAGTAAAGAGAGAGTAAACAGAGAGTAAACAGAGAGTAAAGAGAGAGTAAAGAGAGAGTAAAGAGAGAGTAAAGAGAGAGTAAACAGAGAGTAAACAGAGAGTAAACAGAGAGTAAACAGAGAGTAAAGAGAGAGTAAAGAGAGAGTAAACAGAGTAAACAGAGAGTAAAGAGAGAGTAAAGAGAGAGTAAACAGAGAGTAAAGAGAGAGTAAAGAGAGAGTAAACAGAGAGTAAAGAGAGAGTAAACAGAGAGTAAAGAGAGAGTAAAGAGAGAGTAAACAGAGAGTAAAGAGAGAGTAAACAGAGAGTAAACAGAGAGTAAAGAGAGAGTAAAGAGAGAGTAAACAGAGAGTAAAGAGAGAGTAAACAGAGAGTAAAGAGAGAGTAAACAGAGAGTAAACAGAGAGTAAAGAGAGTAAAGAGAGAGTAAAGAGAGAGTAAAGAGAGAGTAAACAGAGAGTAAACAGAGAGTAAACAGAGAGTAAAGAGAGAGTAAACAGAGAGTAAAGAGAGAGTAAACAGAGAGTAAAGAGAGAGTAAACAGAGAGTAAACAGAGAGTAAACAGAGAGTAAAGAGAGAGTAAAGAGAGAGTAAAGAGAGAGTAAAGAGAGAGTAAACAGAGAGTAAACAGAGAGTAAACAGAGAGTAAACAGAGAGTAAACAGAGAGTAAAGAGAGAGTAAACAGAGAGTAAACAGAGAGTAAAGAGAGTAAAGAGAGAGTAAACAGAGAGTAAAGAGAGAGTAAACAGAGAGTAAAGAGAGAGTAAACAGAGAGTAAAGAGAGAGTAAAGAGAGAGTAAAGAGAGAGTAAACAGAGAGTAAACAGAGAGTAAAGAGAGAGTAAAGAGAGAGTAAACAGAGAGTAAACAGAGAGTAAAGAGAGAGTAAACAGAGAGTAAACAGAGAGTAAAGAGAGTAAAGAGAGAGTAAAGAGAGAGTAAACAGAGAGTAAACAGAGAGTAAACAGAGAGTAAACAGAGAGTAAAGAGAGAGTAAAGAGAGAGTAAACAGAGTAAACAGAGAGTAAAGAGAGAGTAAACAGAGAGTAAAGAGAGAGTAAACAGAGAGTAAAGAGAGAGTAAAGAGAGAGTAAAGAGAGAGTAAACAGAGAGTAAACAGAGAGTAAACAGAGAGTAAACAGAGAGTAAAGAGAGAGTAAACAGAGAGTAAAGAGAGAGTAAACAGAGAGTAAAGAGAGAGTAAACAGAGAGTAAAGAGAGAGTAAACAGAGAGTAAACAGAGAGTAAACAGAGAGTAAAGAGAGAGTAAACAGAGAGTAAAGAGAGAGTAAACAGAGAGTAAAGAGAGAGTAAACAGAGAGTAAACAGAGAGTAAACAGAGAGTAAAGAGAGAGTAAAGAGAGAGTAAACAGAGAGTAAAGAGAGAGTAAACAGAGAGTAAACAGAGAGTAAACAGAGAGTAAAGAGAGAGTAAAGAGAGAGTAAAGAGAGAGTAAAGAGAGAGTAAACAGAGAGTAAACAGAGAGTAAAGAGAGAGTAAAGAGAGAGTAAACAGAGAGTAAACAGAGAGTAAACAGAGAGTAAAGAGAGAGTAAACAGAGAGTAAAGAGAGAGTAAAGAGAGAGTAAACAGAGAGTAAAGAGAGAGTAAACAGAGAGTAAAGAGAGAGTAAAGAGAGAGTAAAGAGAGAGTAAACAGAGAGTAAAGAGAGAGTAAAGAGAGAGTAAAGAGAGAGTAAAGAGAGAGTAAAGAGAGAGTAAACAGAGAGTAAACAGAGAGTAAAGAGAGAGTAAAGAGAGAGTAAACAGAGAGTAAACAGAGAGTAAACAGAGAGTAAAGAGAGAGTAAACAGAGAGTAAAGAGAGAGTAAACAGAGAGTAAAGAGAGAGTAAACAGAGAGTAAACAGAGAGTAAAGAGAGAGTAAACAGAGAGTAAAGAGAGAGTAAAGAGAGAGTAAAGAGAGAGTAAACAGAGAGTAAACAGAGAGTAAAGAGAGTAAAGAGAGAGTAAAGAGAGAGTAAAGAGAGAGTAAACAGAGAGTAAACAGAGAGTAAACAGAGAGTAAACAGAGAGTAAAGAGAGAGTAAAGAGAGAGTAAACAGAGTAAACAGAGAGTAAAGAGAGAGTAAACAGAGAGTAAAGAGAGAGTAAACAGAGAGTAAACAGAGAGTAAACAGAGAGTAAACAGAGAGTAAACAGAGAGTAAAGAGAGAGTAAACAGAGAGTAAACAGAGAGTAAACAGAGAGTAAAGAGAGAGTAAACAGAGAGTAAAGAGAGAGTAAACAGAGAGTAAAGAGAGAGTAAACAGAGAGTAAAGAGAGAGTAAACAGAGAGTAAAGAGAGAGTAAACAGAGAGTAAACAGAGAGTAAACAGAGAGTAAACAGAGAGTAAAGAGAGAGTAAACAGAGAGTAAAGAGAGAGTAAACAGAGAGTAAAGAGAGAGTAAACAGAGAGTAAACAGAGAGTAAACAGAGAGTAAAGAGAGAGTAAAGAGAGAGTAAACAGAGAGTAAAGAGAGAGTAAACAGAGAGTAAACAGAGAGTAAACAGAGAGTAAAGAGAGAGTAAAGAGAGAGTAAAGAGAGAGTAAACAGAGTAAAGAGAGAGTAAACAGAGAGTAAACAGAGAGTAAAGAGAGAGTAAAGAGAGAGTAAAGAGAGAGTAAAGAGAGAGTAAACAGAGAGTAAAGAGAGAGTAAAGAGAGAGTAAAGAGAGAGTAAACAGAGAGTAAACAGAGAGTAAAGAGAGAGTAAACAGAGAGTAAACAGAGAGTAAAGAGAGAGTAAAGAGAGAGTAAAGAGAGAGTAAAGAGAGAGTAAAGAGAGAGTAAACAGAGAGTAAAGAGAGAGTAAAGAGAGAGTAAAGAGAGAGTAAACAGAGAGTAAACAGAGAGTAAACAGAGAGTAAACAGAGAGTAAAGAGAGAGTAAAGAGAGAGTAAACAGAGAGTAAAGAGAGAGTAAACAGAGAGTAAACAGAGAGTAAACAGAGAGTAAAGAGAGAGTAAAGAGAGAGTAAAGAGAGAGTAAAGAGAGAGTAAAGAGAGAGTAAACAGAGAGTAAACAGAGAGTAAAGAGAGAGTAAAGAGAGAGTAAACAGAGAGTAAACAGAGAGTAAACAGAGAGTAAAGAGAGAGTAAACAGAGAGTAAAGAGAGAGTAAACAGAGAGTAAAGAGAGAGTAAACAGAGAGTAAACAGAGAGTAAAGAGAGAGTAAACAGAGAGTAAAGAGAGAGTAAAGAGAGAGTAAAGAGAGAGTAAACAGAGTAAACAGAGAGTAAAGAGAGAGTAAACAGAGAGTAAAGAGAGAGTAAACAGAGAGTAAACAGAGAGTAAACAGAGAGTAAACAGAGAGTAAAGAGAGAGTAAACAGAGAGTAAAGAGAGAGTAAAGAGAGAGTAAACAGAGAGTAAAGAGAGAGTAAACAGAGAGTAAAGAGAGAGTAAACAGAGTAAACAGAGAGTAAAGAGAGAGTAAACAGAGAGTAAACAGAGAGTAAACAGAGAGTAAAGAGAGAGTAAAGAGAGAGTAAACAGAGTAAACAGAGAGTAAACAGAGAGTAAAGAGAGAGTAAAGAGAGAGTAAACAGAGAGTAAAGAGAGAGTAAACAGAGAGTAAAGAGAGAGTAAACAGAGAGTAAAGAGAGAGTAAACAGAGAGTAAACAGAGAGTAAACAGAGAGTAAAGAGAGAGTAAACAGAGTAAAGAGAGAGTAAAGAGAGAGTAAAGAGAGAGTAAAGAGAGAGTAAAGAGAGAGTAAAGAGAGAGTAAACAGAGAGTAAACAGAGAGTAAACAGAGAGTAAAGAGAGAGTAAACAGAGAGTAAAGAGAGAGTAAACAGAGAGTAAACAGAGAGTAAAGAGAGAGTAAACAGAGAGTAAAGAGAGAGTAAACAGAGAGTAAACAGAGAGTAAAGAGAGAGTAAACAGAGAGTAAAGAGAGAGTAAACAGAGAGTAAAGAGAGAGTAAACAGAGAGTAAAGAGAGAGTAAAGAGAGAGTAAAGAGAGAGTAAAGAGAGAGTAAACAGAGAGTAAAGAGAGAGTAAAGAGAGAAGGAGACGCGCAGATGTAAACACTGAAGATCATAACTCACACTTACTGTCTGTGTCATCGGCATTAATCAAGATATCATCAATGCATTCATTATCATTACACAAGCGACAGGTCCTGCATGTGTGTGTTTGTGTGTGTGTGTGTGTGTGTGTGTGTGTGTGTTCAGCGTGTCGAGCCCTGTGCGGGAAGTGTGTGTGACATGAACCTTTAATCTCCAGAGCCGCTAATCCTGCTCTCGACCTGCTAATGCTCATCAGAGGGACAGAACACACACACACACACACACACACACACACTTGTACATCTATCTTTATGAGGACATTCATTGACACAATGCAATCTCTAGCCGCTTACCCTAACCTTACCCATCACAACTGAGTGCCTAACCCGACCCCTGACCCTAAACTGACCCTTGACCTCATTATAACCTGATCCCTAAAACCCAGTCTTGACCCTCAAACAGCCTTTAAAGGCTCTCAGAAACTGAGGACCGGCCAACATGTCCTCTTTACTCTCTCTGTCCTCACTCCACTGGTCTAAAACTCAAACTGGTCCTCACAAAGATAGTTGTACAAGTACACACACAGACACAGACACACACACACACACACACTTACACACACTCACACACACACTTTCTGTCCTGCTGTGTCATTCAGTGACGCATGAAACCTGTTCCCTCATTAGGATCTTACAGGGATTAAAGCTTTTCCTAGCGGATTCAACACTGACACTGCAAACATACACACACTCACACACACTCACACACACTCACACACAGCGTTCCTGTGAAGCGTGAAGGTGAAGGCTCTCATAGACCGTTTGTGCACGTTTTTGTATTTGTGTTTGGATGAGTAGAGAGTAACTGTAAGACTCTCTCTCTCTCTCTCTCTCTCTCTGTGTGTGTGTGTGTGTGTGTGTGTGTGTAGTGTGATGTCCACAGGTCCACAGGACTCCAGCATGGAGCAGCTTCGTCTGCAGAGGAGAGGAGAACACACGTCTCATCAGGTACTCACACACATCTCACACACACATCTCACACACATCTCATATTAGACCAATCATTCGTCTCAGTTAGTGTTTCTCTGTGTGTATTCATGTTTGTTGGAGGTTTTTGTTAATCTACAGCTTGAAATGCTAAGCATCAAATGCATCTAATAATTTTTTAAAGAAATTGTATAACACTAATTTCTCTGGAATAGCAACAATACATTTTGGTAACACTTTATTATACAGTGTCCTTGTTACATATGTTACATGTACTTACCGTAGTAATAACAGTAAATTATGCATAATAACATGCAACTAACCCTCAACCAAACCCTAACCCTATAGTAAGTACATGAAGTTAATATTACGCGGTACTAAAATATATAATTACACTGTAACAGTGACTCCTTAAAATAAAGTATAACAACATTTTTATGTCATGTACATCTTATTTGCATGTCCATTGCTCTATCTCATGTATAAGCAAATATGCAAACGTTTGGAACTTCACTACAGTAAACATCTACACTTCTATGAGTTGAATCATAAAGGAATTATTAATCACGTATTTGGGCCAGATTGCTGTAATTTTGTGGAAAAAGATAAATAATATGTCTGGTCAAAATCATTTTTTAACAGTAATAGCCAGTAGATGCTGTGCATCATCTCTGCAAGTGTTATTATGCTTAATAAATAATATACATTTTAGATATTTATTCCAGTTCTTTGTATGTTTGTTCAGATTGCATATCTAGGCCTACAAAAAGAATGATCCACTCAGAAAAGCTTATAAAGCATTTAAAAGTGCCTCTATTCTGCTGTTTTAAAGGTTCCTAATGTTATTTCAGAGTCTCCTACAACAGGTTCTCATGCATCCAAGCTCATAATCACTGTAATGTCCTCATGATCTGCAGCGTCAGCTCTTTCCTCTCAGTGTCTGAAACGCTTCCATTTTGCTTTCCCGGCAGATCTTCCCGGAGCCGTCGGAGCAGATGAAGATCCCCGCGGCGCGACTGAAGGAGCGTCTGCCGTCGATCGTGGTGGAGCCGTCGGAGGAGAGCGGAGAACACCCCGTCCCTGAGGAGGACGACCCTTTCCATGACCCCTGTGACCCCGGTGACCCCGCCGGCAGCGCTCAGCCTCAGGCCCATGTGGACGGGTCGGTACCGGCGTCACACCGGATTCTGTTACCTATCGGCTCAATCACTGCCCCCGTCTTCAGCGGCTGCGTTTACATGCCAACTAATAATCCGTTAGTAATGCGATTGACGGCTCACTCGCACTGAAAAGCCTTCATGTAAACACATTAAAGGGTTAGTTCACCCGAAAATGAAAACTCTGTCAGTAATTACTCTCCCTCATGTTGTTCCAATCCCGTACGACTCTCGTTCATCTCCGGAACACAGATGAAGATATGTTTGATGAAATCTGAGAGCTGGCTCACTCCTCCATAGGCTTCTCTGTAATAGTCCAGTGACTACAGCGGCTCAACCTTACGTTTATCAAGCGACGAGAACAAACACAAAAATAACGACTTTATTCCACTCTTCATGTTCCTCCGTGTGGGCCTGAGTGAGTTCACGAGACGCATGAGGAACTGAGGAGAGGACGGAGACGGGACTCGATGTTTAAAATGGTTCTAAATTGTGCATTTCCGAATCATGAGAAACCAACGAGAAAACGTAAAAGTGCCTGACCAATGAATGGCTTACCTTTCACACTTTAACATCCAATCGTGAGCGTCATCTCCTCAGTTCTGGCGCATGCGTCGTGTTGCTCTCGGGAACTCACTCAGAGGAACATGAAGAGGTGAATAAAGTCGTTATTTTTGTGTTTTTCTGCGCACAAACAGTATTCTCTTTCTGGGCCGGCAAGTTTCAGTAACAGAGAAGCCTATGGAGGAGTGAGACAGCTCTCAGATCTCATCATAAATATCTTCATTTGTGTTCTGAAGATGAGCGACAGTCTTACGGCACTGGAACAACATGAGGGAGAGTAATTAATGACAGAGTTTTAATTTTTGGGTGAACTAACCCTTTAATCGATCCGATTGAGCTCGATCCAAATGAGATTTCGATCCGATTGTAAGGGGTGGTTTATTCCTTTTCTAATCCGATGGAGAGAACATGTAAACACAAGTAAACCGAAACTGAAAGGACTGCGCATGTGCAATGACTCAGAAATAGCGTAGTGACGTAGAAATAGCGTAATGACATGTGACGCGCTGAACAAGCAGCACGATACAACCAGAGCCCGTCTATGGAGAGCCTGGCCACTCCCTATTAAGTCCGATTGTACTGAATGTTGGTTGTAGTTGCACCAGAGCTCCACTGGGGGCGATAGCCCATGAGTGCAGAATGAATGGGAGTCTATGGAGCTAGACGGCTAAATGTGTCTCTTTCACCCGATTGCCGTTGAGAAATCTCAGATTTGATTGTAGGTTTTGCAAGTTCAACATGGGTTATAGGTCGAAAGTTGAAAGTTGTGTTTCCCTGTGTCAGCTGTGTCGTGTGTTTGGCTGTGTCGGCTGTGCTGTGTGTTTCCCTGTGTCAGCTGTGTTGTGTGTTTGGCTGTGTCGGCTGTGCTGTGTGTTTCCCTGTGTCAGCTGTGTTGTGTGTTTGGCTGTGTCGGCTGTGCTGTGTGTTTCCCTGTGTCAGCTGTGTTGTGTGTTTGGCTGTGTCGGCTGTGCTGTGTGTTTCCCTGTGTCAGCTGTGTTGTGTGTTTGCCTGTGTCAGCTGTGTTGTGTGTTTCCCTGTGTCGGCTGTGTTGTGTGTTTACCTGTGTCAGCTGTGTTGTGTGTTTCCCTGTGTCGGCTGTGTTGTGTGTTTGCCTGTGTCGGCTGTGTTGTGTGTTTCCCTGTGTCAGCTGTGTTGTGTGTTTCCCTGTGTCAGCTGTGTTGTGTGTTTCCCTGTGTCAGCTGTGTTGTGTGTTTCCCTGTGTCAGCTGTGTTGTGTGTTTCCCTGTGTCAGCTGTGTTGTGTGTTTCCCTGTGTCAGCTGTGTTGTGTGTTTCCCTGTGTCAGCTGTGTTGTGTGTTTCCCTGTGTCAGCTGTGTTGTGTGTTTCCCTGTGTCGGCTGTGCTGTGTGTTTCCCTGTGTCAGCTGTGTTGTGTGTTTCCCTGTGTCAGCTGTGTTGTGTGTTTCCCTGTGTCAGCTGTGTTGTGTGTTTCCCTGTGTCGGCTGTGTTGTGTGTTTCCCTGTGTCAGCTGTGTTGTGTGTTTCCCTGTGTCGGCTGTGTTGTGTGTTTCCCTGTGTCAGCTGTGTTGTGTGTTTCCCTGTGTCGGCTGTGTTGTGTGTTTCCCTGTGTCAGCTGTGTTGTGTGTTTCCCTGTGTCGGCTGTGTTGTGTGTTTCCCTGTGTCAGCTGTGTTGTGTGTTTCCCTGTGTCAGCTGTGTTGTGTGTTTCCCTGTGTCGGCTGTGTTGTGTGTTTCCCTGTGTCGGCTGTGTTGTGTGTTTCCCTGTGTCGGCTGTGTTGTGTGTTTCCCTGTGTCAGCTGTGCTGTGTGTTTCCCTGTGTCAGCTGTGTTGTGTGTTTCCCTGTGTCAGCTGTGTTGTGTGTTTCCCTGTGTCAGCTGTGCTGTGTGTTTCCCTGTGTCGGCTGTGTTGTGTGTTTCCCTGTGTCAGCTGTGTTGTGTGTTTCCCTGTGTCGGCTGTGTTGTGTGTTTCCCTGTGTCGGCTGTGTTGTGTGTTTCCCTGTGTCGGCTGTGTTGTGTGTTTCCCTGTGTCAGCTGTGTTGTGTGTTTCCCTGTGTCGGCTGTGTTGTGTGTTTCCCTGTGTCGGCTGTGTTGTGTGTTTCCCTGTGTCAGCTGTGTTGTGTGTTTCCCTGTGTCGGCTGTGTTGTGTGTTTCCCTGTGTCGGCTGTGTTGTGTGTTTCCCTGTGTCGGCTGTGTTGTGTGTTTCCCTGTGTCGGCTGTGCTGTGTGTTTCCCTGTGTCAGCTGTGTTGAGTGTTTCCCTGTGTTGGCTGTGCTGTGTGTTTGCCTGTGTCAGCTGTGTTGTGTGTTTCCCTGTGTCGGCTGTGTTGTGTGTTTGCCTGTGTCGGCTGTGCTGTGTGTTTGCCTGTGTCAGCTGTGTTGTGTGTTTCCCTGTGTCGGCTGTGTTGTGTGTTTCCCTGTGTCGGCTGTGTTGTGTGTTTCCCTGTGTCAGCTGTGTTTCCCTGTGTCAGCTGTGCTGTGTGTTTGCCTGTGTCAGCTGTGTTGTGTTTCCCTGTGTCAGCTGTGTTGTGTGTTTGCCTGTGTCGGCTGTGTTGTGTGTTTGCCTGTGTCGGCTGTGCTGTGTGTTTGCCTGTGTCAGCTGTGTTGTGTGTTTGCCTGTGTCAGCTGTGTTGTGTGTTTCCCTGTGTCAGCTGTGTTGTGTGTTTCCCTGTGTCGGCTGTGTTGTGTGTTTCCCTGTGTCGGCTGTGTTGTGTGTTTGCCTGTGTCGGCTGTGCTGTGTGTTTGCCTGTGTCGGCTGTGCTGTGTGTTTCCCTGTGTCGGCTGTGCTGTGTGTTTGCCTGTGTCGGCTGTGCTGTGTGTTTGCCTGTGTCAGCTGTGTTGTGTGTTTCCCTGTGTCGGCTGTGTTGTGTGTTTGCCTGTGTCGGCTGTGCTGTGTGTTTGCCTGTGTCAGCTGTGTTGTGTGTTTCCCTGTGTCGGCTGTGTTGTGTGTTTCCCTGTGTCGGCTGTGTTGTGTGTTTGCCTGTGTCGGCTGTGCTGTGTGTTTGCCTGTGTCAGCTGTGTTGTGTGTTTGCCTGTGTCAGCTGTGTTGTGTGTTTCCCTGTGTCAGCTGTGTTGTGTGTTTCCCTGTGTCAGCTGTGCTGTGTGTTTCCCTGTGTCGGCTGTGCTGTGTGTTTCCCTGTGTCAGCTGTGTTGTGTGTTTCCCTGTGTCAGCTGTGCTGTGTGTTTCCCTGTGTCGGCTGTGTTGTGTGTTTGCCTGTGTCAGCTGTGTTGTGTGTTTCCCTGTGTCAGCTGTGTTGTGTGTTTCCCTGTGTCAGCTGTGCTGTGTGTTTCCCTGTGTCAGCTGTGTTGTGTGTTTACCTGTGTCAGCTGTGCTGTGTGTTTCCCTGTGTCAGCTGTGTTGTGTGTTTCCCTGTGTCAGCTGTGTTGTGTGTTTACCTGTGTCAGCTGTGCTGTGTGTTTCCCTGTGTCGGCTGTGCTGTGTGTTTCCCTGTGTCAGCTGTGTTGTGTGTTTCCCTGTGTCAGCTGTGCTGTGTGTTTCCCTGTGTCGGCTGTGTTGTGTGTTTCCCTGTGTCAGCTGTGCTGTGTGTTTCCCTGTGTCGGCTGTGCTGTGTGTTTCCCTGTGTCAGCTGTGTTGTGTGTTTCCCTGTGTCAGCTGTGTTGTGTGTTTCCCTGTGTCGGCTGTGCTGTGTGTTTCCCTGTGTCAGCTGTGCTGTGTGTTTCCCTGTGTCGGCTGTGTTGTGTGTTTACCTGTGTCAGCTGTGTTGTGTGTTTCCCTGTGTCAGCTGTGTTGTGTGTTTCCCTGTGTCGGCTGTGCTGTGTGTTTCCCTGTGTCAGCTGTGTTGTGTGTTTCCCTGTGTCAGCTGTGTTGTGTGTTTCCCTGTGTCAGCTGTGTTGTGTGTTTCCCTGTGTCGGCTGTGTTGTGTGTTTCCCTGTGTCAGCTGTGCTGTGTGTTTACCTGTGTCAGCTGTGCTGTGTGTTTCCCTGTGTCAGCTGTGCTGTGTGTTTCCCTGTGTCGGCTGTGTTAAGTGTTTGCCTGTGTCAGCTGTGTTGTGTGTTTCCCTGTGTCAGCTGTGCTGTGTGTTTCCCTGTGTCAGCTGTGCTGTGTGTTTCCCTGTGTCAGCTGTGTTGTGTGTTTCCCTGTGTCGGCTGTGTTGTGTGTTTCCCTGTGTCGGCTGTGTTGTGTGTTTCCCTGTGTCGGCTGTGTTAAGTGTTTGCCTGTGTCAGCTGTGTTGTGTGTTTCCCTGTGTCGGCTGTGTTGTGTGTTTCCCTGTGTCGGCTGTGTTGTGTGTTTCCCTGTGTCAGCTGTGCTGTGTGTTTCCCTGTGTCGGCTGTGTTAAGTGTTTGCCTGTGTCAGCTGTGTTGTGTGTTTCCCTGTGTCAGCTGTGCTGTGTGTTTCTCTGTGTCAGCTGTGCTGTGTGTTTCCCTGTGTCAGCTGTGTTGTGTGTTTCCCTGTGTCGGCTGTGTTGTGTGTTTCCCTGTGTCAGCTGTGCTGTGTGTTTCCCTGTGTCAGCTGTGCTGTGTGTTTCCCTGTGTCAGCTGTGCTGTGTGTTTCCCTGTGTCAGCTGTGCTGTGTGTTTCCCTGTGTCAGCTGTGCTGTGTGTTTCCCTGTGTCAGCTGTGTTGTGTGTTTCCCTGTGTCAGCTGTGCTGTGTGTTTCCCTGTGTCGGCTGTGCTGTGTGTTTCCCTGTGTCAGCTGTGTTGTGTGTTTCCCTGTGTCAGCTGTGCTGTGTGTTTCCCTGTGTCAGCTGTGTTGTGTATGCCTCGAGAGAAAAGAAAGTGCAGAGCTGAAAGCACTAAAGTGACTGAAGGATTGCCGTAAAGCAGTATCTCTGGTCGAACGATGTGTGTGACGTCATTGACATTTTAAAAGACTTTTTAAAGCAAATAAGTGACTCTAAAACATCTAACACCCAGCAATGTGTAATTTCTTTGCATCTCCTTTCGAATACAACATTCAAATTACTAGACAAAACATTATATCCTTATGATAGAAGGATATATATTTGAAGGGTATAGCGCCATAGACCTCCATTCATCCTGCACTCGTCCTGTGAGCGCCCTCATGTGGAGCCAGAGTGGAACTGCAGCCAGTTCAGAAGCCGGAAGTTTACTGAGAGTGGCAGTTCTCCCCTTATTAGACATTCTCTGATACAGCGGTTCATACACTCACTGTCTCCAAATCATGACCAGAAACGGATAAATATTAAGTCTGCTGTTTAAAACAAATAAAGAACCAGTGTATGAGAATGGTTATTATGCGCAAATAGCACGAAACTTTGTATATTCGTGTGCGCATGTCAAAAAATATATTCCGATTTGAAGCTTGTGACATAAACGCGCACATTAACCCAATCACATGTTTAGCGTTCATGTAAACACTACGTTCAGATTCATCAATCGGAATGAATTCAGTCCGACTGAAACAAAAGCTGTGCATGTAAACGCAGCCAGTGAAGCTTTACTAGCATGTGAATAAATTAATCCACCTTCTTCTTCATCTGTTCCAGAGTTCCTGGCTTTAAACGTTCATCCATACCCAGCATTCAGATCGACTACAGCAGACTGACCCCGCCCCCTTCGCCTACATCATCACGCGTAGCCCCGCCCTGTTTCCCCGGCTGAGAGACGAACAGAAACATCAGCACAGATCAGGATATTTACATTCAGTCACAACTGGAAAATATGGGATTTAAACCTAGTTATAGGCCTAAATGAAAACTTTTAGGATTTTTAAAAATAGAAAACAAACAGATTGTGCTCGATTTCTATATGACTAATTTTTAAGTGTCGTTGATCATGTGACTCTTTGTACGGACAGCCAGACTGAAGCTCTAGATGTTCTTTGGATGAATGTGTTAGTTCAATATTTCACTGCAATTGTAAGACTGATATAAAATAAGAAAAATGCAAAATAAAAGTATTTTCTTCGTGCAACTAGCAACGCCAAGGTCATGGGTTCGATTCCCAGGGAAATGTACAGTATTCTTTCAATGCAATGTAAACGCATCTGCTAAATGCATGATGTAAATATATATTTCTCTGGTGGTCTCAGACTTGTGCACACACGATGCACATTCTGATAACCGGGAAATCAAAGTATTCGATCAATACCATATCAAAGTGTTTAGACTACAAAAATAATGTTTCTTCTTAATATTTCGGTTTTGTTTTCCAGCACAAATATCTAAAGATTCTTAAATCAAGATACATTTACTGGAGAAGAAGCAAAATTACTTCAGATATTAAGTCTCGTCTATGAAAAATTCATCAAAATGAAGTGAGTTTGTGCTTAAAACTAAAATTTTCAAACAAATATCTGGCAGTATCTGCCAGAAAAATAAATTTGTTTTCTCTTAAAATTAAGTATATATTTCTGACTCCATTGGAAATATCTTCAGTCATGTTTTAAGCACAAACTCACTTCATTTTGATGCATTTTCATAAAAGATTACAGGTTGAGAAAATTTTAACATTTAGCTTTTTTAGATTTTTCTTACTTCTTTGGAACGGTACGAGAGTTGGTAAAGGTTTTGGCACTTGCTGTGTGAACACAACACAATCATAGACATGACTGGAACAGGTTTAATGGTCCTGAAAAACAGCCACACTTGTTCTGTTCGCGGTCAGAAATGACGAGTTTCCTCTAGTGGAAGCGTGTGGAACTGCAGCCGAACAACATCTCACCGAAAGATCATTTACTCAGATCTCAACCTCAGATCTGGAGCACAACTCGTTTAGATTCAAGGCTTTGATTTTCTCACAGTTTCAGAGTAAAACATGTTTTGGAAAATATGTATTTCATATAAAACTTAAAAATAGTATTTTTATGCTTTTTTTAATAATACACTTAAACTTAAAATTTTTTTTTTTTTTTTTACTTTTTAAACTTTTTTCACTTCAGCAATAATCTGCCAAGTGTCGTCTTTAAAAAGAGACCAAACTTCAGTCTGTCGCTCCAAAGCATTCGAGATTTACCACAGTTTAAGATCTCACCTCTATGCTCAAAAAGTGAATAAATAGATTATAACTACTGCATAAGTATAATGTACTACCATAAAATCCCCTAAAAATACAAAATATTACAATTATAAAACTCATTTACTTGAAAAAAAAAAAAAAAGAGAGAATGTTTAGATATTAGTAGCCTACTGGAAAACAAGACAGAAATACTGAGGAAGAACATGTTTGCAGTGTTTGTGTTAGATTGAATAAAGTTTATTATAAGTGCAGAAGATGAGTGTTAGAAGGTTTGAGTTTCAGAGTTTGTGTTTTTCATTGTACACACACTTTCAGTGTGACGCACAGCATGTCTTCCCTACACGACTGTGCTCAATAAAGCCAGTTTTAATGTCTGACACTGGATCTGTGTGACTGTTTCTGGACATAATAAACTATAAAACATGAGCTTGTACTGGATTGTGTGTGTGTGTGTGTGTGTGTGTGTGTGTGTGTGTGTGTGTGTGTGTGTGTGTGTGTTCCTCACACGAGCACAAGGAGGCAGTGCAACACCAGCACAGCGAGAATCTTCCTCATGTTCAACAAGAGCCTGATCTGAGATTCAGATGTACAAGCATGCACAGTAATAACTAAACCGTTACGAAATGAGTCCGATAAGTAAACACAGTGTGTGCGGGACGGAGAGATCAGCACTCGCTGCTGTAGACTAAACATCTCCTGACTCCAGGCCTGTGTTTCCACGGCTCACATTCCTGCCGGATCCAGAGAGCCTCGCCAGACTTCAACCATTCGCATCCAAACCACCCATAATCCCTCTCTGTTACGCTTCTTATATTCATATTATAATTTATGACTACATAAACTCAACATGGCTGATGAAAGTCTCTGCATGTGAACAATGATCTTGTTTAGAAACATCAATATATATTATTTAAAATCCCCCTGTAGTCAAAAACTCATCTTTGATTGTAAAATTACATATTGAAGTGTTTTTTCCTTACTATCTTGAATGTAACTCTACACCCTCGCCTCATTTAGTATACGCGGTTCTATGAATATGCAAATGAGCCCCGCCTCCACTCACTCACTCAGCTCAGAGATCCACTGGTTGATGATCACACGTTGATCTGATTGGTTACAAGGTAGTTTGTGACGTCAGAAACACCAGCGATTTCAAAGCGTGTTTTTGAGACTGTCTTTGGTTCACTGCAGTTTTAAGGAGGAAATACTCAGCAATGCTGTCGACTTATGAACTTACACATGGTTTGTCTTAAAGCAGATTAAAAACACCACATAGACACATAAACAACATTAAAAGCTGGATTTTTATATATTTAAGTGATCTAATTATTCATCAGACCTCTGTTTGCTTGTGGAAGAAAACTTATTTGTGATGCTGGAAGAATCAAGTCAAACTGTCAATCATCGACAGGCCCCTCCCCTTTCCACAGTGAGGGCGGGGTTAAAGAGAGAGTGACAGTCACCAATTATTAGAGCGATTTATACCTGATTTGTTTGGTTTAACATATTTAGGTAAATTCAGCGATATTAAATAATATTTTTGACTTGAATGAAACCCGTTCATTTAGAATGAAATGTTCCCTTAGATTTCACATAAACAAGAAAAAAACAACTTTAAAACTGGACATTTTGAACGTTTGGAGAAATAATGTTTTCATAACTGAATGGGAATGCTAGCAAAACATTCATAAATCATGTTTCTGTTACTGTGAACACACACATATAGAGTTCAGCACACAGGAACAGAGTATGCGCATGTGATTCTGCCTCTCTTTCTCTGGCCAAGATCCCAGATTGTGGTATGTGCCTGTCTAACTCGACCAAGAGCAGTGTGTGTGTGTGTGTGTGTGTGTGTGTACCCTATCAGACGGAGGCTGTTCTTCTGGAGGTCTGGAGAATCTCATCAGCGCCATGAGCAGAAATAACTCGGAGCTGCAGATCTGTGTGTGTGTGTGTCCAGGCGCAGGTCCTTCATCAGATCTGGAGTGTGTGTGTGTGTGTGTCCAGGCGCAGGTCCTTCATCAGATCTGGAGTGTGTGTGTGTGTGTGTGTTCATCTGTGAGATCACGTCTCCTGTAATGGGGTCCAGATGTGGTTAATACACTCTTTCTCCTTTAATTCCCTCGTCTTCCTCTCGCTCTCACCGGAAATACTCCGGGTTCTTGGCCCTGAAGGAACGTGCCTCTGTAACCACCTCCAGATGGACACACACACACACACACACACACACACACACAGAGTTGAGTCCAAACTCGCTGCTCTCCGTTCCTCTTCATCTCTCTCTCCACCGACATGATCCTGCACAAACTCACAGTACTGGTTCTGACTGGTTTATGCTGGATATAAATATAAAAATCATGTTCTTCCTCAGTGTTTCTGTCTCGTTTTCCAGCACAAATATCTAAAGATTCTTAAATCAAGACACATTTACTGGAGAAGAAGCAAAATGACTGAAGATATTAAGTGTTGGTTTCTGAAAAAAGCATCAAAATGAAGTGAGTTTATGTTGTTTCTACAGTAAATGTAAAAAAAAAAAAGGAATAAAAATGACCTAAAACACAAAACTACGAAAACTTGAACAAAAATGAAAACGGAACAAAATAAATATTTATATAAAATCCATTAAGAAAAACTAAAAAACTCGTTAAGTTATGAAAACAATATTTCTGACTGCTCTAAAAATGTTTTTTTTTTTTTTTTTCTTGGTTTTGTGAACGTTAAGGAAACATTCCATTCCTCAAACATTATGGGATGTTACTTCTGAATGTTCTCTGAACGAAACAAGTAACATTTAAAAACACTGTAACACTTTACAATAAGGTTCGTTAGTTGACATTAGTTAGCATGAACTAATAATGATCTGCACTTATACAGCATTTATTAATCTTAGTTAATGTTACTTTCAACATTTACTAATACTTTATTAAAATCTTGTTAACATTAGTTAATGCACTGTGAACTAACATGAACAAACAATGAACAGCTGGATTATTATTAACATTAACAAAGATTAATAAATATTGTAACAAATGTATTGCTCATTGTTAGTTAATGTTAGTTAATACATTAATGTTAACTAATGAACCTTATTGTAAAGTGTTACCAGAAAAACTAATCCCAAATAATAATAAAAAAGTCTGACGTTCCCATTAAGTTATGAAAACATTATATATTCTGAATGCTTTAAATGAGTTTTTCATAGTTATATGAATATTAAAGGGAACATTCCATTGTATCATTCCTCACATTATGGAACGTTCCTTCTGAACGTTCGGAAACAAGTAACATTTAATAAAACATTAGATGAACATTCAACTAAAGTGTTCCATGAACAATTTGAGAACATTAATAAAGATCATTTTCTATAATCGTGACTGGAGGAAGGTTTGTTCTGAGGCGTTCCCTGTTCTCTGAGACTAGTCTATCAGTGAGAGAGAACAGTCATGTGACTCAAGCTATGCACACTCCCAGAATCCTCCAGCCCGGTCCGTCAATGGGCCTGTGTTTCTGCTCCAGCTGGAGCTCGTTATCCAGCGACTCCGAGAGATGGAGAAGTGTTCACGTCGACGCGACACACACTCACGCTTTCACAATCTCTACAAATAAACACACAAGAGCAGAGAGATCCCATCATGCATCAGCAGAACTCAGGAATCATGCAGGATATTACTTTTGGATACTTTGGTTTTGACCCCAATAAAAACTAAGCTTGCTTTGTGATACACTTAAATTATTTTCTTGGCAAATTTTATATACATAAATGTAAACTCACATTTGAAAGTTTTTTTGAGAGAATTTGCAACATCAACTCTTCACAAAAAGGTATTAACTAACCATGAGCAAAACATTTGCTACAGTATTTGTTCATCTCTGTTAACTAATACAGATGTCCATTGTTTGTTCATGTTAGTTCACAGTGCATTAACTTTATTAAAATAAAATAAAGGATTTTAATAAAGTAATAATTTTTAATAAAAAATAATAATTTTCCTTCGCAGATTCATCAGCAAAACTCGGGAATCTCTACTTCGTTCATCTTTACATCATATTCACATGAAAATATAAACTCTATCATCAACTAAAATAAACGGTAACACTTTATTTTACAGTGTCCCTGTTACGTTACATGTACTTACCATAGTAATAACAGTACATGCAACTAACCCTCAACCTAATCCTAATCCTTTAATATTACTCAGTACTTAAATATATAATTACACTGTAACAATGACACCTTAAAATAAAGTGTAACCAAATAAAGAGTTACTACACAATATACAATTTGCTCTTTAAAGTGACATTAAATAAAAATTTAGTTTTTTTTGAAAATCATATTATAGATCTTGTTATGAACAATTAATCTGCGCATGTTTAATTTTGTTGACCTTGTAATGTTTAATTAAAATGTCATAACCGGTGATGTACGCATGATTCAAGAATCATGTGGTGCGTTTAAACTCCGCCCCTGGAAACTCACGCTCATTTGCATAGACTTGTGAGAGCCACGCCCACATCGCACTGCATAGAACCAAGCTCCGCCCTACATTTATTATTATTCACAATACGCAAGAAAGGATGTCGCTTAACAGATCGAGAGCATATCGTTACGAAGAGGTCTTTATTTACAGGTTACAGTCATAAATACAGGGAACATTTACAGACATTTACATGTGTGACATCATCATCGTTGGCGTGATGGGTGTTTACGCGTGTTGTATCTGTGCTATTTTAAAGTATTGGTCAATGTAGAAGACTTTTTGGCTTTTTTTTTTTTTTTTAGCGTCTCAAGCCATGAGTGTGTGTGTGTATATGTGTGTGTATAATGTGTGTGTCTGCTTATGTGTGTGTGTGTGTGTATATATATATATATATATACAGTGAGGAGAACAAGTATTTGATACACTGCCGATTTTGTAGGTTTTCCCACTTACAAAGCATGTAGAGGCCTGTAATTTTTATCATAGGTACTCTTCAACTGTGAGAGACGGAATCTAAAACAAAAATCCAGAAAATCACATTGTATGATTTTTAAATAATTAATTTGCAATTTATTGCATGACATAAGTATTTGATCACCTACCAACCAGTAAGAATTCCGGCTCTCACAGACCTGTTAGTTTTTCTTTAAGAAGCCCCCCTGTTCTCCACTCATTACCTGTATTAACTGCACCTGTTTGAACTCGTTACCTGTATAAAAGACACCTGTCCACACACTCAATCAAACAGACTCCAACCTCTCCACAATGGCCAAGACCAGAGAGCTGTGTAAGGACATCAGAGATAAAATTGTAGACCTGCACAAGGCTGGGATGGGCTACAGGACAATAGGCAAGCAGCTTGGTGAGAAGGCAACCACTGTTGGCGCAATTATTAGAAAATGGAAGAAGTTCAAGATGACGGTCAATCTCCCTCGGTCTGGGGCACAATGCAAAATCTCACCTCGTGGGGCATCAATGATCATGAGGAAGGTGAGGGATCAGCCCAGAACTACACGGCAGGACCTGGTCAATGACCTGAAGAGAGCTGGGACCACAGTCTCAAAGAAAACCATTAGTAACACACTACGCCGTCATGGATTAAACTCCTGCAGCGCACGCAAGGTCCCCTGCTCAAGCCAGCGCATGTCCAGGCCCGTCTGAAGTTTGCCAATGACCATCTGGATGATCCAGAGGAGGAATGGGAGAATGTCATGTGGTCTGATGAGACAAAAATAGAGCTTTTTGGTCTAAACTCCACTCGCCGTGTTTGGAGGAAGAAGAAGGAAGAGTACAACCCCAAGAACACCATCCCAACCGTGAAGCATGGAGGTGGAAACATCATTCTTTGGGGATGCTTTTGTGCAAAGGGGACAGGACGACTGCACCGTATTGAGGGGAGGATGGATGGGGCCATGTATCGCAAGATCTTGGCCAACAACCTCCTTCCCTCAGTAAGAGCATTGAAGATGGGTCGTGGCTGGGTCTTCCAGCTTCCAACAACCCGAAGCACACAGCCAGGGCAACTAAGGAGTGGCTCCGTAAGAAGCATCTCAAGGTCCTGGCGTGGCCTAGCCAGTCTCCAGACCTGAACCCAATACAAAATCTTTGGAGGAGCTGAAAGTCCGTATTGCCCAGCGACAGCCCCGAAACCTGAAGGATCTGGAGAAGGTCTGTGTGGAGGAGTGGGCCAGAATCCCTGCAGTGTGTGCAAACCTGGTCAAGAACTACAGGAAACGCATGATCTCTGCAATTGTAAACAAAGGTTTCTGTACCAAATACTGTATTAAGTTCTGCTTTTCTGATGTATCAAATACTCATGTCATGCAATAAAATGCAAATGAATTAAAAATCATACAATGTGATTTTCTGGATTTTTGTTTTAGATTCCGTCACTCACAGTTGAAGAGTACCTATGATAAACATTACAGACTTCTGCATGCTTTGTAAGTGGGAAAACCTGCAAAATCGGCAGTGTATCAAATACTTGTTCTCCCCACTGTATATATATATGTGTGTGTGTGTGTGTGTGTGTGTATGTGTGTGTGTACCTACTTAACTATATTTTGGGGACAAATTTGTACCCAGAAGTGACCAAAACCTGACAAAATCTCCAAAACCTCCTTTAGGGACGTCCTCATTTGCAAATCTGGTATAAAAATAAAGTAATTAAAAAGTAAAAATGCAGAAAGTTGTGTGATGGGTAGGTTTAGGAGTCAGGTTAGTGTGTGTGTGTGTGTGTGTGTGTGTGTGTGTGTGTGATGGGTAGGTTTAGGAATCAGGTTAGTGTGTGTGTGTGTGTGTGTGTGTGATGGGTAGGTTTAGGAGTCAGGTTAGTGTGTGTGTGTGTGTGTGTGTGTGTGTGTGTGTGATGGGTAGGTTTAGGAGTCAGGTTAGTGTGTGTGTGTGTGTGTGTGTGTGTGTGTGTGTGATGGGTAGGTTTAGGAGTCAGGTTAGTGTGTGTGTGTGATGGGTAGGTTTAGGAGTCAGGTTAGTGTGTGTGTGTGTGTGTGTGTGTGTGTGATGGGTAGGTTTAGGAGTCAGGTTAGTGTGTGTGTGTGTGTGTGTGATGGGTAGGTTTTGGAGTCAGATAAGTGTGTGTTTGTGTGTGTGATGGGTAGGTTTAGTAGTGGTGTGTAGGGCTGGGCGATAAAACGGTATCGGTATTTATAGACGGAACACCATTGTCGGTAAATTGTTTTTTTTTTTTTTCATATTTTCATATTTTTTTATTAAAATGCGCGCGCATCGCCCATAGATCTTAGGGGCTGTTTTCATATCGCATCTAAAAACGTGTGGAAGGCGCGGATGTGTTAGGGTTAGTGGGCTAAAATGCTACTCATTATTTAGTGCTTCACACTCAGTTTGAGTCACTTTTAATAAAAAATATTTTTTTTTTAAATCAAGGAAATTTCTCTGGCATTTCTTTCTTTTTGCTGTATTGAAAACGTACAGAACCGTGACACCACTGTATCTTATCAAACCCAACCGTGAATTTTGTGAACCATCAA
Organism: Squalius cephalus; assembly: GCF_949319135.1. NCBI lineage: Eukaryota > Metazoa > Chordata > Actinopteri > Cypriniformes > Leuciscidae > Squalius > Squalius cephalus. The sequence goes on from NC_137145.1 coordinate 880,866, forward strand.
ACCCCTACTCTTTGACTGCTAAAACTAATATAATTTGTTGTTTGCCTTAATAATGTGGATAAATAAAAAAATCAGTGATTTAAATTCAAACTTTTCTACTTGTCTTTAAAAGAAAAGGTTATAAAAAATGTCAATAATTATCGATACCGAACGATATGAAACATGATATCGTGATCATTGTTTAGCTATATCGCACAGCCCTAGTGGTGTGTTTGCTGTTTTGAATGAGGTGATTATTGTTGTTATTGTTTTGTCTTGTGTTATCTATTTTTGTGTATTACAGTAGGACCTCTTTGATGCATCTCAAGGGGTTTACCCTGAAAAATACATTTGTTACATGTTGCTTCTCCAGGAAATGTATGGATTCAAGAAAAGAAAAAGAAAAAAAAAAACCGAATAAAAATGATAAAAATAGGGGTCGGGTTAGTATAAGGGGACAGAATATACAGTTTGGACGGTATAAAACCATTACGTCTATGGAGAGTCCTCACAAGTATAGCTAAACAAACCTGTGTGTGTGTGTGTGTGTGTGTGTGATGGGTAGGTTTAGGGGTCGGGGTTAGTGTAAGGAGACAGAATAAACAGTTTGGACAGTATAAAACCATTACGTCTATGGAGAGTCCCCATTTAGATAGCTAAGTAAACGTGTGTGTGTGTGTGTGTGTGTGTGTCTCATACGGTGGTCATGACTTTAAGGGACCCAGTTCTGAACCTCAGGATCTTCTTCTTGAGCGCGTGCGACGCCTTGATCTTCACGAAGGCTTTGGGCTGCAGGGCGTTTCCAGGCTGAGTGGGCGGAGCCAGCAGAGTGGGCGGAGCCAGTTGCTGTGGCCAGACTAATCCGCTGCTGTTTCCAGGCTGAGTGGGCGGAGCCAGCTGCTGTGGCCAGACCAATCCGCCACTCCCGTCAGAGTCGCTGGACCGCGAGCTGGACCCGCGCGACTCGGCCTCGCTCAGACTCGACTCGGACTCGACTCGGTACACACGAGGCTTACGGGAGCGTCTGATTGGCTGCTCGGCTTCGTCCTGACTCAGTTCTAGCGTGGAGCGCCAGCGCCGGTGAGCGTGAGCGGATCCGCGCCGTGTTTTAGCCGTGACGTTCCTCTCCGCCGTGTTGTATTTGCGCTCGAGGTTGTTCTCGGATTGTGCGCGGCAGGTTTTTCTCCCGGGTTTCTTCGCCACGATCTTGTCCTCCGTGAAACGGCACTTCTTCGGCTTCCTCTCGGGTTTGTGCGCTAGAGCGCGGCACGGCTGCGCTGGGATGTACTGCGCGTTCACCAGCTCGTCGGAGGAGTGTGTGTGTGTGTAGACATGCTGTGGGGATTCCGCTTCGCTGCTGCTGGGAAAATCCAGAGATGTGGAGCGAATCCCGGCCCGGCTAATGCTACTCTGCCGGATCACCCTGGTCTCGGGACCCATGCTAGTGCGCGGAGGTTTGCTGGGTCTAGCATGAGGCGAGCGGCGCTGGATTAGCCCGATGATGTACGTCTCCACACGCTGAGCCTGTCTGTAGTCCTCGGCGCTGGGCTCTTCATCGGGCCAGACCCACGGCTCGTCTTCACTCACGCCCTCCAGCGCAGGAGAGGCTGCTGGGAAAGAGGGAAACACACACATCACCTACAGACCGACACACTGACAGCCCAGCACACAATAGTCATCATTTCACCATCTAGATTAACTATAGACCCGATATAGTCCGGCTGTGAGTCA
>NC_137145.1:885075-940075 GCF_949319135.1 Squalius cephalus
TCAGACATTATAACGGAAGAATAAACTCTGATGATCAAGACTCTAAGTGATGCTCTCTTGTATCACCCTGAGGGGGATTATCTTGCATAACGACTGTACATAATCCCACTTATTAGAGATATATTTACCAAATAAACAAATGAATGAATGTGAAATATTGATTAGAGTGTAAATGATTTCGCTCTGTGTGAAAAGAGTCTGGGCTGATCAAAAACCCCAGACTGCCACAGTCAAGCTCCAAAAACACACACAAAAATATCATGAAAGCACCATAAATAAACATGTTTCTGCACTGAGTTCCTGGACTTTTAAAGACATTCGACAGCTTTACTTAATGAACAGACTACTGTATTTTATTGGTTATATTCCCTGTCGAGCAGTGATGCTTCGGCCGGTGGCCAGGGTGAGCTGAGGGTTACGGTGAGGGTTATGCTTCCTCGGGCCACACCACCCTCCGGCGCCCTGCAACCCGTGAGTCTTCCGAGTGCGATCGCGGGGCCGTCTACGGATGTTCCCCGTGTCTCATTCGGGGCTCCAGATGATGAGACGATGTCGATTGCCGCTAGCATTGCCCGAGTCCGACCCGGAATTGACAGCCATGCTTTCCCGGGCCGCCGCGAGCATCGGTTGGATGATTGGTTCTTGGGGGCAGTCAGCGCACCCCCCCAGTTCCTTTCTTCCCAGAGGTACATGAGGAGGTCACGAGATCCTGGAAGTACCAGCAGCCATATCACCCTGTAGCCCAAGACTGGTCTCCCACTGAAGCTCAGCAGGGTTGAGCCTGGTTAGTACCTGGATGGGAGACTCCTGGGAAAACCAGGTTGCTGCTGGAAGAGGTGTTAGTGAGGCCAGCAGGGGGCGCTCACCCTGTGGTCTGTGTGGGTCCTAACGCCCCAGTGTAGTGACGGGGACACTATACTGTCAAAGAGCACAGTCCTTCAGATGAGACGTTAAACCGAGGTCCAGACTCTCTGTGGTCAATAAAAATCCCAGGATGTCCTTCGAAAAAGAGTAGGGGTGTAACCCCGGCATCCTGGTCACATTTGCCCATTGGCCTCTATCCATCATGGCCTCCTAATCATCCCCATATACTGATTGGCTTCATCACTGTCTCCTCTCCACCAGTAAGCTGGTGTGTGGTGGGCGTTCTGGGTAATATGGCTGCCGTCACATCATCATCATCCAGGTGATGCTGCTCATTTGTGGTGGTTGAGGAGATTCCCCCTTCCATGTAAAGTGCTTTGAGTACCTAGAAAAGCACTATATAAATGTAACAAATTATTATTATTATAAGTCCCCGTTGTCTTCCTGTGATCGTTCGGCGACCTCCTCCACCTTCTCTACCCTTGACGGGTCCCATGGCTAAAGGGTACACTGGGATTCCCCCTGCTGAACGCTCTGTTGCGATGCAGCTGTGTCCTCAGAGTGCTTCCACATGTGATCCTAAGCACCACTCCAGTGCCAGGAGGTGTTCGTCTACCCTGGTGGCGAAGTCCTACAGAGCTGCGGGGCAAGCCGCCGCCTCGCACAGGTAGAGCTGACCCAGAGCTCTTCGATGAGCTGCGTGCCGCCATGACCTCGCTCTCCGGGCGGCGGAGGTGACCGCATGCTCCCTGGGTCAGGTGTTGTCCACAGCAGTGGTCCAGGAGAGACACCTATGCGGTCGAGGACTTCGCCCAACAGTTCTCTTGTTAATTTATATGATAATATTATAAATCAGGAAACTAGATGAGTGAATGCGTACGAGTCGACGGTGTCTTGATTTGAGCTTATAGGTGAAACTGCAATGATTCTGATGACATGACGACAATCATTACAAGTTTGAGAAAAATAACTGATTATCGGTTTAACCATCATCCAGCATGACTAAAATATAACAGGATAAGTTGACTAAATATGATAATTTCTAAAAAATAAGACAAAAAAAAAACCTGCCAAATTAACACTATTTTTAAACTGAGCAAGAAAAAAATAGTTGTGTCTGGTTGCATTAACTGCTTAGACTAGTCTTACTAGTCCTCTCATTTTCTCTTCAAGACTGGTCACAACTGTTTTACGCCAGTTGTTTTTTTGTGATGTCTTGTTATATTTGTATTATAATGAAAATAAAAACATAATTACAAAAAAAAATTAACTGATTAGCTCTAACGAATTGCTAGTTGGTCTTATCAGCTGTGTTTGTGCAACTGGTATTGGATTTGTAATCAGTATCAAAGCAGCGAATCGAACATAAAAACTGATATTGAGCCGTTCATATTCCATCACCACCGTCAACCTCGTCGGTCACAGTAGTTTAGCGGAGAAGATGAATGGGATTTTGACTGTTGCGCTCCATCAAACCGCAGAATGACCCCAGTGGCCAATCACAATCAAGCTATCAGGCTTTCCTGGAGCTCAAACAGTGGAGCGCTGGCGCTTGCAACACCAAGGTCATGGGTTTGATTCCCAGGGAAAACAAGAACTAATAAGAACGTAAATGTGTACCTTGGGAAAAAGTGTCTGCCGAATGCATAAATGTAAATGTAAGCATCAGTGAGCGACATGTGATGATGTGGATGATGTGGTGTGTTTGGTACCTGAGCCGGGTCGAGTGTGTGACGCTTCAGTGAGAGTCTCGACGGCGTCCATCTTTAGCTCTCCGACCTGATGCTGCAGGAGCTTCATCAAACTCCACACGCCCTCCTGAAACACACACACACACGATTTCAGGAATATCAGCACACACACGATGAGCCGGCCTCCTAAACACCAAAAGTCTCCATCATTTATACAGCGCTTTAACAGTATAGAGTGTTTCACAGCAGCTTTACAGTGATAACAGGAGATTACAGTAACAGAGAGTGTTCAGGCTTTACAGCAGATCTAGAATAAAGTTATTGTCCAGATAAAGTTAGTTTTGATTGATTCACTTCCATTGTAAAGATCATTAGTTATTAACTTAGGGGTCGCTTACACACACCGTTTTAACTGAACATTTTTTTAATAATGGACGTTCATTTGCACGACAGCAGTGTTTGGTGCTCGAGAACGCAAACTATGACACCGTCTCCTAACCAGACGCGCTGCGATAGGATTCCAGAGACAAATAATTTGTCTGTCCACACTAGACGTGATGCGACTGCGAGATGCGTAAAAATCAATCAAAACCCACAGCCAATCAGAACAGCGTGTGGGCGGAGTCAGCCAATCAGAACAGCGTGTGGGCGGAGTCTCGCGGCGAGTGCATGGCACCAGAGAGTAATCTTAACGGCACTCGCAAGAAAATGGAGAAGTACATAATCAAACTCACAAATATTACACCATTTAAACATTATTCACTTCAAGAATACACTTGTTTGTTCACAGTTTGAACGTTCTTGTTTCCATTTGTTTAATTTGAAGATCTGAGGTGAATTATCCACTGTTGCTTTTACAGCTACAAAGCTGGAGCACTAAATGATGTTCAGAGTCACATGACACACTTTTAACATTAAATAAAGCACATAAACAGTGCCTGAGATTATCATCGCCACACTTTGTGTTTGTTGTTCCAGCGCGACGCCTCAGAAAAATAGAAACGTTTCTAAAATAGACTCGGCTGGTTAGGACAAACACTCTGATCGACATGGAAAATAACCTTTTATCGCGCGTCGCGTCGTGTGTAGTTAGCACACGGTGTGACACAGGTTCCAAGGTGCAAGTTTTGAACATTTTTGAAAATGTTATCATCTCTGTGTAAACTTCAAAAACGTGAATCTGTGAAATAGTGACGGCGTGCACATGCATATCACATATTAAGTCTATGTGTGTTTGAATATATATGTGTGCAGGTGTGTAGTCTTTCTTTACAAAGTGACATCACCAAATTACTTGTCCGGCAGCATAATACAGAATTATTAGTCGCTTCCGTGGATCCATGTGAACTGGAATCAACACACACACATGATTTCAGGACAATCGAGAGCAAAACAATTAACATGTAATATAAATAAATTGCAATTTGGGAGGAAATAAAACATTTGACAGCGCCCGGCGTGACCTTCAGCCAATCACAGCTCTGTCATGCCAACTCTCGGAGTGATGGTGATGGGTAATGGACGATGTTGTATGTTTGGTCTTGGCGGAATAGATCTGCTACGCTGCTGCACCGCTATACACTATAAACACATTACAATTACTCCATTATCCCAAGGCATTCTGGGTCATCTGGGTCTCGTGTTCATGTGAGCGTGTGGAGGAGAACTGTGAAGCGATCTCACACACACACACTCACTCACTCACACACACATACACTCACTCGTTCACACACACACACACACACACACACACACACACACTGTGAAACGATTTATTAAACTCAGATGAGTGCGGATGCAGAATGGGTTTCTGGGAACGTAACGTTAAACATGAACGATAGCATCTATGATGTCAGAGCCAAAATAAGTTCAGTTTAACTTGAAGAAATTAGGACAGAAATATATTACTGTACAGTAGACTGTACTAATAATATAATAATAATAATAATAATACTGTTCATTAAAACATTATTTTTTCAGGAATATCACAATGTTTCGTATGACTGAACCGACCCTGAACATGATCTGTTTCAGACTCTGATTAATGAAAACCACATCAGCAGATCTAATCAGTACCGAAGTGTGTGTGTGTCCGACAGCTGACGTCTGTGTGAGTGAGTGTGTGTGTGTTTTGGGGGAAGTGTTTACAGGTCAAATGTCAGCAGTGAGTGTGTGTGTGTTTACTAATGTCTCCTGGGCCCCCAAATAAGATAATGCTAAGGCTGTTAGCTTAACCTGATGAAGCGACTCATCGTCATGGAAACAGCGGCCGCATGAGAGCCAACCAATCTAACAAAAGCATTTCACTGTCAATTATTCATATTGACTGATTTACACAAGGACACGATCACACTAGAGATGTGGCGGTGATAACATTCTTCCACCGGTTAATCGACGGTTAAAAAAACATCGCTGATCAAAAGCAGTGCGCATTTTACTTTCACTTTTAAATGAGCGTCAATTCACCCTGCGCAGGGGGTTTGATTGACAGGCGATCTGACCAATCATAATCCGCCATTTTTGTCCGACAAAGCATTCAGGAGAGTTAGAAGATTAAAGTCGTTGGATTCACAAATCTTTACGATCATTTAAGACTTTATTTAACTCATTTAAGATTGCTCTTATGAGGACACTCGACAAAACTGAGATTTTAGCATAATTTGTGTGTTCTGGTTCATTCAAACTCGAAAGAGAACTTGATACTGACGTGTGTGTGTGTGTGTGTGTGTGTCACATAGGCAGGACATTGACTGACAGAGCGGACTCTTTTGTCTTGACGCGCTTGAAGAGACACTCACAAAAACACACACACACACACACACACACACAATCACTCAATCATACACACTCTCAGTGTTTATTCCTGGCATCAGCGCTGACAGCAATCTGACACAAGACAACAGCCGGAAACACTTGCCCTCATTTCATCTGTGTGTGTGTGTGTTGTATAAACACAAGTGTGTGTGTTAGTGTAGTGCTGGTGGTCTCTGTGTGTGTGTGTGTGTGTAGTGCTGGTGGTCCTGCGCTCTGATTGGCCAGTTCTGCTGTAATTAACGGCTCGTGTTTCTCAGAAGTGAAGGAATAATTGCAGCGTTCAAACGAGTGTGTGTGTGTGTGTGTGTGTGTGTGTGTGAATAATTGATGAGAAGAAAAGGTTGAATTGCTGAGGAGCTCGGCTGAGCTTCTCCTCTGACTGTGATCTGTGTTTTATCTCGTTATATCAGCTTTATTTCTACAGCGCTTTAACAGTACAGATCATTTCACAGAAGACAACAGAGTCGTAATTCAGATCAATTCAGTTTCTTTAGATGTTAATGTATTACTGATTCAGTCCATCTTAATGCTGCTTTACTGTCTGAAATAACTGTTCACAACATTGTGATCATTAATTAATGATTTAATACTTCTACTGTAAATATCACCTGTTCCCAGAGATTTCTCTTTCAAAGCTCAGGACAATTATTTGAGTTTTTCATTATATTTCATTCATGTATCAGCTTTGTTGCCGAGTTTAAAAAAATAAAAAATCAAGACTGATCAATATGACTATATAGTTGTCATCCATATGAAATGGTAACAGTGTACAAGTAAGTTTGTACAGTATAAGGTGTATAAGGTTCCATTTAACTTTAATTATCAATGATAAATACTTCCAAGCACTAATTAATCTTAGTTTAAGAACGATATTAAGGAATACACTATTGAAATCGAAAGTTGTATATGTTAATATTATTTAATTAACCTTACTTAGCCTCTGTCTGTATGTGTGTGTGTGTGTGTGTGTGTCTGTCTGTCTGTCTGTCTGTCTGTCTGTCTGTGTGTGTGTGTGTGTGTGTGTGTGTGTGTGTGTGTGTGTGTGTGTGTGTGTGTGTGTGTGTGTGTGTGTGTGTGTGTGTGTGTGTGTGTGTGTGTGCGTGTGCGTGTGTGTGTGTGTGTTGTCTTCAGATCCAGAACCCTCATCAAACACCATCAGGTCAAACCCATCAAATCACATAAACAGACACGACTTTTAATTTTAATAATGGATTACATGTTAAAAATAGCAGTAACTAAGATTAACAAATGCTTTAGAAGTATTTTTAACTAATGTAGTAAACTAATGCTAACAAATATAACCTTATTTTAATGATTATTGAAGAGCAGGACCTGTGAAAGATTCAACCAAACACTTTCTGTGGCTCAACAATATGAACATTATTCTTATGTTTTGCTCATGATATTCTTCAAACTTTAGTCTGAGAAAAAAAAAAAAAAAATTCGCGAATGATCATGACAATTATGTTCTGCTTTACTGTAGGAAAATAAACTCGTAGCACTAAAACATACTATTACTAAAGCGTAAATATAATGCTGGGTTGTTTCAACGGTCAAATATGGACAAACCCAACCGTTGGTTTTAAATTTTAAATTAAACTTTTGAATCCAACGGGTTTGTCCATATTTGACCGTTGAAACACCATTGACCGTTTATAGTGTTGTTTTAGAGGAAATTAATATTTAAGTCTTTATACTTCAAATGTGAAAACGGTTGAAAACGGTTTCTAGACCGTTTCTTTTTTCAGCAGTTGGGTTTGACCAATTTGATCGTTGAAACAACCCACCATTTTTTAATGTGTTGTTTAAGAGGAAATTAATATTTAAGTATTTATACTTAAAATAATGTGTGGAATTTATGAGTGAAAACGGTTTCTACGCCGTTTCTTGTTTACGGTTGGGTTTGTCCATATTTGACCGTTGGAACAACCCAGCATGTTTTAGAGAGTTGAGTTTAGACGTTTTTTTTTAAAGGAAATGACTATTTAGCTTAAGTCTTTATACTTAAATTATTTGTGGAATTTCTGAGTGAAAACGGTATCTGCGCCGTTTCCTTTTTTCAGTGTAGGAGAACACCACACAACCATAAAAACAAAACGTGTTTTCTTTAAGTTTTTGAGAGGATTAATATGTGAAGATTCGTTATTTAAAGTTAGCCTACAACATCTCCCTCGCGTATTTAACAAATCAAACTCCTCCAGTGTTTCTAAAGTGTATAAAGATATCCGTGAAGAAGGCTTACCGGCGGCGGGCACCTCGGGTTCGGGTTCTGGTTCGGGTTCGGTTCGGGTGCGTGTAGCGCTAGCGCGCTGATGACCAACGCCTCGTGCCTGCGCTTGAGCAGCTCGAGCTCGCAGATTCCCGCCAGACTGAGCTCGAGCCGCTGCTTCTGTCTCCCGCGCTCCGACGAGAACAAACGGAACATTATTAACGACTCCTTCTCCGCAAACACATCTAAAGAGCAGGGAAACCGCACACTTAATGTTACACTACACCGACAGCCGTTTTTAATGAAGAAAATGTGGTATCCATGATTAAATCCTGCCAGTTTGAGAGTTGAGAGAGTTAACGGTTCCTCTCCTCCTCACGAGATGCAGGATTCCAGACTTTCCCGTTTCACAGCTGTCAAGAGCTCATTAGCATATTCTGACCTTCCGCTTTTCATTGGCTGCAGACTTTCTCCGCAAATTAATATTTTTAATAGCCCCGCCCTCTTGAGGACCCAGAGCAGTTAAAAATAAATAAACGTATCCACCTTTATAAAACATATATATATAAATGGATACATTTATAAATAAATATATAGAAATAAATGCGATAGTAAATAAATACATGTGGGAATAAATACATATAAAAATAAATGAAGGCATAAATATAAAAATAGATGAAAAAATAACTGAACGAGCAAATAAAAGTTTAAATAAATGAAGAATAAACACAGAAAATAGCTACTAAATAAAGGAAAAGTAAAACAAAAATAAAACCGGAAATATATTTAATTAAAAATGAATTATATTTGTTTTGTCAAGTCATTTATTTCTTTATTTATTTTCCTATATTAAATTAAGTTAAGTTTATTTTTATATAAATTTATTCTGGTTTGGAATGAAAATACTAATAGATGCCACATACTGATATTAAAATGACATGTGTGGATAAAAATCTGTTTCTTTATATTTAGATAATCATTTGACATTTTCATTTCCTTTCCTTTTACTGAATATATGGTATGAACGTTTAAAATATGACAAGTATAATATCAAATAAATGAATAAAAACAGCGGATTAAAAACATTATGTCTAATTCATGAAGAAATGTAATGTTATGTGACTGAAGTTCGCTGGTGGTTTATGGTGTCATAGCGCCACCTATCTGAATCACATGATCATTACAGAAATATACACTTACATAAAACCAGCATGATCTCAGAGTAATGTATGTAGAACAACATTTACAGTTTATAATAATAAACAAAATGTGTTCAAGATAAATATACTGCAAAATCAATGTTCACGAAACACAAAATCAGAAATCAGCTTGAAGCATTTGAATTTAAGTTGCTCTGATTTCATCAATATTTATGTAAGTGTATTCATTTTATTTAAAGATCTCAATGAGAATTAGCATTTCTGTTAAATCTTTAGTTTTTTAGCTAATTTATCTAGTGATATCAGATAGACTGATATATTTATTATGTACATATATTAGTTATTTCACTGTTAGGATGCAATAACTAAGGATAGGATAAATTATGCGTATTGCATTTCAATTTTTTATTTTATTTTAGTAATATCACAATAGTAATATAACATTCCCTTCAGCTGAAAACGTGACATAATTTAGTGATATCAGAAAATACGCTCATAGTAAGAAAGGAATGTGAGTGAAGTTTCAGACAATTTTCCCAAAAATAATTTACCCTAATAGGACAAAGTCAGTAAATGATGCACGCTAAAAAATGTGATCTGTGATCTCATGATTTGTGACACACACACACACACACACACACACTCACAATGTCAAGATTCATCTCTTAATATGGAAATAAATGTTGTGATGTTTTTGGTCAGGATCTTGTATTGACAAGAGTCCAGCACTCTGTAAAGTCTCCTCCAGCACAACCTAAAGACTCTTAAACTCTGGACTCAGAGGATCTGATCCATGTGTGGAAATGATTCTTCATGCTCCTCCAAACCATTCTTTCACAATCTGAGCCTGATGAATCTTGACATTGTAATCCTGGAATCTGAGGCGGACAGAGTACACAGCTTCATTACTTGAGTAAAAGTACAGATACCCCTTGCTAAATTTTACTCAAATACAAGTAAAAGTACTACAGTCAGATGTCTACTTAAGTAAAAGTACTGAAATACTTGTTTTTAAAAGTACTTGAGTATCATTAGTACATTTTCTAAATATTGCATTACTACTGCCACAGTGCTTACATTTATGTACAGAAACGCCCTACATGGAGTTATGAAAAATGTTAATACCTTGGAGAATGTAAAAGGAATTGAAAGTAAAATCAAGTCATTTTCATCTTTTTACCATGTTGCTTTATTTAACATTTCTCATCCATTGTTTCGTCCATGGTTTCGTCTCTTATCTAAATCTGACCATGGAGTTGACTTCAGCGAAAAGCTGAAAGTGATTGTTAATAGGCTGTCCCAATCAGTGGCGCCTGCACAATCCAATCACGTTTGAGAGGGAAACAACAAATTGAGGTTTTCCGATATTTGTCTTTTTTCCTTTTTTTTTTTTTTAGAAGTAACAGGTACTCACGGTTATGGACAGAAATGTAGCGGAGGAAAGAGTACAATATTTGCCTCTCAAATGTACTTGAGTAAAGTCATGAGTACTCCCCAAAAATGATACTCGAGTAAAGTACAGATCCCTCAGAATTGTACTAAAGTACTGTACTCAAGTTAAGTTAACCTTGTCAATGTAGCTAATTTCAGGTTCATTATTTTTAAGTTACATTCTGTGAAATTAATACCTTTCTTTTTGAGTTACCAGTTCTTGGGGAGTTGCTGCTGGGGGTCTCTGACAGGCTGACAGGCAAAAGGACTTTCAACTGACTCTCAGCTGTTTAATAGGGGAATGGATAATTGGACTGCGCCATGTTTTCCCATATCATGGGGGTGGCAGAGTATTACATTTTTGAGTTGTGTTCTTTTCTTTGTTAGTTATATTTTGTTGTTATGATTATTTCATTGATTTATCTTTGGTTCATATCGGGTAGCGTTGGTTTAACATGTGTTGTAGTTATTGTGGTTTGTTTATATATTATGTGTTTTGTTTACCCCCTTTTGTGTCAGAATGGCCTGATCAGCCACCATATAAGTTTTCCCCATGTCTCAATCTAATAGGTCTGTTTTGTAAATAAAAACCTTTTTTCTTGAGAACCTATTTTCTGACTCCTCATGCCTACCAGCTTGCAGCGGTGAGATCAGCCAGTAGAGGAGTAATTTTTTTTTTCTCTTCTCTTCAACCTCTCTAATTCTTTGAGTAATGCAGAGCGGAGGACGGAGAGGAAGAGGAAATCGTGGGGAGTCTCAGGAACAATGGGCTGGACAAGAGGAGCAAGCAGATGGCACTGACAGGAGCAGCGGTTTAGGACACTCCAACATCAGTTCCAACTGCTGCAGCTTGAGGTGCAAGCTCGCACTTCCCCGATTCCAGAGAACACATCAACAGCTCTGGACTCAGATGAACCTGGGCCCCAAGTCCAAACAGAGCTGGCACCAGAGTGTGTTCCATCCACTACCTCAGCAGGTCAGTTTCGATTCCCCCCAGAGCCCAGATTAGAGAAATTAACAGAGAATGATGATATTGAACACTTTCTTATAACCTTTGAGAGGATTGCAGAAGCATGTCGGTGGCCGAGGTCTGACTAGGTTTTTCGCCTTATTCCATTGCTTACTGGTAAGGCTAGAGGGGCCTATGTGAATATGGACTTAGATGATGCTCATGATTATGACTATATTAAAGATGCCATTCTAAAGAAATATGATATTAACCCAGAGACCTACAGGCAGAGATTCCGTTCATCAGATATTGATCCTGGTGAAAGTCCTAAGGAGCTGTATGTAAGATTGAAGGAGCTTTATGGGAAGTGGATCCAACCAAAAGGTAAAACTGTTAAAGCGGTTGGTGAAATTATAATCTTGGAGCAGTATTTGTGGATGCTATCTCCTGAGCTGCAGGTATGGATCAGGGAACACGACCCCTCAAAGGCTGCAGAGGCAGCTTCACTGGCTGATGTGTTTGTGGCTGCAAGAAGGAAAGGACAACCGTGGAGCTACTCCACCTGGAAGGCTACAAAAGACACCCACAGGCCCACATCCTCTCAATACCATCAGAGGGCAACACCAGGTGTGGGTAAGGCTCCCCTGAGGGAGCACCAGCCAACAAATGTACACAAAGGTCTAGTAAAGTGCCTATTTGCGACCTGTGTGGCCAAGAGGGTCACACAAAACCAATGTGCCCAAAGAACCCTGCTAAGCTCACTCAGATGTGTGTTGTGCCATGGAAAAATGACCGTAAATATTGTAATCAATCCATGAAGATGACAACTGTCAGAGTCAATGGTAAAGCTCTGAAGGCCCTAATAGACTCTGGCAGTGATCAGACCTTGGTGCACAGGCAGTTTGTACCATGTAATGTTGTCCGCACCTTTGAAACCATTCCCATCTGCTGTGTACATGGTGATAAGAAACCTTACCCCAATGCTGATGTTTACATTGAAGTGCAAGGACAACCCTACCTGTTGAACACTAGAGTTGCTGACAACCTTCCTTTCCCAGTAGTGCTGGGTAGTGACCTGCCAGTCTTGTTTGATTTGTTAAACCAACCTCAAAGTTGCAATGTTGCTGTAACCAGAGCCCAGGCCAAGCTGGTAGAGGAGCCTTCTGTTACCCTCAGTGCCCTGCCTTTTTATGATACAGACCTAGACGCTCAACCAGAGAAATTCCGGAAGTCACGCAGGCAAAAGAGACAGGAGAGGTTCCAGCACACAGTCATAAAACCCCCAGTGGCTCCGGACTTGCCACTGGGTTTTAAGATACCATCAGACATTGTTCAGATGCAACATGATGACCCCAGCCTAGTGACTTTATTGGGTAGCGCTAAAGAGAGAGGGGAAGGGAGTGAGTTTGCGTACAGTTCCGGGGAGGAGTATTTTCTGCAGAATGGTATTCTTTATCATCAATATGGACCAGCTAAGCAGCTAGTCGTTCCCAAGGGGGCCAGAGACACCGTACTTCTCTTGGGTCACTCTGTTCCCTGGGCTGGCCACCTAGGGAAGCACAAGACCCTGGCTCGCGTTAGACGGTACTTTCACTGGCCTGGTTTGCGGGCAGATGTTAGCCCAGTTTTGTAGGACTTGCCCTCAGTGCCAGAAGACTTCAGGTAAAGGACCATGTAGAGCTCCACTCCAACCCCTTCCCATTGTTAGTACTCCCTGTGAGCGTCTTGGTATGGATATTGTTGATCCAGTAGAAAAAAGCAAAACTGGAAACCACTACATGTTGGTGATCACAGATTACTCTACTAGATACCCAGAGGTGTTTCCCCTGAAATCTGTAAAAACAAAGATTGTTGCATTTTCCTTGGTACAGTTTTTCTCTAGAGTTGGTTTCCCTCGTGAAATTTTAACTGACCAAGCCACTAACGTTATGTCCACGCTTCTGAAACAGGTTTACCAACTGCTTGGCATCAAGAGGGTGCGAACAACCCCCTACCACCCGCAGACAGATGGACTGACGGAGCGGTTCAATCAGACCCTCAAGCAAATGCTCCGTAAGTTCTTCAATGACAATGGTTCTGATTGGAATCAATGGCTACCCTACCTCCTTTTTGCATACCGGGAAGTACCCCAAGCCTCTACTGGGTTTTCCCCATTTGAACTGTTGTATGGTCATGAGGTGAGGGGACCACTGACCTTGCTTAAGGAGGACTGGGAAGGGAACCAGCAGAGGGAGGGGGGTGTTAATATAATCTCCTATGTTGTTCAGATGAGAGACAGGCTACAAAAGATGGCAGAACTGGCCCAGCAGCACATGGCCGAGGCCCAGCGGTACCAGAAAGTTTGGTATGATAAGTCTTTGTTCCAGGTCAGAAGGTCCTAATCATGCTGCCTACCAATGACAGCAAACTGCTGGCAAAATGGCAAGGACCATTTGAGGTGGAGAAACAACTTGGACCCACCACTTACCGAGTTGCCACTACGGGCCGACCACGTTCCAGCAGGGTGCTCAATGTGAACCTCTTAAAGGAGTGGGCTGAAAGACCTGAGAGGAAGGTGGAGGTATTGCTGATCAGAGCTGTGGAGGAGGAAGAGGTGGTAGATGATCAATATCTACCCTCACCAGCCCCCACGGAACCTGACTTGGGCCATCTGTCGGCTGATCAACAAAATCAGGTGAAAGCTTTATGTAATCCTCAAATATTTCAAGAGTACCCAGGTTGCACAAATATGGTGGAGCATGATATCGTGTTAAAAGAGGAGGCTCCAGTTAAACGAATGAGTTACAGGATCCCAGAGCGCCTCCTGGGGTCCCTGAAAAAAGAAGTAGACCTGATGCTGTCTCTGGGGATCATTGAGCGCTCAAAAAGTGAGTGGTGTAATCCAGTGGTGTTGGTTCCAAGAAAGGATGCTACAATACGGTTTTGTGTTGATTTCCGGTACCTGAACTCTGTGTCAAAGTTTGATTGCTATCCAACGGCACGTATTGATGACATGATTGAGCGCCTGGGGAAAGCAAGATACCTGACCACCATCGACCTGTGCAAGGGCTACTGGCAAGTGCCTCTGACTGAGAAATCCAGGGAGTTGACTGCTTTTCGGACTCTGTGGGGACTCTACCAGTTTACAGTGTTGTCATTTGAACTGCATGGTGCCCCTGCGACCTTTCAAAGGCTCATGGACCAGGTATTGTTTGGATGTAATGATTATGCCTGTGCATACCTTGATGATATTGTGATTTACAGTGCTACTTGGGAGGACCATCTCAAGCACTTGAGGGAAGTGCTGGAGCGCCTCCAATCAGCGGGCCTGACTATTAATCCTGCAAAGTGTGTCTTCGCCAAGCCTGAGACTTGAGTATCTGGGTTTCATTATTGGAAATGAGTGAT
This sequence comes from Squalius cephalus, assembly GCF_949319135.1. NCBI lineage: Eukaryota > Metazoa > Chordata > Actinopteri > Cypriniformes > Leuciscidae > Squalius > Squalius cephalus. Next base: position 899,581 of record NC_137145.1, read on the forward strand.
TAAACCACAAGTTCACAAGGTACATGCACTGGAGTCCTGCCCCCTGCCTCAAACCAGGAAGCAGCTGAGGTCCTTCCTGGGGATGGCAGGTTTTTATCACCAATTCATCCCCAACTTTTCGGCCAGAGCTGCCCCACTCACAGATCGGACCGGATCAAGGTGTTCCAACCAAGTTCAGTGGACAGAGGAGGCCGTTGTAGCATTCCAGGACATTCAGCAGTCGTTGGGTAAGAACCCAGTCCTCTACAGTCCTGACTTTGAAAAATCTTTCATTCTGCAAACAGATGCCTCGGAGAGGGGTATTGGAGCTGTCCTTCTGCAGGGACCACAAGGGGACCAGCATCCAGTGGCTTTCATCAGCCGCAAGCTATTCCCTAGGGAGAGGCGATACTCAACAGTGGAGAAAGAAGCCCTTGCAATCAAGTGGGCCCTCGACTCACTTAAATACTACCTGTTGGGTAGGGAGTTCACATTACAGACTGATCACAAGGCCCTCCAGTGGTTGCAGCGAATGAGGGACACTAATGGCTGTGTCACTAGATGGTATCTGGCCATGCAACCCTTCCGCTTTACGGTAGAGCACATTCCTGGCAGACTCAATGTGACAGCATTGACTACCTCTCTCGCTGTCACAGTGAGAGTTTTGAAGGGGGGGGGGGGGGGGGGGGGTGGTATGTGATGGCCGCACTAGCAGCCACACATGGAAACAACAATAACTTACAGTGGTAACTCTTTCATTTGTTTTGAGCACATTATGTACTATACAAAATAAATAACTGGACACACATTTTAGTTTTAAAAACAGTTTTATTAGTTATGTGACTTTTCTATTTGGGTGCACACATTTAGTTAACCTTGTCAATGTAGCTAATTTCAGGTTCGTTATTTTTAAGTTACATTCTGTGAAATTAATACCTTTCTTTTTGAGTTACCAGTTCTTGGGGAGTTGCTGCTGGGGGTCTCTGACAGGCTGACAGGCAAAAGGACTTTCAACTGACTCTCAGCTGTTTAAGTAGGGGAATGGATAATTGGACTGCGCCATGTTTTCCCATATCATGGGGGTGGCAGAGTATTACATTTTTGAGTTGTGTTCTTTTCTTTGTTAGTTATATTTTGTTGTTATGATTATTTCATTGATTTATCTTTGGTTCATATCAGATAGCGTTGGTTTAACATGTGTTGTAGTTATTGTGGTTTGTTTATATATTATGTGTTTTGTTTACCCCCTTTTGTGTCAGAATGGCCTGATAAGCCACTATATAAGTTTTCCCCATGTCTCAATCTAATAGGTCTGTTTTGTTTGTCCAAGTTTGAGTTGTTCAGCCTATGTTAAGGTTATGTTACCTGAGTGAAGTTCTGTTTAGTTGACCTCTTTTATGGGCCCAGAATTTTCTGTTATTCTATAAATTAGAGTTTTTTTGTTTTGTTTTTGTAAATAAAAACCTTTTTTCTTGAAAACCTATTTTCTGACTCCTCATGCCTACCAGCTTGGTCTCTCACAATGTGTCTTCCTACATGTTTAAAAAAAGGAAAAGCTACACACTCCATCAATTAGGGTTAGAAAAACTCTTGCCAAACATATAATATCCTAGAAACATAATAATCACTGCGATAATGATCCAATCGTAGACTCGTAATATATTTGCCTAGTTAAATCCAAACAGCGACTTGTGTATATTATATATTAGCCGTTATCTGCTTATAATTTATAAATTATATTTATTTATTTTAGGATGACTACCAGAGAATAAGGCTTGTATAGAATATTTTTTCTCATTTAATGTTTTATTTGAAAAGGAATAAAGAGAAAAATCTGTCACATGGACCCTTTAATACACAGATAAAATGTATAAATTATTACAGAAACAACTCTAAACTCATTAATTAATTACACATTGACTGTTTATTCATGTCACATGAATATAATCCATTACTTTCTGCAAAATGGAAACTCTTAAAATGCGTTTCATTTTTCATTGGTAGTTGTGAGGTGGATGTGTCCAGCGACGGGACAAAAGTTAAAGTTTAGCTTGAGCTTCATCTTACTGTGGCGTCTTGCTGTGGCTACAACAGAAATAAGACACACATTTACATAAATCAACACTACAAATGGTACAAATAATCTCAGAAAAAAATATATATTTCTGTCAGTGAAACGACTCACATAATCCATCTTGTAACACGAAAGAAAAGACTGTTTAGTATCTGTTGACTAGTTGATTGACTACTGAGGAAAAAAATGTCCTCAGTAGTCAATCAACTAGTCAACAGATATATTTGCTGATGAAATTGAGAAGACTTGAGAAACTTACTGGCAGATTCTCATATTCAGAAGAGCCCGACTGGGGAATAGCAGGTCTGGGATGGACAATCTATGGCAAAAACACATTGATTATTTATTATCTGACTTTTGAATGCACAAACTCTTTTGCACATGTAGTTTTTGATATTTCTCTTACTGTGAGTGTATCGTAGAGGTCAGATGATCTGGACTTGAGGTCAAGAGCTGCATATGTGCCTTCACTGGGATCAGGTCTGGGATCGCTCTACAGGGAAACAGAGAGAAGGATTCACCATTTTAAATTTAGTAATTAATTAATTAATGTAATTAATTTCAAATTGTTACCATGACAATCAAAAGTGTAATCACTCCACAGTCTCTACTCATCAAACCATGTACAATCCTGAGTATATACAGTATATATATATATATATATATATATATATATATATATATATATATATATATATGTGTGTGTATTAGGGCTGTATACCTTGGAGAACCTGGCGATACGATACATACCTCGATACACAGGTCACGATTCGATACGTACCTCGATACAGAGCTGTCTCGATACGATTTGATATAATGTGACACGATTCGATACGATTCAATAAAAATACATGGGCCAGAGCCAATTAGTTAATGCTGAACACATTTACTCAACAAACAAAACTCTGCATTTTTCTTCAATTCATTAAAGACAAAAGTGCATTATAACAAAGTGCATTTTGCTTAAATATTTGCAACTTTAAGTGCTCTGATTAATTGTACACAAATTGTATTAATCTGGAAATTACCACAAGTCAACATTTAACTTTCCAAGGGTACAGTCTGAGCTCACACAAGCACAAAATCTTCTTATTATTATTCTTCTTAAGATTAACTTCTTATTAAATCTTAAATAAGGTGGATATCCGTCTAACACGTCCCAATAAACGAGCGACAGCAGGAAGCTTCAGTGCACGCTGCGAGGCAAGGTTTAAAGTGTGAGCGAAGCACCTGAAATGCAACATACCGGCAAGCTCCGCTGCGACGCTCATATTTGCGGCGTTGTCAGTCACAATAGCTGGGTCTTTGGATACGAGGTCCCACTCCTCCAGCGGCGCTTTCAATAACTCTACAATGTTTGACCCCGTATGGCTCTCGTGCATGGCTCGCGTTTGTAAAACGTGCGACATCAGTTCCCACTCCTCGTTAACATAATGGCAAGTGATTGTAACAAAAGCTTGTAATAAAATCTTCGACATTTTCCATGAGTTTTTTGAAACTCGCGGGCGCCGCTGCGCCCCCTAATGGCTGGGCGGAGTATCGATACTAAGGGCTAGAATATCGATACTGTATCTTTTTTTATTATATCTGTATGTATCTAAGAATCGATATTTTGAGCACACCCCTAGTGTGTATGTAACGATCACCAGTGAGAGTGCCTGGGATTACCATCAACCAACCCGGACAATCACCACACATCCACAGACTCCATTCCCCATAATCCTCATTTCAGACTATCATCCATTATCACTTTCACCTGTGGCTCATTACCTTGTTTACTCACCCTATAATAGCCTGATTTTCACATTCATTCTCTGCAAAGTCTTGTTTAGTGTTTGTACTGCAATTCTGAGCGTTTGTCTGTTATTCCCGTGTTCTTGGTTTTGATCTCTGCCTGTCCTTGGATTTTACTTTTTGCCTGTGTCCCCTGTGACCCCGTGACGCTGCGTCCCTGTGACCTCTGTGACCTCTGTGACCCTGTGTCCCTTGTTACCCTGCGACCCTGTGACCCGTGTCCCTCTGACACTGTTACCCCTGTGACCCTGCAACCCTGTTATTCTGTGACCCCTGTGACTGTTATTCCCGTCCGTTACCCTGTGACCCCTGCGACCCTGTTACCCTGTGTCCCTTGTTACCCTGCAACCCTGTGACCCGTGTCCCTGTGACCCTGTTACCCCTGTGACCCTGCAATCCTGTTATTCTGTGACCCCTGTGACTGTTATTCCCGTCCGTTACCCTGTGACCCCTGCGACCCTGTTACCCCTGTGACCTCTGCGACCCTGTTACTCCTGCGACCCTGTTACCCTGCGACCCTCTGTCCCTGTTACCCTGCGACCCGTGTCCCTGTTACCCTGCGACCCTGTTACCCTGTGACCTCTGCGACCCTGTTACTCCTGTGACCCTGTTACCCTGCGACCCTGTTACCCTGCGACCCTCTGTCCCTGTTACCCTGTGACCCTGTTACCCTGCGACCCTGTTACCCTGTTACCCCTGTGAACTCTGCGACCCTGTTACTCCTGTGACCCTGTTACCCTGCGACCCTCTGTCCCTGTTATCCTGTGACCCTGTTACCCCTGTGACCCTGCAACCCTGTGTCCCTGTTATTCTGTGACCCCTGTGACTGTTATTCCCGTCCGTTACCCTGTGACCCCTGCGACCCTGTTACTCCTGCGACCCTGTTACCCTGCGACCCTCTGTCCCTGTTACCCTGCGACCCTGTTACCCCTGTGACCTCTGCGACCCTGTTACTCCTGCGACCCTGTTACCCAGCGACCCTGTTACCCTGCGACCCGCTGTCCCTGTTACCCTTCGACCCTGTTACCCTGTGACCCCTGCGACCCTGTGACCCCTGCGACCCTGTTACCCTGCGACCCGTGTCCCTGTTACCCTGTGACCCTGTTACCCCTGTGACCCCTGCGACCCTGTTACCCTGCGACCCGTGTCCCTGTTACCCTGTGTCCCCTGTTACCCTGTGACCCTGTGACCCCTGCGACCCTGTTACCCTGCGACCCGTGTCCCTGTTACCCTGTGTCCCCTGTTACCCTGTGACCCTGTGACCCGTGTCCCTGTTACCCTGTGTCCCCTGTGACCCTGTGACCCCTGCGACCCTGTTACCCTGTGACCCTGTGACCCCTGCGACCCGTGTCCCTGTTACCCTGTGTCCCCTGTGTCCCCTGTTACCCTGCGACCCGTGTCCCTGTTACCCTGTGTCCCCTGTTACCCTGTGACCCTGTGACCCCTGCGACCCTGTTACCCTGTGTCCCCTGTTACCCTGTGACCCTGTGACCCCTGCGACCCTGTTACCCTGCGACCCGTGTCCCTGTTACCCTGTGTCCCCTGTGACCCTGTGACCCCTGCGACCCTGTTACCCTGCGACCCGTGTCCCTGTTACCCTGTGACCCTGTTACCCTGCGACCCGTGTCCCTGTTACCCTGTGTCCCCTGTGACCCTGTGACCCCTGCGACCCTGTTACCCTGCGACTCGTGTCCCTGTTACCCTGTGACCCTGCAACCCCGTGTCCCTGTTATTCTGTGACCCCTGTGACTGTTATTCCCGTCCGTTACCCTGTGACCCCTGCGACCCCTGCGACCCTGTTACTCCTGCGACCCTGTTATTGTTTGGACTGATTACCTGGTCTTTTTTAACCTCTTGCCTGTCTTTGGATTACCCTCTGTTCAAATAAACTGCATTTGGATCCTCAAGCTTCGTGTCTCAGAGCAGTACGTGACAATATATGTGTTCTACATGTGCAAAGAAGCTGTAATTGATTTATTAGTATCATTCTGTGGTTCTTTGGCCATCTCACCTCATACTCGTGTATTGCAGATCTACAGTTTATCCTTTTCTTCCGACTGTTAAAAAGAAATGGAAACAAGTCATTTCATTGTTTTGTGCAATATTCAAATGTTCTTTTGCATTAGTCTAAAAGCAAATTATATTACTCTTTGTTGATACATTTTTATTTACATTGCATATAGTATGATGGTGATCATGATAGTGAATATTGCACATGCCACTGCGATCACTACCCAGACGAGCAAACCAACATTACTATGATCTGAAAGAGGGAGGAGATCATAATTAAATCTACACACTAAGAATGACACTAAGACATTCTGTGGTGGGTCTAAAGCAGAAATCAGTCAATGTTTAGAGGATTTAATGTCACAGTTACTGACCCATCATGAACTCACACATGACGTTTAAAGTCACAGCATCAGAGTATTTCTCTCCATGTTCATTGCTGGACTTGCACTTGTATTCTCCACTGTCATTAGAGCTGATCTTTGAGATGCTGTAGATTCTTCCAGATCCTACAAGCGTTCCTCCTTTAATCCAGCTGATTTCTGCAGGAGGGTTTGAGTCACTGCTGCAGTTCAGAGTCACTGAATCTCCCTCCACTATTACACCAGATGGACTGATGGAGATCTCAGCATTCCCTGGAGGATCTACAGGAGAAATATCTGAAATTTCATTTTTAATCTTCAGACTTCAGACCACAGACTTCAGACCCGTCTCAGAATAGCTCAGAAGATGAGAAGATTGTCCTCTTGTAATCTGCAATTGGTGAGTAGCTACTTTTGTGGCTCAAGCCCCTGATTATTGTCAAATGCCCCTGATATTTGTGAAGATTCACTCATATTATAAATGTCAAATAATATAGATTTTAATATAAATTCTTGCACTTAATATAAATTTTTCACCCTAGTGAAGTGGTGATGAAAAATAGGTTGTTAACAAAAAAAAAGAACAAAAAAAAAATTAGGTTTGTTATAATGCATTACACAGACATCTTGATGGCTCGTCTGTTTTTTAAAATGCCATGTCAGCTCGTCTTAGCACTTTTTTTCTATTTTGTTCACAGTTTTAAAAGCACAAACTCATTCCTTAATTTAGCTCACTGCAGTTTTAAAGCCCTCATTATCTGTTCCATAGACATAATCAATACATAGATGCATATGTCTACGGGATTGTCAGTCTGCAGGATTCAATAAACCGTTACTGATTCAAAGCACTGATGAGGAAATAACAAAGATGTTCAGAGAGATTGATAACATCTGCCTAATAACTCATTTACAATGTAACATTTTAAATGTATAGCTTTATGGTTTAATGGAAAATACATAAAATGCAATAAATGCAGGATGTTGAAGTTATTGATGCATTTAAAAATGTTCTTAACACCCCCTCTGAACTGTATGATGTTATTATACACTAAATAAAACAGACACTCACACATGACATTGATCTGAACAGCAGGAGAGATGAGAGTGTGTCCGTCTACAGCACAGCTGTATCTGCCTGAGTCCTCTCTTCTCACTGGGTTGAGGAGGAGTGTGTTCCTGAGGTTAGTTAATATCATCTGTGTGTTTCTGTACCAGATGAATGTGTGTCTGTCAGTCGGAGCGCAGCTGCTTTTACATCTCAGATTGACTGGATCTCCCTCTGTCACTCTCTCAGGAGACTCCACCTGAAGATCTGAACACAACACACACATTATATCTAGTGCTGCTGTCATACACTGATTATTATTCAACATAATGCAGAAGAAGAGATGAACCTCATCAGAGTCACCTGTGACAGTAAGATTCACTCCTGGATCACCAGTCCATTTTCCATCAGGGTTATCAGTGATGAATCTGAAATAGTACATGTGTGAATCCTTCAGTGTCACATGACTCAGTCTGACGGTGCAGTACTGGTGTTTATCTCCCAGATACTGAAGCCTCTGACTGTATTCAGGGTCCTCAGACAGATCTGGAGGCTCTTCATCATCTATTACTAGTGTTTTGGTCCAGAACACTTTCATGATCTGATTTCCTCCAGGGTATTTATAAGTGCATCTCATAATCACTGATGAGTCATTTAGTGCACAGATGTGTGAAGGACTGTAACTCACACCCCAATCATTAACATCACTCCACCAGCTACACACTCCTGAAACACAACATTCACAAGGAAACAATGATGGGAAACAAACAACAATAGATGGACACACACATGCCCATCTGAGAGTTAAAGAGGGCCATAAACATCACTCCGGCTACAAACTCCTGAAACACACATTAAAGGGATAGTTCACACAAAAACGATTGTTTCATAATTACTGACCCCTCGTGTTCATCACATTCTTTTTTTTTTACACATTAAACACATTAAAAACATGAATATAATCATTATTGATGCACATGTTTAATATTTTACATTAATTCCAATCAGAAGAATTTAAACATTCATCTAAAGTTATTATTCTTTTTAATTTTAGCTCTGACTGCCTTTATTTTTTTACTTTATTTGGATGATTTTTCTTTCACAGAAATGTGTTTGTGAAAGGGGTTTTAACAGGGGGTCCGCACTCATGATCTGAAAGAAAGACTTTGAAAAGTGACTAAAGAACAATAAAATCTTCTCCAGCACGAGCGACTCACCGTGAATCATGAGCAGAAACACCAGAGGAAGAGGAGGAGCCTTCATCAGTGACATCACTACACAGGATCACACACACACACACACACACACACACACACACACACACACACACACACACACACAGACACAGACACAGACACAGACACACACACACACACACACACACACACAGACACACACACACAGACACAGACACAGACACAGACACACACACACACACACACACAGACACACACACACACACACACACAGACACAGACACACACACACACACACACACACACACAGACACACACACACACACACACACACAGACACACAGACACACACACACACACACACACACACACACACACAGACACACACACACACACACACACACACACACACACACACACACACACACAGTGAGCATTATAAAAACAATCTTTAGCTTTAAAACATTTCCATAAACAATTTTTCATTGAGAATATTTCCTTTTGATTAGGTGAGTGGTTTCTACAACAGTAAATAGACTATAGACTGACTATATTCACTCAGTGACCAGCGTAACTCTTACCGTGTTCTGGCGAGTCTCTCAGGCGTTACACTGATCAAATTTTCATGGTTAACCGTGTTTATTTCCAAATGTTTGCACAGACAGTAAATGTTTCTTCCTCTTTCTTCACTCATGCCCACACAAGCAACTTTAGACATGATTGTGGTTTTTGGTTATACAGTTTTCAACAACAAAAAGTAGAATAAGGCACTTCTCTCATCACTGTCCAAAAGTGGTTATTTGATGTTAATAGATTATATTCGTTAACATTCTCTCTTGCTACATATCAGACTTTCTGAATTTTGGTTTTTAAAATACATTATGGGGATTTTTTTTTTTTTTTTTTTTAAGACACAGACATCAAGAATCAGCATATGACTATTACTATTTTTCTTATTAACAGTTTAGACATTTAAATAAATGACAGAATGCTAGCTATGTTTTGTGGGTACTTAGTATAAATATTAATTGGTTGTCTAGCCTTGACTAAAGAACAGTGTAATAAAATTACGGAATCACAAATCTTAAAGGGTTAGTTCACCCAAAAATGTAAATTCTGTCAGTAATTTCTCCCCCTCATGTTGTTCAACCCCGTAAGACCTTCGTTCATCTTCGGAACACAAATTAAGATATTTTTGATTAAATCTGAGAGCTGATCACTCCTCCATAGGCTTCTAAGGGACTGAAACTTGCCGGCCCAGAAAAGTTATTAAAGAGATCGTTAATATAGTCCAAGTGACTCCAGTGGCTCAATCTTAAGTTTATAAAGCGGCGAGAATACTTTTTGTGTGCAAAAAACCCCAAAAATAATGACTTTAATCCACTTTTCATTTCCTTCTCTCTGGGCCTCGAGTCTTTTCACGTAGAATAACTGCTTAGCGCTTCTGTGTTGTACGTCACACGTAGGCTCACAATTGGCCGACGCTGGTCATGTGTGTGATGCGTGTGACGTACAACACAGACGCGCTACGCTAAAACACTACGTGAAATAACTCGAGGGAGATTAATTACTGACAGAATTTTAATTTTTGGGAACTAACCCTTTAATGTAATCAATCAAACCCCTTAATTCATATAATAATCTTTTATTTTAAAGAAATAACATTTTTAGGTATGTTTTGTGACAAACTTATTTGTTATCAAGCAATAGGGCATAATTTACTTTTTTTTATTACACGCATGTCATTTGTGTACTATTGCATATGATTTATGTCATAATTAATTCTTAAAACAGAACATCATAGAATACAATAACATTTAATGTAATAAAATTAGTGAACCAAAACTTATATAAAAATTTAATTAAATTACACAATACAATAATGAATTCAACTGAATTATGAGATGTAAAATATTACATTTTTATTAACAAGCAAAATGCACATCGTTTTAGGACATTTATAGAGCTTTTTAAAATACACAGCAGCTTTAAACAGACATACTCTAGTATGTCTTTACTTTCCTAAATGCTTTTGTGATAGTCCTCTGGCTATACATTGTGAAGATTAAAAAACAATTAATGTTGAGTTAGCTGTGTTAAAATATTTAATGAACTGTAAGGTTAAAGTTTTTTGAGAGCTAATGAGACACAAATAGATGCAGTGTCTTTTGCTGTATGTAAAGTCAAATCTTTAGTTTGAAGTAAATTCATGTTGTATGTGCAGTCAATTCTGTGTGGAACCAAGATGATGCAGTCAGTCAGTTTCCCCTCGGCATGGTGTGTGGTCGTGACCTGGTAGGCGAGGAGGCTGGACTTGGTGTCATGGACTGGCTTGAGGGAACTCTGCAAAACACACACACATGCTGCAACACGTCACGTGCAACTGTACACTCACAAAGTCTTTAGTGCTATGGAACATACTCACTGTTTTTATTTTGATGGGCTAGCTCGAAGGTGCAACGCAGCAGACGCTGGTAAAAGCAAACCATCCAAGACCTTTACAAAATAAACAGAAACCGCTTTAACCAGAGGAACAACTGTTGAGCAAAAATGTATTTCTTTATCCACACATACCCACAAAATGAAGTGGTTTCCCTTCTCAGGGCTCTGTCCACCAACACTTCTTGGAATAAGGACCGTGTCATTCTCATCAAGGTCCTTTAAAATATTTTTAAGTAAATAAGTAAGTAAATGTGTCCCCTGCCCCTGAAATTTATTTAATAGATTTTCATTTACCTTCAGACAAGAAATGTGACTGTCATCCACATGTTTCTTGACAGTGAAGGATCGCCACCAGAGCACGAACGTGTGCACCTGTAAAGCAGTTCCACCATGTGCTTCACAGAGCTGTGCAATCCTCGTGTCAAGAATCTAAGAGAAATAGTAGATTTCAATAAAATGTTGTTGAATAATATTAGTACATATAGGAGGTTCATGTACAAACGCCCATACAAATAAGCTGCCATTGAACGCATATGAAGAGCTCGCCTGAGTCCATAGCACTAAGTTTCATCCCAAAATTTCTCCAATCATGCAATCATGTCTATGTCTCAGCACCCTCTAACAGAATCCAAGGTTTCGAGAATATCCGAGAAACTTTATTTTTCGACCCAAAAAATCTATAAGGTGTATGTTAGAGGGTGCTGAGACATAGACATGACTGCAAGATTGGAGGCTCTAGAGCCTTCCAGAGCTGAGATATGGAGATCCCACAAAGCATTTATTCCATTGTGGCAAATAGAGACTCGCAGACAGTGAAATTTTGGGATGAAACTTGACGCTTTTGCAGCTTTTTGTTTGGCCGTTTTCTGGAAACCGGGACTAACTAGAGATATTACAAATATGTCTCAAAAATGTTATCAAACTGAAATTCTAACGTCGTCATTCAGCCATGGGAAACTTTTCTTCTGTGGTCAAAGTGTCTCGAAATCTTCAACTGTGGCCTGGCATCTCGGAAGCTGAAGGAGTGGCCGCTTTCTGTCCGTTTCCTCACTCAAAATTCTCATATACATTTCCTAGAAAAAATAATGCTTTGTAATTGTCTTACATATATAATATAATATATAACAGACTTCATTTAACTTCCTTTACTGAAAACTGAACAATTTCTGTAAACACGTTTGGATCAGTCACAAATCTTTGCCAAAGTTACTTATTGTACATTTTTACATTTAAATAAGAAATGCACAAATTTAACTCTAATATCAAAATCAAATAAAGCATACCTGTGCCTGATGCATCACCTCCTGCCATGTCTGTCTTCAGGCAGTAATAATCATGGTCATCATGAATATTCACTGAAAAAGGTTGTATATGTAATATTTTAAATTTGCCATAAACATTTACTTCAAAAAGTGGACCTTCTACTGTAATGTACTGCCCTTCTCACCACCCAGGTCACTGTCACGCCGCAGGAATGGTTTGAGTTGGGACACATTGGTTTTCTGGCGGAGAATGTTGCCTGATTTGTCTGCAAGTGTAGCGACCATGTTCTTATTCTTCAGACCAGTTTGTTCAGTTGCACCCTGACTGATGAAAAGAAGATGTGATCACTGATGTAGTGTAGCCTTTTCTCAACAAATGAAAAGAAGTCGTGACATCCCATTGCCAGATGTTCTCCAGTCCTAAAAGTAAAACAAAAAACACAATCTGTTTTTAAAAGATCTTTTAGAAAGGCATGGTCTCTTTTGAGCCTTTGCCAGTGATGCTTGATTTCTTTCAAGACAACATACTCTGAAATACTTCCAATCCCATACATAAAAAAAAAAACATGACGTGTTGGTGATATCATATTTTATATATATTAAAATATTCTTACATAGGCTACATAAAAATAAAAATGACACAACCCTGTCACTTTTTGTTAAATTTCAGTTTTATTGATCAATAATAGCCATTATAAAAGTTTAGGTAGCCTAAAAGGTGTAAGAAGCTATACAAGTCAAGAAATGAAAGCTTTAGCATAAAGTTCTGCCGGGAAGACTTAATTGTTACGTCACTTTACCTTTCATCTATCCAATCACATTATCACACTCGTGGTATAAAAGATCGGTACTTACTCATGTTTGAGTTCGCAGATGCTGACGCTCCAATTCACCACCATCCTCCCCACCACCTCCAAGTCTAATTCTTCCCTCCATCCTCCCCATCACCACCACCAGGTCCCTTCCATACTTCACGGGGGTCGGCTGCGCCTCTGCCTTCATCTTCAGGCAGGATATGCAGAGTCCGGACCCTCAGATTGCGAGCTACGGACGGGGCCTATGCCAAAGTACTTTATTGCTTGCTGGGTTGTTAATAAATGGATAATTGTCACAGTATTTATTCTCCTGAGTCTTTCTGGTAGAAATAAAGTAAGTTAAACGATTCAGTCAAACATAAGTCAGCAGGCTACAACATTAAACATAAATTGCCTAAATAATTTATATAAAGTTATGAAACTAAACTTTGCCCTCAGCCAAAATGATTTGCCAGGGAACAAATTATAGATTAATGAGATGACGAAGTATATCTCATGTTTAACCACTAGACTAGAGACATCCGAGCCAGCGGCAAACGTCAGAAGGACTAGCCGAGGTAAGGCTGTTCCCGGTGATCGCCTGGATCTCACAACTCTGAAAACATCAGATCAAAAATTTAAATAGGTGCTATCTGTATAAATAAACAACATATTTGACCTTCAAACAACTACTCTCTTGACTGAAAAACTCTTAAAACTACATTTTGTGACACAATAACAGTAGTATTTTTAAATTTTGCGGTCTTTCTCCTCTGCTATTGATGCAACTTAAGATTTTAAATATTAGCTATAGAATATATACAATTTACATATACAATATACAGTTTATTTAATCTTACCTTGCATATAGCAGCGGGATTTAGCATTCTACATAAAGCTAGGAAAACTACAATTTACCTCAACAAGGCGACATAATGAACAACACTCGTCTCATTTGTGAAGGTGTAAAAACAAGTTATTTGTGAGATACAATATTGTATTAAAATTTAAATGCAAAAGAAAAGGCATGAGAGAGCTGTTTTTGTCAATTTTAAGTTTTAATTTAAAATGTTCGCGGTTTTAATATAAGTACATGGTTAAATATTTGACCACTTGCTTGAGCAACTTAATATATAAATCTATATAGAAGTAATGCATTGAATAATACGTTGTTTAAATTGTGTTTAAACGTGAATACGTCTATTAAAGTGTGTATATGTGTATAAAGAGAATCGCAATGCTGACAACACTTTTTTTGAAAAAAAAATTGGTGATAACTTCTGGGTTTGAAAAAAAAATAGTGAGTATGTGTTTGTGGTCCAGCCGCGGATCAGTTCCGCACTGCAAACGCAGCATCTGTGAAAGCACTGTAGCGTGCTGCTCCTGCACCACACGGAGTATGTGTGAAACAGGCGTTAACCTCTGCTTTCTCATCTTACACATCACACTCCACTGTTATGGTGGCCATTTCAGTAGATTTACTCACTAACATTGTTGTGGAAATATAATAAGCATGGAAACTAAAATATGGTAGCGCACATTCTATCAGCTGCAGTTCTGGCGCCTCACGCCCGTTTCACACATAGGCCTGCTCCGTTTGTAGTGCGTATGCGGTGTGTATTTTTTTCCGTACCCATGTTAAAGGGTAACTAACCCCTGGTCAGAGCCTGACTCCACCCACTGGCAATATTTGAAAAATGCTGGAAAAATGGGCAGACCCCAGCGGAGATAGAGGGGACGAACCGAGGGCGGGGCTGAGCTGGGGGGGGGGGCGTGCACCTGAGACCCGCAGTGACGGAGTGATTGACAGCTGCTGTCAGACTCTAAAATGGAGAGTGACTCACAGGGTCGCGAGACGACGTAAAGTACATGCATCTGATGAGTTTTATCAGAGCCCGTCTATGGAGAGTCTGGCCACTCCCTATTAAGTCCTATTGTACCGAATGTTGGTTGTAGTTCCACCAGAGCTCCACTGGGGGCGATCGGCCATGAGTGCAGAATGAATGGGGGTCTATGGAGCTAGACGGCTAAATGGGTCTCTTTCATCCGATTGCCGTTGAGAAATCTCAGATTTGATTGTAGGTTTTGTATGTTCAACATGGGTTATAGTCAAGTCAAGTCAAGTCAAGTTTATTTATATAGCGCTTTTCACAACATAGGTTGTATCAAAGCAGCTTCACAGTATTAAATTAAAACAATACATCAATGTTTGTTTCTAGTGGAACGTCCACGTTTGGTAATGCTGATCAATAGTATCGTTGATTGATTAATTAAATTAAATATCCCCAAATATCCCCAACCGAGCAAGCCAAAGGCAACAGTGGCAAGGAACCGAAAAAACTCCATCAGGTGACCTAATGGAGAAAAAAAAAAAACCTTGGGAGAACCCAGGCTCAGTCGGGGGCCAGTTCTCCTCTGGCGTTTATGAACTAGAGGTCGGATTTAACTGTAAGATTAAAAGTATTATATGAATGCCTGGCTGAAGAGATGCGTCTTTAATCTAGTTTTAAACTGGGAGAGCGAGTCTGAGCAACGAACAGTATCAGGAAGGCTATTCCAGAGTTTTGGAGCTAAATGTGAAAATGCTCTCCCTCCTTTGGTGGATCTGGATATCCTAGGTATGACCAAAAGCCTCAAATTTAGTGATCTTAAAGAGCGCGATGGATTATAGGGCGATAGAAGATCGGTTAAATAGACTGGAGCTAAGCCGTTTAGGGCTTTATAAGTCAGTAGCAATACCTTGTAATTAATACAGAACTTTATAGGTAACCAATGTAGTGATGATAAAATTGGTGTTATATGATCATATTTTCTTGATCTAGTAAGAACTCTAGCGGCGGCATTTTGGACTAACTGTAGCTTGTTTATTGAGGATGCAGGACAACCAGCTAATAAAGCATTACAGTAATCTAGTCTCGAGGTCATGAATGCATGAACTAACTTTTCTGCATCAGAAACTGATAGCATGTTACGTAGCTTAGCAATGTTTCTAAGGTGGAAAAAGGCTGTTCTTGTAACATATGAAATATGATTTTCAAAAGACAGGTTGCAGTCTAATATAACACCCAGGTCTTTTACTGTAGAGGATAAAGTAACAGGACATCCTACGATGTTAAAGTTGTATTGTGGGCGGTTTTGTGGGGGGGTTTTTGAACCGATGATTAGTACCTCTGTCTTGTCTGGATTTAATAAAAGAAAATTGCGCATCATCCAATCTTTTATATCTTTAACACACTCTGTCAATTTGTATAATTTAGCGTTTTCATCTGGCCGTGATGAAATATAGATTTGAGTGTCATCAGCATAACAATGGAAACTAATTCCATGTTTCCTTATAATATTTCCAAGTGGCAGCATATATATTGAGAATAACAGAGGGCCTATCTGTCACGATCCGCTCAAGGGAAAAAGCAAGGTGGATCCAAGTGCAGTCAAATTGAGGTTTATTAAGGGTAATCCAAAAGAGTAGTCAAAACAGGCAGGGTTCGATATCCAGACAGGCAGTACAAAACAACAAACAGACTCAGGCAGGGAACACGGTAAACCAAACGCGGTGTGACATAAACAACGATACACACAGGACATGGAACAAACAGGGCTTTAAATACAGGAACAAACTAGATGACAACGAGAAACAGCTGGAAACAGATAACAAACACCTGTGCAATCACACATACAGGAATTGTGGGAAAGGTAGTTCTTGAATGACACCGTGGGGAAAGGAGGACATCTAGTGGGTACCCGGGGAAACACAACCAGACACTGTGACATGACCCCCTCTCTACGGAGTGGCTCCCAGACACTCCAAGACGGAACACAGAACAAACCAAGAGATCAGGAGGGAGGTAACACGGTGGAGGATCCAGGGGAGGGACGGGGGACCAGGTCCATGCAGGGGAACAAACACGGGGGAACTAGGATAAGACAGGGGCCAGGGAAACATGGACAATAGGATGGGGAAACAGGGGAAAACCAAAAATCTCTCAGGTGGCCGGGGCCAAGCGAACAATCCATCGGGTGGTCGGGGCAAAGCGAACAGTCCATCGGGTGGTCGGGGCAAAGCGAACAGTCCATTGGGCGGCCACGGCGGTGAAGACCCCTCGGGCGGCCAGGGCGGTGAAGACCCCTCGGGCGGCCAGGGCGGAGAAGACCCCTCGGGCGGCCAGGGCGGAGAAGACCCCTCGGGCGGCCAGGGCGGAGAAGACCCCTCGAGCGGCCAGGGCGGAGAAGACCCCTCGGGCGGCCAGGGCGGACACTTTCCCTCGGGCGGCCAGGGCGGACACTTTCCCTCGGGCGGCCAGGGCGGAGACTTTCCCTCGGGCGGCCAGGGCGGAGACGACCCCTCGGGCGGCCACGGCGGAGACGACCCCTCGGGCGGCCACGGCGGAGACGACCCCTCGGACGGTGGAACTGGCACCACCGGCTCAAGCACTGGAACTGGCACCACCGGAACTGGCACTGGAACTGGCACCAACAGCTCAGGCACTGGAACTGGCACCAACGGCTCAGGCACTGGAACTGGAACAGACTCCACCGGCTCAGGAACTGGAACAGACACCACCGGCTCGGGCACTGGAACTGGCACCGCCGGCTCGGGCACTGGAACTGGCACCACCGGAACTGGCACCACCGGAAATGGCACTGGAACTGGCACCACCGGAAATGGCACTGGAACTGGCACCACCGACTCAGGCACTGGAACTGGCACCACCGACTCAGGCACTGGAACTGGCACCACCGGCTCAGGCACCATCGGCTCGGGCACTGGAACTGGCACCACCAGCTCAGGCACTGGAACTGGCACCACTGGCCCTGGAACAAGCACCACCGGTCCAAGCGTGCGCGCAGCCCACACACACCACATGGCTGTGGCCATAATGGTCAGTGTCGCGGTCACTGAGGGCTCAGGAATAGATGTCACCGGCTCAGGCTCAGGAACAGGAACAGACACAGACACAGACACAGGAACAGACACTGGCTCCAGCTCAGGAACAGAGACTGGCTCCGACTCAGGAACAGACACTGGCTCCGGCCCAGAGACTGGAACAGACACCACCGGCTCAGAAACATACACTGCCGGCTCAGGGACTGGAACAGACACCACCGACTCTGGAACAGACACCACCGGCTCAGACACAGGCTGTACGGCCATCTTGTCCATGGACACCGGCTCGGTAAACGTGACGGGAACACTTCCGGCGGCGGCCATCTTGTCCGAAGACACCGGCTCAGCAGACGTGACGTGAACAGTCTCTGGCTGGGCAGACGTGACGTAAACAGTCTCTGGCTGGGCAGACGTGACATGAACAGTCTCTGGCTGGGCAGACGTGACGTGAACAGTCTCGGCGGCGGCCATCTTGTCCGAAGACACAGGCTCGGCAGGCGTGATGTGAACAGGCTCGGCGGCGGCCATCTTGTCCGAAGACACAGGCTCGGCAGGCGTGACGTGAACAGGCTCGGCGGCGGCCATCTTGTCCGAAAACACAGACTCGGCAGGCGTGACGTGAACAGGCTCGGCGGCAGCCATCTTGTCCGAAGACACAGGCTCGGCACGCGTGGGCGGAGCCGGCAGGGCTAGCAGCGTGGGCGGGGCCGGTAGGACGAGCAGCTCGGGGACGACCTCCAGGACGACGGCGGGCTGCTCGGGGACGGCCTCCGGGATGGGGAGGCCGGAGGTCTTCCTCCTCCTCCGCCGTCTTCGATGGTGAGGTGCAGGTTCAGGTCTGGACGGAATTAATGGCGGATGGAGCTCTGGGCTGGGCAGCGGCGATGCATTCTCTGGGCTGGGCAGCGGCGATGCATTCTCTGGGCTGGGCAGCGGTGATGCATTCTCTGGGCTGGGCAGCGGCGATGCATTCTCTGGGCTGGGCAGCGGCGATGCATTCTCTGGGCTGGGCAGCGGCGATGCATTCTCTGGGCTGGGCAGCGGCGATGCACTCTCTCGGCTGGGCAGCGGCGAAGCATTCTCTCGGCCGGGCAGCGGCGAAGCATTCTCTGGGCTGGGCAGCGGCGATGCATTCTCTGGGCTGGGCAGCGGTGATGCACTCTCTCGGCTGGGCAGCGGCGAAGCATTCTCTCGGCCGGGCAGCGGTGATGCACTCTCTTGACCGGGCAGTGGTAACATCTCGCTAGGAGATGCCGGCGAAGCTGGGGTATCCCAGTGACTACGGTGGTGTAGATACCTCGTAAACCCCCAAAAGTCAAGAATCTCCAGTCCCTTCATCTCCCATTGCGGTAACGGGTCATCAAGACAGTGGTTAAAAAGGTCCTTCAAGGTTGCATCATTATAGCTCATGCCTCTCGATAAGGTCCAAAAAGTTTGAGACAAACAACTCACTGTCTGACCCTGCTGGTGTAGGGCCATTAAATTTTGGAGTCTTCCCCTCCTCTCCTTCTCAGTGGTGGGGGGAAGGATCCGAAACCCCGTACTGCTGGATCCATACATGGTGTATCGTTCTGTCACGATCCGCTCAAGGGAAAAAGCAAGGTGGATCCAAGTGCAGTCAAATTGAGGTTTATTAAGGGTAATCCAAAAGAGTAGTCAAAACAGGCAGGGTTCGATATCCAGACAGGCAGTACAAAACAACAAACAGACTCAGGCAGGGAACACGGTAAACCAAACGCGGTGTGACATAAACAACGATACACACAGGACATGGAACAAACAGGGCTTTAAATACAGGAACAAACTAGATGACAACGAGAAACAGCTGGAAACAGATAACAAACACCTGTGCAATCACACATACAGGAATTGTGGGAAAGGTAGTTCTTGAATGACACCGTGGGGAAAGGAGGACATCTAGTGGGTACCCGGGGAAACACAACCAGACACTGTGACACTAACACAGATCCCTGCGGCACTCCATAGTTTACTGGAGTTATGATCGATTTTTCTCCATTTAAATAGACAAAATGGTAGCGGTCTGATAAATACGATCTAAACCAGCTTAATGGTTGTCCTTGAACACCAGTATAATTTTGTAGTCGATCTAAGATTATTGTGTCATCTATAGTATCGAACGCAGCACTAAGATCAAGTAAAACTAGTATTGAGACACAGCCTTGGTCAGAAGCTAAAAGTAAATCATTTGTGATTTTAACGAGCGCAGTTTCAGTGCTATGATGCGGCCTGAACCCAGACTGAAACTTTTCATAGATGTCATTTTCATGCAAGAAAGAGCCCAGTTGGGCGGACACAACTTTTTCTAGTATTTTAGACATAAAAGGTAGATTTGAAATGGGTCTATAATTTGCTAGATTATGTGGATCTAATTGTGGTTTCTTAATGAGAGGTTTTATAACTGCCAGTTAAAATGTTCTTGGAACATAACCTAAAGATAAAGACGAGTTCATAATATTGAGGAGAGGCTCTTCCACTATAGGTAACACTTCTTTCAGTAGTTTAGTGGGTATAGGATCTAATAAACATGTTGTTGTTTTAGATGAAGTGATAAGTTTATTTAACTCTTTTTGTTCTATAGTTGTAAAGCACTGTAATTGTTCTTGCGGGGTGATAATTGAGGCTGAATTATAAGGCGTGATTGAGGATTGAATGTTTACAATTGTGGTTCTGATGTTTTCTATTTTCTCAGTGAAGAACTTCATGAAATCATTACTACTAAACTGTAACGGAATATTTTGTTCAGATGACATCTGTTTATTTGTTAGTCTAGCCACGGTGTTAAATAAGAACCTAGGATTGTTTTGGTTGTTTTCTATTAGTTTGCGGAGGTGCTCAGCCTGGCCGCTTTTAGGGCCTTTTTATAACGTGACATACTGTCTTTCCATGCGATTCTAAAGACCTCTAAGTTAGTTTTTTTCCATTTACGCTCTAAATTACGGGTTTCTCTCTTTAGAACACGCGTAGTATTGTTGTACCAGGGTGCTTTAATTTTCTCTCTGACCTTTTTTAATCTAATGGGTGCAACAATATCCAATGTTCCAGAGAGAATGGTGCTCATAGTGCTAGTTAATTCCTCAAGTTCATCTGTTTGTTTGGGTTCACTGAGCAGCTGAGACAGATCAGATAAGCAATTTGAAAAATTATCTATGGTGGATGGAAGGATTGTTCTGCCTGATCGATAACGCGGCGCAGCATGATATATTACAGGAGTACGTAATATGCAAGTTACCATGTAATGGTCAGTGACATCGTCACTTTGTGGAATGATATCTATATCGGTTGGATTGGTTCCATGTGATATAATTAAATCAAGTGTATGATTAAAATGATGAGTTGGTCCGGTAACGTTTTGCTTGACCCCAAAGGAGTTTAATAAATCTGTAAACGCAGCCCCTAACGCATCATTTGAATTATCTACGTGGATATTAAAGTCTCCAACAATTAATGCTTTATCGACATTAACTAATAGGTCTGAGAGAAAATCTGCAAACTCTTTTAGGAAATCAGCGTAAGGCCCAGGCGGTCTATATACGGTAGCCAAGGCTAAAGATAATAGGGATGTTAACGCTCCAATCAGACGGGGCTCATGCTTATAGGAGTATACTGATGGAGTAGACTCATTTAGACCGAAATAATCATTTGGTTTAAGCCAGGTTTCAGTAAGGCAAAGTACATCGAAGCTATTATCTGTGACTATTTCATTTACAATAACTGCCTTAGGTGTGAGTGATCTAATGTTTAGAAGACCTAGCTTTAGAAATTGTTTTTGATTACTAATAGCAATCAAAAACATTTATAGGTCGAAAGTTGAATGAACGAGTACTTATGTCCTTTCGAATTCTTACAGGTTGAGTTGTTGTTGCCCATAACACGCTAGCATTCTGCTAATGAACGCTGATTGGTCAGTGAAGGAGTGATTACGACCGAGATACCGCTCTTAAAGCTCTTCTAGCACGTGTATTTACAGCTGTGTCAGCTGTGTTGTGTGTTACCTGTGTCAGCTGTGTTGTGTGTTTACCTGTGTCAGCTGTGTTGTGTGTTACCTGTGTCAGCTGTGTTGTGTGTTTACCTGTGTCAGCTGTGTTGTGTGTTACCCTGTGTCAGCTGTGTTGTGTGTTACCTGTGTCAGCTGTGTTGTGTGTTTACCTGTGTCAGCTGTGTTGTGTGTTACCTGTGTCAGCTGTGTTGTGTGTTTACCTGTGTCAGCTCTGTTGTGTGTTTCCCTGTGTCAGCTGTGTTGTGTGTTACCTGTGTCAGCTGTGTTGTGTGTTTACCTGTGTCAGCTGTGTTGTGTGTTTGCCTGTGTCAGCTGTGTTGTGTGTTACCTGTGTCAGCTGTGTTGTGTGTTTACCTGTGTCAGCTGTGTTGTGTGTTTCCCTGTGTCAGCTGTGTTGTGTGTTACCTGTGTCAGCTGTGTTGTGTGTTTACCTGTGTCAGCTCTGTTGTGTGTTTCCCTGTGTCAGCTGTGTTGTGTGTTACCTGTGTCAGCTGTGTTGTGTGTTTACCTGTGTCAGCTGTGTTGTGTGTTTCCCTGTGTCAGCTGTGTTGTGTGTTTGCCTGTGTCAGCTGTGTTGTGTGTTTACCTGTGTCGGCTGTGTTGTGTGTTTCCCTGTGTCAGCTGTGTTGTGTGTTTGCCTGTGTCAGCTGTGTTGTGTGTTTACCTGTGTCGGCTGTGTTGTGTGTTTCCCTGTGTCAGCTGTGTTGTGTGTTTGCCTGTGTCAGCTCTGTTGTGTGTTTCCCTGTGTCAGCTGTGTTGTGTGTTTACCTGTGTCAGCTCTGTTGTGTGTTTCCCTGTGTCAGCTGTGTTGTGTGTTTACCTGTGTCAGCTCTGTTGTGTGTTTCCCTGTGTCAGCTGTGTTGTGTGTTTACCTGTGTCAGCTGTGTTGTGTGTTTACCTGTGTCGGCTGTGTTGTGTGTTACCTGTGTCGGCAGTGTTGTGTGTTACCTGTGTCGGCTGTGTTGTGTGTTTACCTGTGTCAGCTCTGTTGTGTGTTTACCTGTGTCAGCTGTGTTGTGTGTTTACCTGTGTCAGCTCTGTTGTGTGTTTACCTGTGTCAGCTGTGTTGTGTGTTTGCCTGTGTCAGCTGTGTTGTGTGTTTCCCTGTGTCGGCTGTGTTGTGTGTTTGCCTGTGTCAGCTGTGTTGTGTGTTTACCTGTGTCAGCTCTGTTGTGTGTTTGCCTGTGTCAGCTGTGTTGTGTGTTTACCTGTGTCAGCTCTGTTGTGTGTTTACCTGTGTCAGCTGTGTTGTGTGTTTACCTGTGTCAGCTGTGTTGTGTGTTTACCTGTGTCAGCTGTGTTGTGTGTTACCTGTGTTTACCTTTTGCTGCTATGTGAAAAAATCCAGCAAAATATGCCGGCGCGTTTGTCGACCCCAGAGGATTATCTTTAGCCTAACCATAAATTGTGATTAAAATATGTATGATCACTCACATCAAGACGCCGCTGCGGTGGTGGAGTCCATGCAGGAGGAGCAGCATTTGGCACTGCGTCGCTGTTCAGCGCGAGCTGTGTGGAGAAGCCCATGTCCACCTCTATTGCGTTGGAGAAGCAATCCCGTGTAAAATGCAGGTTGCACACTTGAGCTCCACTGGCGCCTAATTTCCAAGTCTGCTGGAAAGCTATGCAGTCCAACAGTGCCGTTGCAACCAGCAACACTACACCTACGTACCCTCCTGACCACTGTACTAAATACAGATAAATCTACGCTAACTTGAAGCTATCTGATGTAATACTATGCGTGGTAGCTTGTACCAAGGGCGTGGTGAGCTGGAACCCGCTTACGTCACGTAGTACCGCAAACATCCAATAGGAAAATTCAACTGCAGTAGCCACCGTTCAACCTGAGGAGGGCAGCACTCAGACGTTTTTACACCATATATTGTAGAATTAAAACACTTTATACCCAAATGTCAAAAAAGTTACTCGAATCAATGAACAGCACTAATAAAGCCCCATTCTACAGATCATTAACTAAAAAAAGTTAGTTTAGGGTTTAGTTACCCTTTAACAGGTTAGAGCTTTCACACTGCACGCGGTTGCAGTCCGTCGATCCGTTCCAGTTAACAAGTTATTTGTGACATGCAAGATTTATTGTATTAAAATTTAAATGCAAAAGAAAAGGCATGAGAGTCGGCTGTTTTTGTCAATTTTAAGTTTTATTTTAAAATGTTTGCAATTTTAATATAAGTACATGGTTAAATATTTTACCACTTGCTTGAGCAACTTAATATATAAATCTATATAGAAGTAATGCATTGAATAATACGTTGTTTAAATTGTGTTTAAATGTGGAAACGTCTATTAAAGTGTGTATATGTGTATAAAGAGAATCACAATGCTGACAAAACTTTTTTCTTAAATAAAAGTTGCTGATAACTTCTGGATTTGAAATACAAATAGTACGCCCCGAAGCGCGCACACACTGTCAAACAGCGCCAAACTGGATTTTTGCTGGGTCAGACCCGTCTGCTAGCGATGGAAAAATATGCACAAAACAAGCCACTGTTTTCATGAATACAAATAGAATACAAAAGACCCTCCCCTCAACAAAGAATAAAAAGACATGACCCTCCCCTATTTTCCTCCGGTGGTCCATTCCATAAACCGTCCCTTACCTGATTTAATGAACAGTAAATAACTGAGTGAATTAGCATGCTAAATTGACAGCCCTACTCTCAGAATATTGTTCCATTGTTCTGGCCTTTGTCTTCATGATGGTCTCGTTCACTCATTTGACACGGCTGTAGATCACAGACGCCTCTTCCACAGTCTGCACGCTTGATCGCCTAAAGAACATCAGATAAAACAACAGTCATGTTATGGATCAGATTGCATGATGATAAAAGTCATTAAACAATTCAGATGTTTCTGAAACATCAGTAGGACACAAAGTTATTAAGAAAAATTCCAGAATTAAAGAACTATAAATGCTCCTTTCATCAACATGAGGGCGAGTAGACGGCAGATGTTTTATTTCTGCGTGAACTGTCTCTTTAAGCTCGTTCTTCTCACCTCAGGACAGAATCAGGCTGAGCAATCCTGATATTGTCGTAGTGGCTTTCGTTCTCCTCTGCTCTCTTCGTCTGTTTGTTTCTGTGATGTTGGACAGTTGCGTACTGGATCTCCTCAGTCTCTCTGCATTCAGGAGCATTTGCGTCTCTTCTGGGTTTGCTGGAAGTAACACTGGCGTACTGAGCGTCATCACAATCGGCTGATTCAGAAACATGAACGTCTCTCCCTGTTACGGTAGAGCACAGATTGTCCTGAAACAGAAGAAAATTAAAGGGGTGGTTGATTATTATTTCACTTCTCTAACTTTAGTTAGTGTGTAATATTGCTGTTTGAGCATAAACAACATCTGCAAAGTTACGACGCTCAAAGTTCAAAGCAAAGGGAGATATTTACTTTAACAGAAATGTCTTTTTAAAGGGATAGTTCACTTTGAAATTAAATTTTGGTATGTTTTAGCTTACCTCAAGGGCATCCAAGATGTAGGTGTCTTTGTTTCCGCAGTAGTTTCAATTTTGATATTTTTAGGTCAAACCGTTCTTGTCTGTCAGTCATATAATGCAGGTCTGTGGTCACTGTCTCAAAGAGCATGCACAGAGTCCAAATTAAAACAATTCCCCATCGTCCAAATTAAACAATTCCCCATCGTAAGTACACATTGATGGCCTAAGACACGAAACGAGCGGTTTGTGTGAGAAAACGAACAGTATTTATAGTTTATGTGTACTTACTTGTGAAAAAAAGACACCTACATCTTGGATGCCCTTCAGGTAAGCTAAAACATACCAAAATTTAATTTCAAAGTGAACTATCCCTTTAAGGACTACAACAAACGGCTGGTAGGAACTACACAACCATAGGCGGAAATCGCGGGGGGGGTCGGGGGGGTCAGGACCCCCCCTATCTGAGGGTTGTCCCCTCCTAAATATATAATTAAAATATGTGTATTGTAAATAATATAATGATAGCCTATATACTTAAAATAATTGTTTAAGTAGTAAAACAATAAAAATGCAAACGGGGCAAATACAAATAAACGTTTTAAAATTTTGAGTCCCCCTCCCTTGCCTCAGTGCTTCGGTCCACTGCCCGCTCCCCTTTTACCTCATCACAAACAACTCCAATAAACTCCAGTAAGTCAAGGCTATTTTATTCACTTTAAACCTCGGATGAAGTGATTATTTTCTCTTTAATACAGAATATGCTGCGTCTGCATCATTAATAAATCATTGACATAAAATGTTATGATAACCAATGTACTTTTGTCACTGATGTAGTCCGCCTCGCTATGTTGGCGATTATAACCTTGTTTTATACAGTCTGTGCGTTTACCTAGATTGTTTAAAACCGTTTCCTCACACACACACCCATAGAGTGTACGCATACACCAAGTGTAGTCTTGTAGATTAGACAAGTGCGCATTTAGATTTTCACACTTTCATTGTGTGATTTAGTCAGTTTATATAATTGAATATAGTTAATCTAATATAATATCACACAAAGAGTGCAGTTTTTCTCCAGATATTAACATGATAATAAATGTTAATAAATTGATAATTGAAAAGTTTACTTTTAGACACCATATTGCCAACGAAAATAGTTAAAAACTAAGCCAAAGCACTGTATTTGCGTCTCTGAGAAACACTGAGGTATTTCCTTACTGAATTATGAATCAGCTTTTTGAACAAATCAGTTGAATCGCAATGACTCACTCATTAACAATGAATTGCTGCCACCTACTGGTGGTTTTAATTTCACATTTAAAGTATCTTTTCATGTTTTAAATAATTTTATATATCAATATTCAACGTTTTATGTTTTAAACAAAACATTATTTATGTCTGTGTAAAATCTAAATGCCATTTCAAATGCAACTTTTGTGTTCCTCTCCATTGCAAAGATTTTGTTGATACTTATTTAATTTGATTGGTAACAGCCCTATTGTGACTTATTATTATAATTTAATTTAATGTATGAAATTGACACAAAAGATGATGCATGCATATATTTAGGTTTAAAAATACATTTATAAAGGTAAAAATGCCAATGAAGGTAAAAATCTATTGAAACTTATTGGAAAAATTATTTCTGCCACTGCTGTGAACTGAACCGCCACACAGAATATGAAGAATATCAAAAACTTTTGGAGTCGGCTGTCCTCGGCAGTCCTAAACATGCCACGTTACCAGCACAATAACACACTCCGCAAAATATTGTCTAATTATCGTTATTGATAAAATCCCTGAAAATATAGAGATCTTTTTTTTTTGTCAATTTCGCACACCAATGAAGAATATTTTGGTCAATTTAGTCAGCTTTTTCAATGAACCAGAGAGAAACTTTGAGAAGAAGGATAATGGAACGGTCTAGCTACACTAATAATAGCAGTAAGGCTTTCCTCTGTGTACACACATATCCATAGAAAGTACAATTTTGCCTGTATTATTGGTGTCCCCTTCAAAAAATTGCTCGTGAGGAATGTTATGTTTATTGTCCCCCCCCAACATTTAGATGAAATTTACGCCCCTGTACACAACATTCCTCCAGGGTTAGTGACATCACCAACCCTGAAATGTACATAAACCCCGCCCTTGGAACACGATTTATAGATTATCATGACAGAATATGCTAATCAATGACTAGAAGATAACTACACATCAGCTACAATAATTCATCAACTAATCATTCAGAAATGTCCTGTTGCTTCTACATGTTGTCACTTCTTCTCGAGTCTCTCCATCATTGTCTGACTCCGGTTTAAACATAAAAGGCTAGAAGTTTTTAAATTTTCAGTGAATGTGTGTGTGAGGTAAAAGGACAGGAGCTCTTGAAGCTCCACCCCCTGTGCCGGGAGCTGCAGCTCATTTGCATTTAAAGGGACAGACACAAAACGGTGCGCTTATGCTCACCCTCAACAGTGACAATTTTAACATGCTATATAGAAATATCTGTGGGGTATTTTGAGCTAAAACTTCACACACACACACACACACACACACTCTGTGGACATCAGAGACATTTATTTTACATCTTGTGAAAAGGGCATTATACCACCCCTTTAAATATTTATTATTCACATTTAAGGGCTGTTCACACAGAACACGTTTTTCCATTTCAGTGCTCGACTTTCCATTGTTTTTCTATGTAAACTCGTGCTAGACGGACGTGTTTGACTGTTATAAACACAGAACTCAAAGTAAAAGGCGGTAAACTTTATTTGGGTTTTTTGTCTCTCGTTCCACTGACTTGTCTCTCACATTCTGTGTGAACGGCCCCGTCTAACTAGACTATTCACATGTTGTGTCCGGGAAAATTTACCTGTTTTTCGGTGAGGTCTTCAGCTTTAGCAACTCTTCGTTTTCTCCTGATTTAAAAGACATTAAACTTGTAAGCTGCATTTTAAAGATTAATTACTAATCACATCACATGAGGAATTTACACCTGCACAAGTCTGAAAGAGAATTGCATTCACTCACTGTAATTGAGAATGATTTTAATCAAACTTACATTATAAACAGAATGATGATGATGATGATGATGAAGAGTCCTGAACACGCCACAGTGATCCCCAACCCGACGAGCCAGCCTTGACCACGATGAGCTGATAGATGAAGAATTTGAGTTCAGATTAACTCTCAAAGCTGCATAACTGTCTTGAACTTTTTATAAAATAAAACCTTCATCTGTGACAGATACAGCGTCTGATCTCTGAGATGATGATTTGTGAGATGTTGATTCCCACTCTGTATTAGGGCTGGGAATCTCTAGGCATCTCACGATTCGATTCGATCGCGATTCTGAGGACTGCGATGATAAAACGATTATCGATGCGTCTTTTTTTTTTCTATACAGATTTTATTTTTTCTCACTGTGTGACTACTTGGTACTTTTAAAACAAAGTATTTGTAATGATCCATAATGAATTTACTTTCAATATATTTTATTAATTAAACAAATGGAAGTGATTTGGCAATAAATGTTGCGATGGAGTTTGTAATTGGCTTTGCCTTTTCCGAGTTGGGTGAAAGCTTTTAAGGTTGTCCTGGTTTTAACATCAGTGCTGTGTGGGTTATAATAGAATTTGAATGCTTCCAATTAGATCTCGCTGCGATATTATTAATTCTGCTGTGAATTCGAACACTTTCTCACTGGATCTCCCAGCGCTGTGTAATAACAGTGTCGCGTGATTAAGATCGACCCACGAGTAAAGCTGTTCTAAACTCGCGCTGCGCTAAACGGTCCGCGCGCCACAGCTCAAACGAATAGCGCAGTTTCGTTTCACTTTCGTTTCGTTTGCCGTTTGATGTTTCTCGTATGTAACAGAAGTTGCGGCTCTTATCAACTGGACAACGACTTCTTGTCGCCATTTGGTTGCAGTCTGGATCTCTACTTGCATAAAGTTAGGCTCTTGTCCAGGTCCTTTTCCCCTTTAACTTCATAAAGCCAAAGTTACGCTATTTTAACGCAGAGGGTGCCGGTCGGATTTCTCGCTCCACCATCACGCGTCTCTGTTATGCGCACACCACAGACTGTCCGGGCACCTTTGCGTTCTGTCAATATTAGGCTACGTTATCAATTAACATTTAGAAAATCGATTTTTGACAATTGTGATTCGATTCCGCATCGCGATGCATCTAAGAATCGAGAAGAATCTAAGAATTATCAGATATATATATTTTTAAAATCTTATTACACATTTTTAAAATTACTAATATGGACTGACTTTATCAAAACAGAAAATTTGCATCTTATGTTTTATCATGAACTCACACATGACGTTTGTGACGTTTGTGACGTTTAAAGTCACAGCATCAGAGTATTTCTCTCCATGTTCATTGCTGGCCTTGCACTTGTATTCTCCACTGTCATTAGAGCTGATATTTGAGATGCTGAAGATTCTTCCAGATCCTACAAGCGTTCCTCCTTTAATCCAGCTGATTTCTGCAGGAGGGTTTGAGTCACTGCTGCACTTCAGAGTCACTGAATCTCCCTCCACTATTGCACCAGATGGACTGATGGAGATCACAGCATTCCCTGGAGGATCTACAGGAGAAATATATAGCATCACCCGTCACTCACCCCACCAAACACTTCTATTTCTGATCTTACATACAGAAGATACGGGCAGAATTTAGCATAAACAACATGAATCCATGGATCCTTGTGTCAACAGGTCATGTCACTTATTAGGAAATATCCAAAATGAAAAAAACAGTACTTTTGTGTGTGTGTGGTAGTCAGTAACTACAGGGGAGGATTAAGCCGTCTCACCCCCTGGAGAAATTTGATATCAGGGGGTGCTTCCCCACCGAATTTGTCTCAGCGGGACTCGCCAGGGGGAGCTGAGACATGTTCACCAGTTCCGGGAACCACGGCTGATTGGGCCACTTGGGCGCTACCAGAATCAACGCACATCTCTCTTCCCTGATCTTTTGCAGCACTAGCGGCATTATTTTGACCGGGTGAGATGCATACTTCCGCCCCTTGGCCCAGCGGCTCGACAGCGCGTCCCCTCCCAGAGGAGCCGTTGTCAATAAGAAGTACAGCGGGCAATGGGCGTTCTCCTCTGAAGCAAAGAGGTCGATCTCCGCCTCGCCGAAGAGATTCCAGATCATATTTATAGTTTGAGGGTGTAGTCTCCACTCTCCGTACACAATGCCATTGTGAAGAAGGACTTGCTGTAACGGGGATCAGCCAATCAGCGGCTTTGTTTCGGGGTCACCGAGAGAATGCAGTTTTCGCGCCGTCAGTTTTTAGTTTCGTTTTGAGTTAGTCGTGAGATTGGCCGGAAAGCGCATCGTAGATGTTTCTGAGGTGAATAGTTGTCGTCCGTGTCGCTGTCTGTGCATGTGTGCGTTCAGAGACATGTGAGTACCCTGGTGGAAATGTTAACGTATGTGTATTTCTGTGCCTTAGGTTGTTAACAGAGTCTATTTTGAGATACTCCATTGGAATGTAGTATGTTAGCATAAAGTTCGCTAGCATCATGCTAATGCCTAGTATTATTAGTTTTATATAAATATTGTGCTTATGTGTGTGCTCACCTGACTCTGTTTAGTTATTATTTGAGTGGTTGAGTAGTAGAGAACTATGTTTTTTTGGGTTGATAGTATTAAGAACTAGCAGTATGAAAGCTGTTCTTTAATTCAATAAGAAGATAATGTGTGTTACCTGGTCTTTTTTATTTGGTTATTTGATATGTATAAGCAGCTAGAGCTACTTAAAGGGAAAGGTATAATAATTACAATTTATTAGCTTTTCTAATTGAATTATGTCAGCACTGTTGTTTAATTGTATGCTGATATTTTCTTTTCTTTTATTGTTTATTGTAGAACCACATACTGTACGTTCATGACGACAGATAATCCTCTGCTGACTATCAATAAACCCACTGAAGAGATTCAAAGCATCCAATTGCATTCTTATCGATGCACCACAGTGGTCACTTATCCCCAACTAGCTATGCAGTCCTATCAAGTCATCATTACAAATTGGTCCTTCGAGCCGGATATTGTGTGTGACCGCTGTGCGTGAGGATGTTCCCATATGCGAGGGAGGAGGCAACGCCACTTCCTGATACCCGCCCGAGACGTCAGATACGTCCGCCAACCTGGTTTGCTGACTATGAAGTCTCCCTGCCTGTTGTGGAGAGACCCCCCCAGGCTGCAGCACTCTCCCCACAGCCCCACCATCAGATGCAGGAGCCCTACTACGGTGGTGACAGGATCGATCAGCTGTTAGCGCGCACCTCCCAGCTCTATGATCAGTGGAACCAGACTGGTGCTCGCCCTAAGTATCCCAGAGAGTCAGTGTTCTCGGGACCCCATTATCAGAGCACCCCAGACCCACTGTCTCACAGAGTAAACCCAGGGGCTTCACCTGAAATATTAGATGAGCTGCAAAAGATTAGGGAGGATAATCGGAGGCTTCAACTTATTGTAATGGAGATGCAAACACAGCTTAGTTCAAGCAGAGGCCCAGATCCAGCACACCACACTGCCCTCTCCCCTGCGGAGTACAGCCCGCACGCTCAGTCGGGAGTGCTCGCCGCGGCCATTAGCCCACCAAGGCTCACATCACAGGCTACGGTCCATAACACATTAGCACCTGTGCAGGTACCCAGTGAAGTAGAAGTGGACGATGAAGACTGACCCCTTCCCCCCCCTCCAGTGGCAGATGAGGAGAATAAGCCACAGCTATCCACTACCACACTGCCCACAGAGTTAGTGGCAGAGCTCATGACATGCCTTAAGAAGATGGGGATCACTCAAGAGCAGCTTCCTGAAATGCCGGCATTTGGTAACGATAATCGGGTTGCATCTGGTCAGATGGGGAGGTCACACCAGCCAACGGATCCGCAAGTCCGTCCACGTATATCACCCCACTTAATTCCTCCTGAGCCAGGCGCAGCTGATGAACAGAGACACGAGGACTTTCACTCCCGCCGAGCTACAGAGTACATATATCGGGGTCCTCAACCCACCATCCCAGATTTTAGTAGAGGGGACCCACGTGAGTTTGCTAGGCTAAAGACCTCCCTTGAAAATCTCCTCCCCCACGATGCTACGGAGAGGTTTAAATACCAGATTTTAGTTGATCATCTCAAATTTGAAGAAGCGCTCCTCATCGCAGATTCATACACCAACTCTACTCAACCCTACACCGACACTATGGTCTCCTTAACAGAGCATTATGGGCAACCTCACCAGTTAGCATTAAGGCGCATCACAGACCTGATGGAGGCGCCTAACATCCGTAGCCAGGACATCACTGCCTTTAAAGGATTTGCTCTCAGAGTGAGAGCCTTAGTTGGCATGCTCGACCAGCTTGGAGAGAAAGGTCATATTGAGCTTCAGTGTGGGTCTCATGTCACTAGGCTTATGTCCAAGCTTCCACAAGACCTGCGGTCTGGGTTTATGAGATACCTACATCCCCTTAGCATCCGTGTCCCTACGCTGTTAGACTTCGCCCGCTGGCTGGAGTTTGAGCTACAGATTCAGGAGTATGGATATGAGTCTCGACCTAGAGAGAACCCAGACGGTAAGAGGGATAGACGGAAGGACTCAAAGTTTGGCAGGCTAACCACAGTCCTCCATGGAGCTGAACAATCTTTAAGTTGCCCGACTGTCCCAGTAGTCTCATCTACCAGTGCCAATCCACAAGGCAAAGTCGCCTTACCATGCCCATACTGTACCAACGCCCTGCATTACCTGAACCAGTGCACTAAATTCAGCCAGTTAACAACTGAGCAGCGGAGAGATTGGGTTAAAAAGAACAGGTGGTGCTGGCGTTGTGGTCGTTGTCACCAGGCCGCACAGTGCAAACTAAAGGCAAGGTGCAAGAATTGTGATGGCAGACATCTGGAAGCTCTCCACGACCTTAACATTAGACCAGCCATAGCGACACCAGCTACAGAGAACACATCATGCTTAGTGAGTACTGCCAATGAAGTTCTCTATCTGGATAGGCCGTCCGGCAGCAGTCAGGTGCTCCTGAAGGTGACAAAGGTTGTGCTACATAATGGAGAGCAGGCCTTGGAGACCTACGCAATACTGGATGACGGGTCAGAGCGGACTATGCTACTTCCAGCCGCTGCTAAGGAGCTCAAACTTAAAGGGGAGCCAGAGAACCTTGCTTTGAGGACTGTGCGCCAGGATCTTAGAGTTTTGCATGGAATGTCTGTCTCCTTCTCCATTTCTCCTGCCAGGCACCCCCAAAAGACTTACAGGATCCGGAGAGCCTTTACTGCCGATCAGCTGGGGCTGGCAGAGCATTCACAACCGGTGAAGACACTCCAGCGCAAATATAAGCACCTGAGAGGACTTCCCTTGCAAACACTGGAATGCGTTCACCCCATGGTCCTCATTGGGTCAGACTATACGCACCTGATCACCCCAGTAGAGCCGGTTCGTATAGGTCCGCCTGGAGGACCAGCTGCTGTAAAGACCAAGTTGGGCTGGACTATTCAGGGCCCAACCAAAATCATCCGACAGCATCTTCAGCCACAGCAGTGTCTGCATATATCCACACAGTCACCCTCTGCAGAGCTCCTTTATCACGTGGAGAAGCTATGGAAAATGGACGTATTGCCTTACAGGAGTGAGAAGCTAGTGATTCGCTCAAAGCAAGATCAAGAGGCAGTTCGCATGCTGGAAACCAGGACAGTGAGGGTGGAAGTTGACGGAGTCCATCGCTACGCCACCCCCTTGCTTCGTGTTAATAACATGCCGCGTCTCCACGCCCCCAAAGATGCTGTACTGGCGAGTCTGCGGAGCACTGAGAGACGTCTGATGAAAGACCCAACACGAGCATCAGCCTATGCAGCAGAGATCCTGAAATTGGAACAGGCGGGGTACGTGGAAAAGGTAGCAGAGGAAGAGCTGGATACGTCGAGAGAGTCTTGGTTTATACCTCACCACATGGTGAGTCATAATGGAAAAAACAGACTCGTATTTAACTGCTCCTTCGCCTACAAGGGCTACAACCTAAATGAGCTTCTACTACCAGGCCCCACATTGACCTCCAGCCTGCTAGGTGTCCTGCTGAGATTCAGGGAGCATTCTGTTGCTTTAAGCAGTGACATAAAAGGCATGTTCCATCAGATCAGGTTGCTGCCAGAAGACAGATCCCTGCTTCGTTTCGTGTGGAGGGACATGAACAAAGAGGCGCCACCCGGCGTCTATGAGTGGCAGGTCCTCCCCTTCGGAACAACATGTAGCCCCTGCTGTGCAACGTTTGCACTGCAAAAGCATGTGACAGACCACAGCCAGCTAGAGGAGGATGTCCGGGTGGCCATCGAGCGTTACTTTTATGTGGATAACCACTTACAGAGCCTCTCCTCCTCTGCAGCAGCAAGACAGCTGGTTGACAAATTGAAGATGTTGTTAGCCTCAGGGGGGTTTGAGCTGCGTCAGTGGGCTAGTAATGTCCCCGAAGTTATCAGTCACCTTCCTAAAGGGGCAAGATCCCAGAGCAGTGAGTTATGGCTCACAGAGTCAATGGAGGATCCACAGGAGCTTGCACTTGGACTCCGATGGCTTTGCGCCTCGGACACTCTGGCCTACAAGTGCAACATCACTGACCGTCCCACACCGACTATGAGGAACATCTATAGTACACTGGCACGGCTTTTCGATCCGCTAGGCTTTCTCGTTCCCTTCGCCACGCGGGCCAAAGTCATTGTGCAGCACCTATGGAACAAAGAGAGAGAGTGGGATGACCCGTCGCTGCCAGATGATGCCCTCAAGGCCTGGTTAACTTGGGAGAATGAGCTGCAACACCTTCCAGAGATTGTCTTGCCACGGTGCTACTCAAGTCCCCCTCTGGACCACCCCAGTTCTATCAGAAGCCTCCATATATTCTGTGACGCATCTGAAAAAGCTTACGGTTCAGTTGCGTACCTTCGTACGGAGGGTTCAGGTGGTGAGGTGGAGGTGGCTTTTCTGACTGCACGGTCGAGAGTGGCCCCCAAGCGCCAGCAGTCGATACCGCGATTAGAGCTATGTGCAGCGGTGACCGGAGCTCAGTTAGCAGTGCTGTTGCAGCGTGAACTTACCCTGGTACTTCATGAAGTGGTGCTCTGGACAGACTCCACCACCGTTCTCACGTGGCTTCAGTCAGACGCTTGCAGGTTTAAGGTGTTTGTGGGCACCAGAGTCGCTGAGATCCAGGAGCTGACTGAGGCCCAAGTATGGAGGTACGTGGATTCTGCGAATAATCCCGCAGATGACATTACGCGCGGGAAGACCCTAAGGGAGCTGGCAGGGGAGAGCCGGTGGAATCACGGCCCAGCATTTTTACACCTGTCACCTAAGCATTGGCCTGCTAAGCCAAAGGCTGAGCAGTTGGATGCCACAGAGCTTCGCAAGGCTACATTTTGCGGCTCCATCACCACCGCTACTCTTCTGCCCTTACTTGATGCCAGCCAATTCAATGGTTTCAGGGACATGATAGAGGCAGTGGTGAGGTCCCGCCATGGGGCGGCAGGTAGTCAGTCAACGCCATCTGCACAAGACTATAGAGATGTTGAGATAGACCTACTGAGACGAGTTCAGGTAGACTGCTTCGAGGAGGACTATCAACACCTTTCAGAAAGGAAACCTGTCCCTTCCACCAGCCGTTTGATTACATTAGCTCCTGAATTCGATGATCGACTGAAGCTGATTCGAGTTGGAGGCAGATTGCGTCGCAGTGACTTGCTGGACACAGAAGCCATTCATCCCATAGTTCTGGACCCAGCTCACCAGGTGACTAAACTCATCATTCAAGATGCTGACCGAGACCTTCATCATCCAGGCTCAGAGCGACTATTCGCAGAACTTCGCCGACGATACTGGATCCTTCGTGGAAGAGAAGCTGTGAAGCGGCACCAGTACTCCTGCCCTGATTGTCGGAGATGGAGAGCGAAGCCTGCAGTGCCACAAATGGCAGACTTACCTCTCGCCCGCCTGCGGTTGATGAAGCCTCCATTTTTCTCTACAGGGATGGATTGTTTCGGGCCCTTCATGGTCAAAATCGGACGGCGTAATGAGAAGCGTTGGGGTATCCTATTTAAGTGCCTTACTACCCGAACTGTCCACATAGACGTCCTGAATAGTCTAGACCAGGATTCCTTCCTGATGGCCCTCCGCAGATTTATCTCACGCAGGGGAAAACCAGC
The DNA here is from genome assembly GCF_949319135.1 of Squalius cephalus. NCBI lineage: Eukaryota > Metazoa > Chordata > Actinopteri > Cypriniformes > Leuciscidae > Squalius > Squalius cephalus. Next base: position 936,113 of record NC_137145.1, read on the forward strand.
GGAGCTTCTGTCGGATCAGGGCACGAATTTCAGAGGAGGTGAGAGGGAAATCCACGAGTCTTTCAAGGCGCTGCACCCCACTTTACAGGCAGAACTGGCCAAACATCAGATCCAGTTTAGATTTAACCCTCCAAGTGCGCCTCACTTTGGTGGTGCATGGGAGAGGGAAATTAAATCCATCAAAGCTGCCCTGTATGCTACAATCCAGATGCAGACTGTGACAGAAGAAGTCCTGCGCACGGTTCTGATCGAGATCGAGGGCATCCTAAACTCTAAGCCCTTGGGGTATGTGTCCAGTGACGTCGCGGACCCTGACCCAGTAACCCCCAATCTGCTCGTGATGGGGCGGCCCGACCCATCGCTGCCCCAGGTGTTGTATCCGGAGTCCGAGCTGTTGAGCCGCCGCCGCTGGAGGCATACGCAGGTCCTTGCTGACCAATTTTGGAGGACATTTATCAGGCACTATCTGCCGGCCCTGCAGACGCGCACCAAGTGGCAGAAAGAAGTTGCCCCATTACAACCTGGTACTGTCGCCATGATCATTGATCCGCAGCTCCCGAGGGCGCTCTGGCCTATTGGTCGCATCACAAAGGTTATCCCAGGTGCAGATGGGAGGATAAGGACACCGGAGATCCAGGTGAATGACAGGAACTACACCAGGCCAGTTGCCCGTCTTGTTCAACTTCCTGCCATACCTGAGACAGCACCTGAGACCACCAGTCCTTCTATGGGAAAGCAAATTTGACTGTGCAAATTTGGGGGCGGCTGTGAAGAAGGACTTGCTGTAACGGGGATCAGCCAATCAGCGGCTTTGTTTCGGGGTCACCGAGAGAATGCAGTTTTCGCGCCGTCAGTTTTTAGTTTCGTTTTGAGTTAGTCGTGAGATTGGCCGGAAAGCGCATCGTAGATGTTTCTGAGGTGAATAGTTGTCGTCCGTGTCGCTGTCTGTGCATGTGTGCGTTCAGAGACATGTGAGTACCCTGGTGGAAATGTTAACGTATGTGTATTTCTGTGCCTTAGGTTGTTAACAGAGTCTATTTTGAGATACTCCATTGGAATGTAGTATGTTAGCATAAAGTTCGCTAGCATCATGCTAATGCCTAGTATTATTAGTTTTATATAAATATTGTGCTTATGTGTGTGCTCACCTGACTCTGTTTAGTTATTATTTGAGTGGTTGAGTAGTAGAGAACTATGTTTTTTTGGGTTGATAGTATTAAGAACTAGCAGTATGAAAGCTGTTCTTTAATTCAATAAGAAGATAATGTGTGTTACCTGGTCTTTTTTATTTGGTTATTTGATATGTATAAGCAGCTAGAGCTACTTAAAGGGAAAGGTATAATAATTACAATTTATTAGCTTTTCTAATTGAATTATGTCAGCACTGTTGTTTAATTGTATGCTGATATTTTATTTTCTTTTATTGTTTATTGTAGAACCACATACTGTACGTTCATGACGACAGATAATCCTCTGCTGACTATCAATAAACCCACTGAAGAGATTCAAAGCATCCAATTGCATTCTTATCGATGCACCACAGTGGTCACTTATCCCCAACTAGCTATACAGTCCTATCAAGTCATCATTACAGCCATCCCTGGATAGCATGTCCGCGCCGCAATTCAAACTGCCCGGTACATGTACTGTTCGGATCGAAAGAAGTACCCGATCCGTCCATGAGAGCACCTTCCTCGCTAAGCCCTGCAGGGATCGCACTCGGTTTTGCAACCAGTGCTGCAGTGGTCTCATGTGCAGCAAGCCCAGTCTGCAGACGGAGGCTGTGGCTGCCATCAGACCCAGTAGCCTCTGAAATGTTTTCAAGGGGATGGCTCTGCCTTGAATGAAGAGGGCTAGTGTATTGTGAATGGACTGGATCTGGACTGTATCATCGTGCGCGAGTCCAGAACCATACCCAGGAATGTAATCGACTGACACGGCTGAAGTGTGCTCTTCTGTATGTTCACAGACAGTCCCAGGCATGTCAAATGGGCGAGGAGCCTGCGTCTGTGTTCCTCAAGAGCGCATCTCGTTTGAGCGATGACTAGCCAGTTGTCGAGATAGTTCAGAACGCACCTTCCACTGAGCTTCAGGGGTGCGAGCGCTGCATTCATGCACATTGTAAACACGCGGGGGCCAGAGCCAGCCCGAACGGCAAGACTTTGAATTGGTATGCGACACCTTCGAATGCAAAACGCTATCTGATGCGGGGCTATCTGAATGTGAAAATACGCATCCTTCAGATCCACTGCAATGAAGTAGTCCTCGGGCTGGATATGCGTGAGGATTTGCTTCACCATAATCATCTTGAACGTGCATTTCGCAAGCACTTTGTTCAGTAATCTCAGATCCAAGATGGGGCGCACACCTCCGTCCTTTTTCGGGACTACAAAATAACGGCTGTAAAACCCACAATTTCTGTGTTCCCTGGGCACTATCTCTACTTCTGCCCGTTGGAGGGAGGAGATTTCTGCCCGTAGCAGCGGAGCGCTCTGTTCAGATACCTCTGACATAATCACGCCGCCGGGGCGGGATGGTCTGCGAGTGAACTGAAGCGTATAGCCGCGTTTTACAGTGTTGATTACCCAATCTGACGCCGCTGGGAGCGCCGACCACACGCTCAGGTGACTCGACAGAGGGGGCATTACTGCATGCTGGCGGAGAAGCATTGACAGCTATATGAATGGCCAGTGACTCGTCCACGGCTCTTTGCACGGGGACACACATAGTCACATCCTCGGGTTAGAGGAGGAGAGGTTTCGCTTATGTCACAGGTAATAGTTAGGGGAGGAAAAGAGCTCTTTTGCTGAGACATGTAATGCTTTTTGTTTATTGAAACAGAACACAGCGGTTTCATAATATTTACACAAACATTCTCAGCTTTCTCTGTTGGTAGCCGAGGGAACTCTGAGCTGGAACAAGATCTTTTCGCTGCAGGTCCTGGCACGAACATCAGGAACGCTGCTCCTTGTCTGCCGGTCACCCTTGGCTGCTGGAAGCTGGTTTCGCGACGAAGCGGCAGTTCAGGCTCGCGGCGCTCTCTCGCGCTCTGGGACGCGCGCCTAGTGTATCCAGCTGAACGCTGAGCTGAGGACGATCTAGACCTTGCTCTAGGGGGGGGCTTGAGACCATTTTGGTTGAAGATGCGGCATCATTTTAGACTGTTTCAAGGTCTCGGCGTATTTCTCCAAAAAAGCCTCAACCGATATGCCTAAAAGACCCAGCGGGCTTACCAGGGGCGTCCAGGAGCTGCTGCTTCTCTGCATCGCGCTTCTTGGTCAGCATCAGCCACCGATTCCCTGGGTGACCTTTTTAGAGGAGCCAGAGCCAGATCCGCCGCCGTGCGCAGCTTCCTGAGGGACTCAGGGTCCGGGCCTTCCTCGTCCAGGGACCCTAAGAGTCGAGTTTGGAAGATCTGCAGGATTGCCATCGTGTGGAGGGCAGATGCTGCATGTCCAGCCGAAATATATGCCTTCTCAGCGATGTGGGCAGTGGCTCGACATGGCTTTGAAGGTAATGAGACGGTTTTCCATCCAGGAGAAGGACACAGGTGGGCCGCGACAGCGTCCTTGACGGGAGGCGGTCGAGTGTAACCCAATTTCCCCGCCCCGTCCACTGTCGTCAGCAGCTGGGTACCCTGTGCATGGGCTCGGGCTGAGTGAGGGGAGCGCCATGACCGGGTGAGCTCCTCGTGGAGATGAGGGAAAAACGTCCTCACCATATCCGAAAGAGACAATTTCCCGCGCTTCCTTCGGAGGGCTGTAACTAGCCTCAGCGTAGAGAGGTTCTGACACGTGAGGGCGGCGTGGGCGTTGGGCCGACGCTAACTCCTCAACAGAGTCCATTGACGGAGCTTTCTGCAGTCTCCCGGTCCGCGGCTCGACGGCGGAGAGGCAGGAGTCATAAGGCCACCGCTACGGGTAACGGCCAGCCTTGTGCGAAGGATCTTGATGGGAAGTTCCT
>NC_137145.1:947575-962575 GCF_949319135.1 Squalius cephalus
ATCAGTGCATTATGAAATTAATTTGGTCTTTCTTCAGGACAAAATTGGATTACCCTGGGAAATCAAGAGAAAAAAAGAGATGAGGAGGGGGATGGGAAAGGAGCTAATTCTGTTTCAGCGGCTTGAGTGGAATTCATTTCATGGCGTTTGGCTGTGCAATCCACTCTTGGAAACGAACGGGACGCCACGTCAGTTGCAAACATTAACATTACAATACGCTGCTGTACAAGCGGCAAAGCGGAAGCACAGGTTTATATACAGTGAGTGTGCATGTTTACTTAACCCTTGTGCATCAATTAAAAAAAGTTACACAGGTCCATAGTGGACAAAAATGTCATAAATGAATGTGAAGCTTAATTCTAAAAGTTTGGTCTCATTTTAAAGAAGACCCTTGGCAGATTATTGCTGAAGTAAAAAAAAAAAGTTTAAAAAGTAAAACAAAAAGTTGTTTAGGTTTATGAAAATGATTTATGAACATTATTTTATATAAAAAAAATTTTTTTATAAAACATGTTTGACATTAAAACATTTGACAAAAACATTGAGTTTTTCTCTGTCAAATATTACAAGCACACACACATTTTTTATTATACACATTTAAATCACACTCTGACATCCATACCAACACACACACACAATTATAGCTGCATATTTTATCCAGTTGGTTCTATGCAGAAGCAGAAAATAGGAATAAAGTGTGTATTTGCTTTATAGGCCAAACCTGAGAAAATTGGACCATCTGGTAAAATTTTTACACATTTTAATTTTGAAGCCTTGCCGACAGAATGAAAGACTATGAACAAAGATTGCATAATTTTATCGTTAAATGGCTCTGGGATTAAAAATAGCCGTTTTAATGAGTTTTAGTGGGGACATTTTTGTTCAAAAGGTCCCGAGTTTAACTATTTTGTGTTTCTAGTGCAAAATAGATTTATTCAAGGAAATGGGGGTGAAATAATGAAATTCCAATAAAAATACACACTTGTGCCAAAATGTATGTAAATAGCATTAACACAGGCTAAATGATTAAAAAAGAAAACACTGAAAAAGACAAATGTCCATAAGGTCGCACAAGGGTCAAGTGCATCTGAAGATCTATGAGGACAACAGCGAGGTCTCTATGTTATCACCACAATAAATTCAGGCCAATATCATAATGGTGGACGATTCTGAGATGTCTACAAATGCTGACTTTCAAATGAAAGCGGGACCTGTGAAGGAAAGCGCCGCCGACAAACCGAGATTGGATTTAAACGCATTATTCAAGCAATTTCACGGCTGTTTAGCTTCCCACAACACGTGGAAGGTGCTCCACTTACGAGCAGTAAATCTACTAGCAGAAAATATGGCTGGAATGACACCTTTATGGAAAGAAAAGTGCTGAAATTAAGGCAGGTAAATCAAAATCACTCAGTGGCGGACAATTGAAGGATCTCAAAACACAAACACAATCCATTCAGAGCCATTTTGAGCGTCTCCTCCGTCACGTTGTTCCCGTCTGGGATTGATTCGGGACTTCATTTCATTCCAGGCCCACAATGAGCCTCCAACTGTGAAAATGATTCAATCTACAAGATCCATCTCATAAAGGAAATAAATTGAGTGCTTAAAAAGAAGGGAAGAACGGAGGTGGAGAGACCCAACGGGGTCGAGCAACACAGAGGAGCCACAAACACTGGGAGGAAAATCAATCAAAACGGAGATGGTGGAATACAATAGGTTTGAAGTTTAAGGCAAAAGTGACGTGAGTTCAAAGTGCTTGAGTTTGAGTGTTTGTTGCTCTCAGAGTGAACGTCCATTCATTAAAGTCCCCCTGTGGTCAATCATTTTATCCCTTAAAGTTCATCTTTGATCACCAAAATGACATATTTAGGCATTTTTTTCCTTGAACAAAATGTTTTCATGCCTTAAAATATCTTGAATGTAACTCGACACCCTTGCTTCATTTAGTATGCGCGGTTCTATGAATATGCAATTGATTAATAATAATAATAATTCGTTACATTTATATAGCGCTTTATCTGAGACCTCAAAGCGCTTTACATAGAAGGGGGGAATCTCTTCAACCACCACCGATGTGCAGCATCCACCTGGATGATGCGACGGCAGCCATATTGCGCCAGAACGCCCACCACACACCAGCTTATTGGTGGAGAGGAGACAGTGATGAAGCCAATCAGTATATGGGGATGATTAGGAGGCCATGATGGACAGAGGCCAAGGGGCAAATTTGGCCAGGATGCCGGGGTTACACCCCTACTCTTTTTTGAAGGGCATCCAGGGATTTTTAATGACCACAGAGAGTCTGGACCTCGGTTTAACGTCTCATCCGAAGGACGGTGCTCTTTTGGCAGTATAGTGTCCCCGTCACTACACTGGGGCATTAGGACCCACACAGACCACAGGGTGAGCGCCCCCTGCTGGCCTCACTAACACCTCTTCCAGCAGCAACCTGGTTTTCCCAGGAGTCTCCCATCCAGGTACTGACCAGGCTCAGCCCTGCTGAGCTTCAGTGGGAGACCAGTCTTGGGCTACAGGGTGATATGGCTGCTGGCTTGAGCCCCGCCTCCACTCACTCACTCAGCTCAGAGATCCACTGGTTGACGATCACACGTTGATCTGATTGGTTAAAAGGTAGTTTGTGACGTCAGAAACACCAGCGATTTCAAAGCGTGTTTTTGAGACTGTCTTTGGTTCACTGCAGTTTTAAGGAGAAAATACTCAGCAATGGTGTCGACTTATGAACTTACACATGGTTTGTCTTAAAGCAGATTAAAAACACCACATAGACACATAAGCAACATTAAAAGCTGGATTTTCACCACAGGGGGGCTAACCATAACTAGTGACCAGTCAGTCAAACCAAACATTGATTACAGACCCATGAAATGACTTTCTCTGTAGACGTAATGACTATAAACAGGACATCTTTACCTCATTTACCCCAGGATAGCACCTTAAAGGTACACACAACTCCTCTACGGTACTATGCACTGTTTACAGATGGATAAGGAACAAAGTTGTCCATTTAAAAGTATTGACCTGGTGACAAGCTATTGTACGCCTCACTATGAGGAACATGTAGACCAATGAAAGGACAGTTTAACTCACATGTGACCAGCCTTGAGCAAGTGAACCAAAGCAAGAAGAAAATGCAACACTGTAACAATTTCAGTCGTTGTTTCAGAACAAAGCAAAAAAAAAGTGCCCTAAAACTCTTGTGTCTCAGTGTTAGTTGGTTATGAAGAGGTAATTAGCATCCTGACCTTCAGTAATTATCCACCAAGCGCTCAATAACCCTTCAGATATAAATACACAGCAATCACGAAGCACACGCACATCTGATGTTCCTCAGCTGAAGAAGCGTTCAGTGGTTCAACAAGCCCTCGATCGTGAGGACGAGGGTGAAGAAATCTCAATTAACACGCAGATAATTAACTCCACACACACTCTGATACACACTGAGCTTAAAGTAGGACAGACACAAGAACAAGCCGCTGATATTCATGCAGGAAAAAGGAGGTTTTGACAGACGGACTCGTTCATTACTGAGAGGAAAGACTAACAGATGGAGATCTTTCACACACACACACACACACACACATACACACAACGCTCGCGGCTCCGTGACATTCAACACACAAACTCAGAAAACACACTCTAAAACACTTCAACTAGAGTCTCCATCCAAAACCATAGTGTGTGTGAGTGTGTGTACATATGTGTGAGAGTGTGTGAGAGTGAGTGAGTGAGTGAGTGAGTGTAAGTGTGTGTGAGAGTGTGTGTGAGAGTGTATGAGTGTGTGTACCTACTTAACTATGGTTTGAGGACAAATGTGTACCCAGAAATGACCAAAACCTGACAAAATCTCCAAAAACCTCCTTTAGGGACGTTGTCGTTTGTAAATCTGTATAAAAATAAAGTAATAAAAGTTTTTTTTAAATCTAAAAATGCAGAAAGTTGTGTGTAATGAGTAGGGGACAGAATGTTTGTACAGTATAAAAACCATTACAACTATGGAATGTCCCCATTTAGATATTTACGTAAACATGAGAGAGAGAGAGAGATTTTTTTTTTTGATTTTTAATAACAAACTTTATTCAATCATGATATAAAAGAATAAATAACAATTTCAAATCCACACAAATTCAAAAAGTAACTCCTCCTCCACAACCGTACAAAAAACAGAATTGTAACACCACTGTAATTTGAAAGTTTCTATATCATTCATTGCTTTGTAATACTTAAACTCCACAACAATTCTTGACTTAATAAAAGCTTTAAATAAGGCTGTAATCTCCTGACCACCACTATTTTCTATTCTGTTCTTCCTTGTTTTATAAATTGCGAGCTTTGCCTGTCCAAACAGAAAATTAAGCAGCTGCCATTTAATCTTTTGCTTTTGATTGTATCCTGCCCCTACAATAAAAACATCTGGAGTAAACTTTTCCCCACATTTACCACATAACAAATCCAACAAATTAAAAAGCGTTTGAAGTCTTTTACACTCCAAATAACAGTGAAAAATAGTTTCTCTAGATCCACAAAACACACATTTATCATCAGTATCTGGATTAATGACTGAAACAAAAGCGTTAACAGCCACAGCCCCATGTAATATTCGCCATTGTAAGTCACCAGATCGTTTGGTCAATGGTGGTTTGTACAGCACTCTCCACACAGGTTTCATGTCCTCTTTCAACCCAAGCTTATCCCTCCACACTGTATCAACCCTCCCATTTAGTGTTCCTTTATTAAAAACTTTTACAAAGCATTTATACATCACTTTCCCTCCGACTTCATTCAGATCTAAATCTTGCAGTCCGTTGAGATCCAACAAAGGACCTGAGATTTCTTTTAAGTCTGGTGTAATCCCAAGTTTTGGAAAAGGGTCTCTTATGTCCAGAGTCACTGTTCCATTCTTAAAATCCTTTATTAAAGTCAATTCCTCCTTTGTCAGTCTTGTTTTCCACATATCCATTATGGTTAGCATGTGGCGCATTGACCTCTGACCCAACAGAGTAGCTACTGCATTTATATCACTCATCTCAGGTCCAGCCACATTAACTATGTGCCTCAATGCCACAGTTTTAGAAGCACACAGTATCTGGGTAAGTCCCAGAACATTCTCACCCGCAATATCCATGCGAGCTCCTCTGATTAGAGGTTCTTCAAGTAACCAGAACAAAGAATTGGTCTCCTCCAGTCTGCAAACATTTAAAAGTCCCCATACTTTGAAAAGTTCACAATAAAATCGAGGCACTCCAGCAAAACGTAGTTGCTTAGCATCCATTAGAAACAGCGCAGCATCCAGTCCAAGTCCGTCTACTGTGTGCAAAATCGTTTTTGCCATCTTCCTCCACACAAGCTCAACAGGGCCAGTCAGAAATTTCTGAATAAACTGCAGACGAAAAGTAGCATGTCTGCTCGGTAAGTGCACCAAGCCTTGTCCTCCCTCTTCTTTCGGAAGAAAGAGCACACTTTGGGGAACCCAGTGCAAACAATCCCAAAAAAAAATTCACTAGGATTACCTGTAATCGGGACAGTAGTCCAACAGGTGGATCCACACAAGATAACCTATGCCACAATGTAGAGGCAACCAAGTTGTTGATTATTAAAACTCTCCCTCTAAATGACAATTGTGAGTGAATCCATTTCCATTTTTTCAATTTTCCTTCTATTTTTTCAATCACCCCTTCCCAGTTCTTTTGTTGGGTGTTTAAATCCCCAAGATGTACTCCTAGATATTTTAACCCTTCTTTCTTCCAACTCATCCCACCAGGTAGTTTTGGCATCCCTTCCTCCCATTTCCCAACAGCCAGTGCTTCACTCTTCTCCCAATTAATTTTTGCAGCTGAAATTATTCCAAAATCATTAACAACAGAAACCAGCTGATTAATGTCTTGTTGCCCATTTACCAAAACCATAACATCATCGGCATAAGCTGAAATTTGATGTTGTATATCATAATTCAATGTTAAACCTTTAATCCTATCTCTTAATTTATTCAGCATTGGTTCAATAGCTAAGGAGTAAAGCATACCAGACAGAGCACAACCTTGTCTGATTCCTCTACTAGCTTTAAACGGAGCACTCAAACCACCATTGACCTTCAGTAAACTCTCAGTGTCCTGGTACAACACTTTAATCATATCAACAAAAACAGAACTAAAACCAAAAGCTTCTAGGGTGTCCCATAAATACTGATGTTCAACTCTATCGAAAGCCTTCTCTTGGTCAATAGAGATAAACCCCAAATTTACCCCTAAAAGACTCGAAACACTTAAAATATCCCGTATGAGACAGACATTATCTGTGATTGACCTACCCGGCACACAATATGTCTGATCAAAATGAATGACCTGCCCCATCACTTTTCTCAGTCTATTAGCCAGAGTCTTAGAAAGGACTTTGAGATCAGAACAAAGCAAACTCACAGGTCTCCAGTTTTTAATCTCCTGCAAATCACCCTTTTTGGGTAGCAATGTGATCACTGCTCTCCTACAGCTCAGGGGCAAAAAGCCATCAGCCAAGCTTTCATTCAGGACAGCCAGCAGGTCCTCGCCCAGCACAGCCCAAAACTCTTTATAAAACTCAGCTGGGAGTCCATCCATCCCAGGAGCTTTTCCACTCTCCATGCCCTTGAGAGCGTTCAGAAGCTCCTCTTCCGAAAGAGGCCTCTCCAGCTCTGCCTTTGAGTCCTCCAAGACATTTGGCAGACCTTCATAGAAGCAAGCAGACAACTCCTCGTCCTTTCTATATTCACTACTATACAATTTTTCATAGAACTGTACAGCTCGTTTTCTAATTTCAGATGTCTTTGTCAATTCCTGCCCATTTTCAGAGCGTAAGGAGTGAATATAACGACTCTGACCGTTCTTTTTTTCAAGACTAAAGAAAAACTTAGATGGGGCATCCATTTGTGTTAAGTTTTGAAAGCGAGATCGGACCAAAGCCCCCTTTGCTTTAATGCCGAGCAAATCTGACAGAAGAGATGTCTTAGTTTTAAGTGTCTCGATATGTCTTCCCTCCCCAGTGATCTCTGCTAACCCTTGTGCCTCCATTATTTCAGATTCAAGTTTTTTCATTGATCTAGTGATGTCCCGAGAGACACTGAAAGTATACTGTTGACAAAGTACTTTCACTTCAACCTTTCCACAGTCCCACCACTGACGTAAATTTACAAAGCATGGTTTTCTTAATTTAAAATCATTCCAAAAAGAAACAAAAACACCTCTAAAATTCACATCACTTAACAGGGAAGTGTTAAAATGCCAATATGCACTCTTTGGCTTCACATTTGTTATAAACACATTACATGTGACTAAACAATGATCAGAAAAACCAGTTGGTGTAATAAAACAACTTTTCACAACATTAAACTGATGCTTGAAACAATAAAACCTATCCAATCTGGCTAAAGAAATGAAATTCTCTCTATTATGCAACCACGTGTATTGTCTTACATTATTATTTAGATCCCTCCATAGATCACATAAACTATGAGTCTCAATCAGTTCATTTAAAGCACGACTTGAAGCAGCATGAGGTTCCATATGATTCCGATCTAGACTATAATTCCCTGTACAATTAAAGTCCCCGCCCAAAAACAGAAAATCATCAGAACTACAATTCTGTAGAATTGTATTTACATTTTTGAGAAAGAGTACTCTTTCATTACCATTTGTTGGTGCATAAACATTAATAAAAACAGCCTTGAATTTTTCAAACTGAGCCCTTAAAAATATTAGTCTGCCAGGTATCACATGTTTAACCTCACATGAGATAGGTGAGAAATTCTTAGCAAAAAGGACAGCCACCCCTCCTCTAGTAGAACTCATGTGAGTAAGAAACACTTCACCCTCCCACTCTTTTTTCCAGTCAATTTCATTAATACAGTCACTGTGTGTTTCTTGGACAAATGTTACATCAATATTCTTTTGTTGGATAAGCTCAAACAGCATTGCTCTTTTATGTATATCTCGGGCTCCATTCACATTAAGAGAGCTCACCCTCATCACACTCATTAAAATAAATAGTATGAGGGGACATAAACCAAACAAAAACATGGGAAAACAGCGATTATGTGGTTTCGAAGCCATCTTCAGTTTGTACTTCTAATTTCAGTTTGGAAACAAGTTTCTTTAATCTGTATATTTCTTGAACTGTAAACTGTTCCCCTCCTTCATTTCTCATTAGCATTGTCACTGAGTTAATAAACATTCTGCGGTCAGCAAAAAAATCCTCAAACTGGACATTTTTCACATTTTTCGTTCTTTGCAGGAATGATTTTATTTTGTCAAAGTTGTAATCACTGCGTCGACTTCGTCCTGTCCTACTGTCCACTACTTCACCATCAGAATCATCAATCACACTGCCTTCAGTATCAAGTTTATCAGACTCTGTTTTTGTTTGTCTGCTCATTTTTGCCATTTCCGGACTCTTCCTATTTCTCTTTCTCTTAGTATTGGGTATTTTGAAAAGTGTTTCATCACAAGCAATGTCTGTCACCATCTCTTCCTCCTCCACAATACACTCAGCCACATTAACAACATCAGTAGACACTGTAACCAGTTTTTTCTCAACATTTTCTGTATTTCCCCCCGCAACAACAATAGACACTGCATCAGTTTCCTTCTCCCCACTTTCTGTATTTCGCCCCGCGGCATTACTGCCATCATCATCTTCTTCACTAACAGAATCCTCCGTCACCATCGCGCTACTGTTATCGCGCGCGGTATCTCCGCTCGGCCCCGGCTCCGGCTCTGGGTCTAACTCATCTGCCCTCTCAGGACACGCACGCCTAACGTGCCCTGTTCGCCCACAGCCAAAACACTTTATAGTATCAGATGATACAAACACAACGTAATCAAAGCCGTCAATTTTGAATTTAAACGACACATTCAGTTCATCCAAATCACTCTTTAGGATCATATGTAGTTGCCGTCTAAAACACACAACATGCTTAAGCAAAGGCGATTTACACCCTAATGGGATCCTTTTCATTTGTGAGACAACTTTTCCATGCCTAGACAATTCATTAATCAATAGCTCATCTTTAATGAAAGGTGGTACATTCGATAATGTTATCTTTCTTGCAGGCTGAACCAGCGGTATTACTGGAGTAAAAGTGTCCTGAATTACTACTCCGGTCTGCACTACACTGTTTACGTTCTCAATGGTATCAAGGAAGATAACCACAGCACTGTTCATTCGAGAAGCAGATATTATGCTATTAAAACCAACAGCGTTACCCACAGCCAAACTACAATCCTCCACAGAGCAGTTCATCACAGGCGCGAGTTTTATCCCGTGCCTGCGTGAAAGCTGCTCAAACTTTGTTTGGCTTGGACCCGCCATTGCTAACCAGCAAAGCGCTGGTTAACAACGTTCCTCAAACCCCCTACTCCTTAAACTTTCTTTGTATTCTTTTCAAACAATTTTTAAACCAAAAACCCCAAAACAGGGACAGTGTAAAAAGAAAGAAAGAAAGAATAGACTCACTCGCACCGCAACACTCTCAGGCACACACGCTGACTCCGCCCACTCACTCACAGCATCCGCTCAGAGAGAGAGAGAGAGAGAGAGAGAGAGAGAGAGAGAGAGAGAGAGAGAGAGAGAGAGAGAGAGAGAGAGAGAGAGAGAGAGAGTGTGTGTGTGTGTGTGTGTGTGTGTGTGTGTGTGTGTGTGTGTCTCAACAGTATGAATTTCTTGGACTATATTTCATGCATTTCAGTTAGTTTTCAAGTCCAAGTGTTCACAGCATATGGGTTTAAAGTGAGGAAATAATGACAGATATATTCATCATTAGCTCAAGTATTCCATTAAAGCTACACAACAGCAGAGACAAACCTAATTATCTTAGTCTAGACTCTTCAGACATCTCTCGCATTATTAATATTAACACACATTAATACAAAGCCACATGAATCTCAGAGGAATCAATGCATATGTGATTTCTCGTCCACTCATCTGGTCTGTCTCTTTCACTCGTTCTTCCAGTCACGTGTGACTCTCAGGAACATAAATATGCAAAAATAAATGCACACAAAAATGCATACAAAAATGATTAAATAAATACATGCACGCAAAAATGCATAAATACATGAATGCAAAAATGCATAAATAAATGCACACAAAAATGCATACAAAAATTAATAAATAAATGCATAAATAAATGCACGCAAAAATGCATTAATAAATAAATGCATAAATAAAGAGTTATTTAGCTAGTAATCTACAGCATGTAATTTAACATTAACACTTAATATTCCTTTAATATTTTAGCCATCTGATGCTCAGAACCAAAGTCATTTTGGATAAAAATGTCAAATAAATAAACAAATAAGCAACATTTTTAAGTTGCTTTTGATAAAAGCATCTAATAAATAGAGCAAGAAAATGGTGAAACTGCATACAATTTATATTATAAGCTCAAAGCAGATTTTATTATTATGATTTTATCTTTCTTACACTCCTGTATGAAGTAACATCTAAAAATCAATGCCATTTTGAAGCAAAAGTGCTGATACAACAGTGCTCTCTGGCTGTTGATGTAAAATACTGGATAATAATATTTGCATTAATATCTACAAGCCTTTGAGTCTGGATCTGCCCTTGGACGAGGCGACATGAACCTGCGTCACGGATTCAATTAAAGAGGCGATGGGGGCGTTTGATGAGGACGATCTGATAGGAATCGTCAAGGTGAAGGACTGAACGCGTCCACCGCTGGTTAACTACCCCAGTTAGACATAAAAATATCAGAATTTAGATTTTTTTATTGTCAATTTCAACTTTTTACTGTCATAATTTTGAACTTTTTAATGTGTAATTTCGACTTTTTAATGTCAAAAGCAACTTTCACAATTACAACTTTTTATTGTTGTAATTTCATTATTCAACTTTTTATTGTTACAATTTTAATTGTGTTGTCTTCATTTCTACTTTTTAATGTCATAATTTCGACTGTCATTTTGACTTTTTACTGTCGGAATTTCAACTTTTTACTGTCATAATTTAGACTTTTTAATGTTGTAATTTCGACTGTTGTACTTTCTACTTTTTATTGCTATGATTTCTATGACTTTTTATTGTCATAATTTCAACTTTTTACTATAGTAATTTAGAATTTTTTATGTCTAAATTTAGACTTTTTTAATGTAATTTCGACTTTCATAATTGTAACTTTTTAACATTGTAATTTAGGTGTTTTAATTTCATAATTTCAACTTTTTTAATGTTGTAATTTCGACTGTTCTAATTTCTACTTTTTACTGCTATGATTTCTATGACTTTTTACTATAGTAATTTCGACTTTTTACTATAGTAATTTAGACATTTTAATGTCTAAATTTAGACTTTTTAAAAGTAATTTCGACTTTCATAATTGTAACTTTTTATCGTCGTAATTTAGACATTTTAATTTCATAATTTAGACTTTTTTAATGTTGTAATTTGAACGTCTAATGTTTTAAATGTTTACTGTTGTATTTTAGATGTTTTATTGTCCAAATTTAGACTTTTAAATAATGTTGTAATTTGAACGTCTAATGTTTTAAACGTTTACTGTTCTATTTTAGATGTTTTAATGTCATAATTTAGAATTTTGATTAATGTTGTAATTTAAACGTCTAATGTTTTAAACGTTTACTGTTGTATTTTAGATGTTTAATTGTCCAAATTTAGACTTTTTTAATTTTGTAATTTCGACTGTTGTAATTTCTACTTTTTATTGCTATGATTTCTATGACTTTTTACTGTTGTAATTTCAACTTTATAGTTAATGTTGTAATTATTGTTTTAATTGCAACTTTTTATTGTTTCCATTTCAACTTTTTAATGTCAAGTTTGTGTTTTAATTTGTGATTTACAAAAGCATGATTTTTTTCTTCTGTGACAGAGCAGACTTACTCTTGTGATTGAGCGTGTCCAGGATCTGCGTTGCACACGTCAGCGGTCGGTGTTGGTGTTGGTGTCGGGCCGGTTGGTTCGGTCTCTGAAGACACGCCAGCATGGTGCCGTTTCAGCTCTACAGGTCAGAGATCTGCAACAAGAGACAAACCAGTTCAAAATGAGTCGATCAGACGTTTCTAAACCAGCAAACAGAAGCTGCTACATGAGATTCAGACTCATAGTGCGTGGTCTGTTTCTGGAAACCTCTGATTTATCTGCTTATTGCTCTCATTCCCAGAGGGCAACAGTTCAGAAGCATCTGTATGGACACGATTACCAACAACAGCAGAGATGAAAGAAACCGCCTGGAGAAACATCAGCAGACCTTCATCTTCGCCTCACAGGAATCCTTTCTTCAAAACCAGTGACCCGACGACTAAAACCTGCGCGTTCACAACAAGGCCTCCATTATGGCACATTTGTCAAGAAGAGAAGATTCAGGTTTGTGTGGAGAGAGAGAGAGAGAGAGAGAGAGAGAGAATAAATCAGGTCCTCCTGACAAAAGCTGTTGTACAGTAGTTTTATCAAGAAGCGTAAAAGCAGTTTCAGCTCAGGGCAACAAATGCATTAAAGACACAAGAACTCTATATTCTATATATATACATATTCAAAGGAGAAAGTTAACAAGAGAGATGATATATAAGGGATGGCAACGACTTCAGCCTACAGTAAACATTCAGCGTTCGTTCATCTGCAAAACACACTTCAGTTTCCATAAAAATCTGAAGCAGCACAGCTGTTTTCAACACTGATAATAATCATAAATGTTTCTTGATCATCAAATCATCATATTAGAGTGATTTCTGAAGGATCATGTGACACTGAAGACCGGAGTAATGATGCTGAAAATTCAGTTTGACCACAGGAATAAATTACTATTTTGTACTACTATTTTGTATTTTGGAGTCTGTATTTTGTGTTTGTGTTAATTATGTAACTTATTCTTTATTTACGTTGGTGTTCCGAGCAGAATGTTTTCCGTAGTTATGTTTTTTTCTTATTTAGTTATTTAGTAAATGTTATTTTTGTTAATAAATACTTTTTGATTTGCTTTTGTTCTCATTGCCTCCGTCATTTGTCGCGGCTCAGAGCCGGCCGTGACGACATACAAAACAGCTGTTTTACATTGAAATAAAGTTTGGGATCTGTAAGATTTTTAATGTTTTTAAAAGAAATCTCTTCTGCTCACCAAGGCTGCATTTATTTAATATAAAAAAAATAAAAAATAAATAATAATAAAGTAATATTGTGAAATATTATTACGATGTAAAACTGTTGTTTTCTATGTGAATATCTAGTAAAGTGTAATTTATTCCTGTGATCAAAGCTGAATTTTCAGCATCATTACTCCAGTCTTCAGTGTCACATGATCCTTCAGAAATCACTCTAATATGATGATTTGATGCTCAAGAAACATTTATGATTATTATCATATTATTTTAAATTGTCAAAATATTTAACAATATTAGTGTTTTTTGTGTGTTTTTTTAAACATTAAAGATCATAAAGATCCAAAACGTTTGACTGGTAGTGTATATTCACATAGAAAACAGGTATTTTACATTATAAAAATATTTCACTGTTTTACTGTATTTTTGAGTGCTACTGTACATTATATACACACACACAGAAGACAGAACGTCATTAGGGAGAGTAAATGATGAAGCGTCTCTGCAGAAAAACGAAGGATCTTGTTGTCTTTGAGCTGCTGGAGGGACGTCAAACTTTGAATGGCAAGGACGATAAATCCTTGGCACTTTGCTGTGACATCGGCACCAGCGATAAGAATATTATCAGGCACAATGAGATAACGCTCCCGCACACCGACCCATGCCGATCAAGGATTCCTGATAATCCCTGTATTCTGCTATTTTTCCACTTTAACTCGTCTCAGGCCCGAGGGCAGAAACGCAAGGCGTCTAATTATATCAGAACAGAGCCGAGAAGCGCTGGGAGTTTGAGGAGATAAAGTCACATGACAAACAGGACCCTTTACATCTCATCTGATCCGTGTTTGAATCCATCGGGATGAGACCGTGGATTCGGTTCGCTGAGCTGATTCTGGAAGCTACAAAGGAAGCTCTATTTTTGCCACAAAAGTATAAAATCATGCTTTGTTAAATCTTAATTATGACATAAAAAGTCAATATTTTGTCATTTTTTGACTTTTTGCCGTAATTTAGATTTTTTTTGTCAATTGCAAATTTCGACTTTTTAAATGTCAATTTCGACTGTCATTTTGACTTTTTAATGTTGTATTTTCGACTTTTTAGTCATAATTTCGACTGTCATTTTTACTTCTTAATGTCGTAATTTCAACTTTTTATTTAATGTCGTAATTTCGACTTTTTTACTTTTCTACCTTGCTGAAAGTTGAAATGGCTCATGAATTGAGAAAGCTAATTTTCCTTGATCTTTTTACATGTAAGAGCTCATTGTAATATAAAAACCCTGCAATTTTCAGAACTCAAAACTTCCTCGTTAGTCCAAAAACAGCTTTTATTGAAACCAAACATGCTGAGACTCTCAAAACAGGCAAATATCGTGCGATTAATCGTCCTGAACAACACATTGCTCTACCGTTAGTCATCAGTAATGGTTTAATGAGAGAATAACACAGGTATTCTCATGACCGGAGTGTCGAATCAGCTTTATTGACTTCTTGTTCTCAGGTTGAAAGTTTGGAAAGTGACTTTGGTTTGGAGGATTTGTACAGATCAGCTCCTGTAGGATGAGTGACAGACCGTCTCTCTGTGGAAACGGGATCCTATCAGAATAATGAGAAGATAACGGAGAGAGAGAAAGAGAGAGAGAGAGAGAGAGAGAGAGAGAGAGAGAGAGAGAGATTGACACGCAACATCAGCGGATTCATCCGTAAAACTCCTCATGCATTTTTAATGGAATCTATAACTCCAGGATTAGCCGATAAGAGACGGTCCTGTTTAAATTTTCTAATGCTTAGCATAATTGGTATCAGAGCGCAGCGGAGAAGACAAAGATGTTTCTTTAGAGCCGAGCTGCTAAATAACCTCTTGAAACCGTTCA
>NC_137145.1:967575-980075 GCF_949319135.1 Squalius cephalus
ACGTCAGTAAAATTGTTCAATATATTTTTTCACACATGAAGGTTTATGAGTATAAATTGATATTCATGTTTTTGAGAAGAGGAGAGTCAGACTAAACTGAATTCACAGAGAAATTATTACATCTAAGCTTTAATTAAACGTCACGGTAATATATTCGGCACAGGCTGAATCATAATGTGGATTTACAGTGAGCACAGAGTCTCTTATTAATGCTATTTGAAATTCATATCCAGGACTAATTATGAAGAGTGTAATAGTCTTTATATTCAGTGCGTTCCATCCGTCTGAAAGTAACAGGATGTGGATCAAATTAATTCTATTTTCCACGGCCCTTTTCCTTCGTTTGATGTCTGATTGGAGAATAATGACTATCTCCATGAAGAATGGCTTTGATATTGCAGTTAATAAAAATCAGCAAGAGAGGAAAAGTGTATTTAACTCAAAAGCCATTCAAATCATTCATATGCATATATTTCTGAGTGTTTATAATTTAAAAGAAATTAGCATTTTTAAACAGACACAGTATTAATGTGATGCCATTGTCTGTCTATCACTAGCAAAGCTTGACAACTATCCTACGACAACACGCTAGCAACATGCTTATTCAAGTTAGCAATGTGCTAATAATTGGTATCAACATGCTAATTCATTCTAGCGACATGCTAAAATAAAAACATGCTAGCAATGTACCAATTCAAGCCAGCAACATGTTATCTAATGCTAGCAACATGTCAAATCGTTACAAACTTGCTAAAACCTGTTAAAACCTGTTAGCAATAACCAATTCATGCTAGCAATGTGCTAATCATGCTAGTAGCATGCTAAAAATGTTAGTAATGTGATAAATAATGCCAACAATGTTCTAAAACATACTATCAATGTTTTAAAACATGAAAATAACATGTTAATTAATGCTAGCAATGTGTTAGCACATGCTAGTAACATGTTTATAATTTATCTTAACAACATGCTAATTCATGCTAGCAATGTGCTAATTCATGCTAATCATAATTCATGCTAGCAACATGCTAATTCATTCTACCAACATAAAATAAAACATGCTAGCAATGTGCTAATTCAAGCAAGCAACATGTTATCCAATACTAGCAACGCGTTAAATCTAGCTAGAAACATGCTAAACGTGCTATAAACATGTTAAAACATGTTAACAACTTACCAATTCATGTTAGCAATGTGCTAATCATGCTAGTAGCATGCTAAAAATGCTAGCAATGTAATAAATAATGGCAACAATGTGCTAAACCATACTAGAAACATACTAGAACATGATAAAAAAAATACTAGCAATGAGTTAAAACATGCTAATAATAATAATATGTTAATTCATGTTAGCAATGTGCTAAAACATGCTAGCTACATGCTAATTCATGCTATTGGTGTATTAAAATCTGCAACCAACATGCAAGCAAAACTTTCAGTAACTGTAACTTTCAGACATCGCTTTGTCAAGCCAACATAATAGTTTGTCCTAACGAACTTTACTTTCTAGTTAATTTTATTCTTCATACTCAAACTCTGTAATCATGATCATTTTCCGTCACACTTAATATCAGATAAAATATCTTCTATTCAAGCAGTTTTACCACTGAAACCAGTGCCTCTCTCAACACAACACTGACAACAAAATAAAAGGTTACAAATAAACCATGAACATGGAAACACATTTAAAAAACACATTAAAATGAAAACACTATAAGATTATATTATTTTAAAATAGTGTTTTGTGCAGATTAATGGCAAACAAGTAACCTCACTTTATCTCTGTCAAGTTTTCACCAATGTAACAACATAACATATTCATTAAGAATAAATCAACACCATAAAAAGAAAGACAATATATTGCAAACAAACAAATAAATAAGTAGGCTACATTTAGTGTCCATTTTTATTAATGTAGTAGGCCTATGTCTGACTAGCAGCACATGGATGTATTAAACAATGTACAATCATATATTTTTATCCGTTTATACACTTAGAATGCATATAATCAGATCGAAAGGCACTTCAATATCTGTAAAGTGACGCCCTCTGCTGGATCACACTGGCACATGCGCAGTGACGCCCTCTGCTGGCTCACACTGGCACATGCGCAGTGACGCCCTCTGCTGGATCACACTGGCACATGCGCAGTGACGCCCTCTGCTGGGTCACACTGGCACGCCTCGGACTCGCAATAACTTCACTTCAGTTTGTCAAATAAAAAATACAATGATTCTTAAATATCATCAGTATGTTTTCATCACCGTTTCCTTCGGGGTTCGGGAGGGTTTGTGATCATCCAGGTGAGTTTGTTCAGTTCTGCGGACGCGTTTAGTCAGTGACGTACATTTATTTCGGTTCGTGTCCTGGATTAATATCAGACGATTCTGTCAATCATCGGTTGAAAATAGACTGGTGAGTTATTTTTCGTGTTGTTTATTGTTTAATACACATATAAAATTGGATGACATGCGTGAATTCAAGCCTGTTTTTTTTTTAAAAATGTTCAAGTTCAGTGACTAATGGAAAGTTTATTCGGGTGTGTGTATGTACAGTGTGTGTGTGTGTGTGTGTGTGATAGAGAGAGAGTGAGAGAGAGTGTGTGTGTGTGTGTGTGTGTGTGAGAGAGAGAGAGAGAGAGAGAGAGAGAGAGTGTGTGTGTGTGTGTGTGTGTGTCAAAGATGGGGCAAACTGTCACATTTATGTCAAGACAAGATGATTTCAGCTGATTTCAGTGTTTAAATCTCGAGCAGGTTTGATGTTTGATCTGTTTGTTGTATTAAACATGTTCAAGTTCAGTGACTGATGGAAGGTTTATTCGGTTATTAATAGAAGCTCATAATGTGAAGTTAAACAGTGACATATGAGAGACTCATGATGTTTATATCAGTCACACTATTAAAACTCCATCTTATTCAGCCTGTTCAACCTCTGTTTCAGGTCAAAGGTCGTGAACTATGGAGGCAGTCCTGGAGAGGCTTCAGACACTGACCTCAGATCAGCTGAGGGAGCAGATCATCAGCGCCGGACTCAAGTGTGGCCCGATAACAGCCACCACCCGGAGCATCTTCGAGAAGAAGCTGGCTCGAGCTCTCCTGGAGGGCAGTGATGTGGCCGTGGTGCATTCTGGGACTTCAGATCCTGTCGAAGAGCCAATCAGCCAGACCGAAAACGGAGAGGAAACGAATCATGATGCTCAAACGTCCACGGAAAGTCCATCTGTTTATTACGGCGTGTGTCCTCAGCGGGACGACCCTTCGGTGGAAGATGGTCTGTGTTTACTCATCATTCTTGTTTAAACAGTCTTGTTTTCAGGCTCTACTAGAGCAGGTTTTCCTGCTTGAATGTTAATCATTTTCCTCATATTCTACATTGTTGCAGCTCCTCTCTTCCCAGTCTGTCAGTAACGCTCATCTTAGTTCCTGTCAGTGTTGCCAGACGTACGATAATTATGACCTCTGTACGATCAATAATCAAAAAAATCCCATAATGTACGATAATTGTGAGCTTCTGGTATGATGGACATTTCCAATCTGGCAACACTGGTTCCTGTCTCTATGAAACCCCTCCTCCTGAAAAGCACACTGTGCTCTGATTGGTCGGCTGGAGCAGTGTGTTGTGATTGGTTGAGCGCTTTGAGTGTGTTTGGGAAATGCCCCGCCCCTTACCATAACCGCCAGTTTAACACACTACTAACTAACTCAACCAGGCCCCGCCCCTTTATTCTGCGTATTAATTATTATAATGAGGAATATTGTGACGTTTGTTCCCTGAAGAAACTCAAGACTACAGTGGAGGCGTTTCAGGAGTTCAGAAACACTGACTCTGATATAGAGAATGTTTAATCATAACTAGTGTTTATTAGACTGGGTAAACCCAGCCTGATCTGCCAGCGATTTGATTTGATTTGAAATTTGCGGGAACCAATCACAAACTGGCTTATCCACCTGGCGCGCTATTGGCGGGTTTGATCCAATCCAATTCCAGGCGCATTACGGCTCTGTCCTATTATTTTGCATATAAATACAAACACATGCATGTATATATCTAATAAATATATGCATGTATATACTGTATATTTATTTATACAATATATAAATATAAATGTTTTATATATAAATTACACCTTTTTCTTAAACATATACATGCATGTGTGTGTGTATTTATATATACAAAATAATTATACACAGCGCACACACATATATTATGTAAACACAAACTTTTATTTTGAATGCGATTAATCGTGTCACAGCGCTATTGTAAAGTGTGACTGTTTTTGATATATTTCACTGACACTGATACTGAGAAATGTGAAATTGTGCTGATCATAACCAGTGGTGATGCTGTGATCAATAACAGGCTCGCCGCACGTGTACGCTGATAAGACGAAGGCGCTGAAGGCCGTGATGAAGCTGAAAGGCGCTCGGTTCAAAGCCTTCGCTAGTAAAGAAGACGCCGAGAACTTCGCTAAAGGTTTCTGTGAAGGAGGCGCGTCGCCACACAAACCCTCTCCGGAGAAACCCAGCGCTGTGTCCGTCACTGGTGAGCACAACCGTTCACATCACAGCTGCACCATTAATCATTAAAAGATCGCAATCCTGATTTAAACTTATTATATAAAATATAGACATATATACATATATATGTCTATACTTAGACAGTTACGTATTTGTAAAATAGCGTATTTGTACAAAATAGAGTAAACCACCTTTTGAAAGAAGCTTGATTCTTAAAATAATAATTGTATCATTTACATCATTACACCATTAGGTGGCAACAAGTGACTGTTAAAACATGTATTTGTCATTGAATCATTTATTCAAGAGATTTGTTCAAAAACGCTGATTCATCCAGTAATGAAGCAAGTGAAGTCTTAATGAGCGAGTCATTGAATCATGTTTTCAAGAGATTTGCTCAAAAACGCTGATTCATCCAGTAATGAAGCAAGTGAAGTCTTTATGAGCGAGTCATTGAATCATTTATTCAAGAGATTTGTTCAAAAACGCTGATTCATCCAGTAATGAAGCAAGTGAAGTCTTTATGAGTGAGTCATTGAATCAGTCACTCAAGAGATTCATTCAAAAACGCTGATTCATCCAGTAATGAAGCAAGTGAAGTCTTTATGAGTCATTGAATAATTTATTCAAGAGATTTGTTCAAAAACGCTGATTCATCCAGTAATGAAGCAAGTGAAGTCTTAATGAGTGAGTCATTGAATCAGTCACTCAAGAGATTCATTCAAAAACGCTGATTCATCCAGTAATGAAGCAAGTGAAGTCTTTATGAGTGAGTCATTGAATCATTTATTCAAGAGATTTGTTCAAAAACGCTGATTCATCCAGTAATGAAGCAAGTGAAGTCTTAATGAGTGAGTCATTGAATCAGTCACTCAAGAGATTCATTCAAAAATGCTGATTCATCCAGTAATGAAGCGAGTGAAGTCTTTATGAGTGAGTCATTGAATCATTTATTCAAGAGATTTGTTCAAAAACGCTGATTCATCCAGTAATGAAGCAAGTGAAGTCTTAATGAGTGAGTCATTGAATCATTTATTCAAGAGATTTGTTAAAAAACGCTGATTCATCCAGTAATGAAGCAAGTGAAGTCTTTATGAGTCAGTGAGTCATTGAATCAGTCACTCAAGAGATTCATTCAAAAATGCTGATTCATCCAGTAATGAAGCAAGTGAAGTCTTAATGAGTGAGTCATTGAATCATTTATTCAAGAGATTTGTTCAAAAACGCTGATTCATCCAGTAATGAAGCAAGTGAAGTTTTAATGAGTGAGTCATTGAATCATTTATTCAAGAGATTTGTTAAAAAACGCTGATTCATCCAGTAATGAAGCAAGTGAAGTCTTTATGAGTCAGTGAGTTATTGAATCAGTCACTCAAGAGATTCATTCAAAAATGCTGATTCATCCAGTAATGAAGCAAGTGAAGTCTTAATGAGTCATTGAATCATTTATTCAAGAGATTTGTTCAA
This sequence comes from Squalius cephalus, assembly GCF_949319135.1. Classification (NCBI taxonomy): domain Eukaryota; kingdom Metazoa; phylum Chordata; class Actinopteri; order Cypriniformes; family Leuciscidae; genus Squalius; species Squalius cephalus. The sequence continues at coordinate 973,560 of NC_137145.1, forward strand.
AAACGCTGATTCATCCAGTAATGAAGCAAGTGAAGTCTTTATGAGTCAGTGAGTCATTGAATCAGTCACTCAAGAGATTCATTCAAAAATGCTGATTCATCCAGTAATGAAGCGAGTGAAGTCTTTATGAGTGAGTCATTGAATCATTTATTCAAGAGATTTGTTCAAAAACGCTGATTCATCCAGTAATGAAGCAAGTGAAGTCTTAATGAGTGAGTCATTGAATCATTTATTCAAGAGATTTGTTAAAAAACGCTGATTCATCCAGTAATGAAGCAAGTGAAGTCTTTATGAGTCAGTGAGTCATTGAATCAGTCACTCAAGAGATTCATTCAAAAATGCTGATTCATCCAGTAATGAAGCAAGTGAAGTCTTAATGAGTGAGTCATTGAATCATTTATTCAAGAGATTTGTTCAAAAACGCTGATTCATCCAGTAATGAAGCAAGTGAAGTTTTAATGAGTGAGTCATTGAATCATTTATTCAAGAGATTTGTTAAAAAACGCTGATTCATCCAGTAATGAAGCAAGTGAAGTCTTTATGAGTCAGTGAGTTATTGAATCAGTCACTCAAGAGATTCATTCAAAAATGCTGATTCATCCAGTAATGAAGCAAGTGAAGTCTTAATGAGTCATTGAATCATTTATTCAAGAGATTTGTTCAAAAACGCTGATTCATCCAGTAATGAAGCAAGTGAAGTCTTAATGAGTGAGTCATTGAATCAGTCACTCAAGAGATTCATTCAAAAACGCTGATTCATCCAGTAATGAAGCAAGTGAAGTCTTTATGAGTGAGTCATTGAATCATTTATTCAAGAGATTTGTTCAAAAACGCTGATTCATCCAGTAATGAAGCAAGTGAAGTCTTTATGAGTGAGTCATTGAATCATTTATTCAAGAGATTTGTTCAAAAACGCTGATTCATCCAGTAATGAAGCAAGTGAAGTCTTAATGAGTGAGTCATTGAATCAGTCACTCAAGAGATTTGTTCAAAAACGCTGATTCATCCAGTAATGAAGCAAGTGAAGTCTTTATGAGTGAGTCATTGAATCATTTATTCAAGAGATTTGTTCAAAAATGCTGATTCATCCAGTAATGAAGCAAGTGAAGTCTTTATGAGTCAGTGAGTTATTGAATCAGTCACTCAAGAGATTCATTCAAAAATGCTGATTCATCCAGTAATGAAGCAAGTGAAGTCTTAATGAGTCATTGAATCATTTATTCAAGAGATTTGTTCAAAAACGCTGATTCATCCAGTAATGAAGCAAGTGAAGTCTTTATGAGTCAGTGAGTCATTGAATCAGTCACTCAAGAGATTCATTCAAAAATGCTGATTCATCCAGTAATGAAGCGAGTGAAGTCTTTATGAGTGAGTCATTGAATCATTTATTCAAGAGATTTGTTCAAAAACGCTGATTCATCCAGTAATGAAGCAAGTGAAGTCTTAATGAGTGAGTCATTGAATCATTTATTCAAGAGATTTGTTAAAAAAACGCTGATTCATCCAGTAATGAAGCAAGTGAAGTCTTTATGAGTCAGTGAGTCATTGAATCAGTCACTCAAGAGATTCATTCAAAAATGCTGATTCATCCAGTAATGAAGCAAGTGAAGTCTTAATGAGTGAGTCATTGAATCATTTATTCAAGAGATTTGTTAAAAAAACGCTGATTCATCCAGTAATGAAGCAAGTGAAGTCTTTATGAGTCAGTGAGTCATTGAATCAGTCACTCAAGAGATTCATTCAAAAATGCTGATTCATCCAGTAATGAAGCGAGTGAAGTCTTTATGAGTGAGTCATTGAATCATTTATTCAAGAGATTTGTTCAAAAACGCTGATCCATCCAGTAATGAAGCAAGTGAAGTCTTAATGAGTGAGTCATTGAATCATTTATTCAAGAGATTTGTTAAAAAAACGCTGATTCATCCAGTAATGAAGCAAGTGAAGTCTTTATGAGTCAGTGAGTCATTGAATCAGTCACTCAAGAGATTCATTCAAAAACGCTGATTCATCCAGTAATGAAGCAAGTGAAGTCTTTATGAGTGAGTCATTGAATCATTTATTCAAGAGATTTGTTCAAAAACGCTGATTCATCCAGTAATGAAGCAAGTGAAGTCTTAATGAGTGAGTCATTGAATCAGTCACTCAAGAGATTCATTCAAAAACGCTGACTCATCCAGTAATGAAGCGAGTGAAGTCTTTATGAGTGAGTCATTGAATCATTTATTCAAGAGATTTGTTCAAAAACGCTGATTCATTCAGTAATGAAGCAAGTGAAGTCTTAATGAGTGAGTCATTGAATGATTTATTCAAGAGATTTGTTAAAAAACGCTGATTCATCCAGTAATGAAGCAAATGAAGTCTTTATGAGTCAGTGAGTCATTGAATCAGTCACTCAAGAGATTCATTCAAAAATGCTGATTCATCCAGTAATGAAGCAAGTGAAGTCTTAATGAGTAAGTCATTGAATCAGTCACTCAAGAGATTCATTCAAAAACGTTGATTCATCCAGTAATGAAGCAAGTGAAGTCTTTATGAGTGAGTCATTGAATCATTTATTCAAGAGATTTGTTCAAAAACGCTGATTCATCCAGTAATGAAGCAAGTGAAGTCTTAATGAGTGAGTCATTGAATCAGTCACTCAAGAGATTCATTCAAAAACGCTGACTCATCCAGTAATGAAGCGAGTGAAGTCTTTATGAGTGAGTCATTGAATCATTTATTCAAGAGATTTGTTCAAAAACGCTGATTCATTCAGTAATGAAGCAAGTGAAGTCTTTATGAGTGAGTCATTGAATGATTTATTCAAGAGATTTGTTAAAAAACGCTGATTCATCCAGTAATGAAGCAAGTGAAGTCTTTATGAGTCAGTGAGTCATTGAATCAGTCACTCAAGAGATTCATTCAAAAATGCTGATTCATCCAGTAATGAAGCAAGTGAAGTCTTAATGAGTCATTGAATCATTTATTCAAGAGATTTGTTCAAAAACGCTGATTCATCCAGTAATGAAGCAAGTGAAGTCTTAATGAGTGAGTCATTGAATCATTTATTCAAGAGATTTGTTAAAAAACGCTGATTCATCCAGTAATGAAGCAAGTGAAGTCTTTATGAGTCAGTGAGTCATTGAATCAGTCACTCAAGAGATTCATTCAAAAACGCTGATTCATCCAGTAATGAAGCAAGTGAAGTCTTTATGAGTCATTGAATCATTTATTCAAGAGATTTGTTCAAAAACGCTGATTCATCCAGTAATGAAGCAAGTGAAGTCTTAATGAGTGAGTCATTGAATCAGTCACTCAAGAGATTCATTCAAAAACGCTGATTCATCCAGTAATGAAGCAAGTGAAGTCTTTATGAGTGAGTCATTGAATCATTTATTCAAGAGATTTGTTCAAAAACGCTGATTCATCCAGTAATGAAGCAAGTGAAGTCTTAATGAGTGAGTCATTGAATCAGTCACTCAAGAGATTCATTCAAAAACGCTGACTCATCCAGTAATGAAGCGAGTGAAGTCTTTATGAGTGAGTCATTGAATCATTTATTCAAGAGATTTGTTCAAAAACGCTGATTCATTCAGTAATGAAGCAAGTGAAGTCTTAATGAGTGAGTCATTGAATGATTTATTCAAGAGATTTGTTAAAAAACGCTGATTCATCCAGTAATGAAGCAAATGAAGTCTTTATGAGTCAGTGAGTCATTGAATCAGTCACTCAAGAGATTCATTCAAAAATGCTGATTCATCCAGTAATGAAGCAAGTGAAGTCTTAATGAGTGAGTCATTGAATCAGTCACTCAAGAGATTCATTCAAAAACGTTGATTCATCCAGTAATGAAGCAAGTGAAGTCTTTATGAGTGAGTCATTGAATCATTTATTCAAGAGATTTGTTCAAAAACGCTGATTCATCCAGTAATGAAGCAAGTGAAGTCTTAATGAGTGAGTCATTGAATCAGTCACTCAAGAGATTCATTCAAAAACGCTGACTCATCCAGTAATGAAGCGAGTGAAGTCTTTATGAGTGAGTCATTGAATCATTTATTCAAGAGATTTGTTCAAAAACGCTGATTCATTCAGTAATGAAGCAAGTGAAGTCTTTATGAGTGAGTCATTGAATGATTTATTCAAGAGATTTGTTAAAAAACGCTGATTCATCCAGTAATGAAGCAAGTGAAGTCTTTATGAGTCAGTGAGTCATTGAATCAGTCACTCAAGAGATTCATTCAAAAATGCTGATTCATCCAGTAATGAAGCAAGTGAAGTCTTAATGAGTCATTGAATCATTTATTCAAGAGATTTGTTCAAAAACGCTGATTCATCCAGTAATGAAGCAAGTGAAGTCTTAATGAGAGAGTCATTGAATCATTTATTCAAGAGATTTGAAAAAAAACCCTGATTCATCCAGTAATGAAGCAAGTGAAGTCTTTATGAGTGAGTCATTGAATCATTTATTCAAGAGATTTGTTCAAAAACGCTGATTCATCCAGTAATGAAGCAAGTGAAGTCTTAATGAGTGAGTCATCGAATCAGTCACTCAAGAGATTCGTTCAAAAACGCTGATTCATCCAGTAATGAAGCAAGTGAAGTCTTAATGAGTGAGTCATTGAATCATTTATTCAAGAGATTTGTTAAAAAACGCTGATTCATCCAGTAATGAAGCAAGTGAAGTCTTTATGAGTCAGTGAGTCATTGAATCAGTCACTCAAGAGATTCATTCAAAAATGCTGATTCATCCAGTAATGAAGCAAGTGAAGTCTTAATGAGTCATTGAATCATTTATTCAAGAGATTTGTTCAAAAACGCTGATTCATCCAGTAATGAAGCAAGTGAAGTCTTAATGAGTGAGTCATTGAATCATTTATTCAAGAGATTTGTTAAAAAACGCTGATTCATCCAGTAATGAAGCAAGTGAAGTCTTTATGAGTCAGTGAGTCATTGAATCAGTCACTCAAGAGATTCATTCAAAAATGCTGATTCATCCAGTAATGAAGCAAGTGAAGTCTTAATGAGTCATTGAATCATTTATTCAAGAGATTTGTTCAAAAACGCTGATTCATCCAGTAATGAAGCAAGTGAAGTCTTAATGAGTGAGTCATTGAATCAGTCACTCAAGAGATTCATTCAAAAACGCTCATTCATCCAGTAATGAAGCAAGTGAAGTCTTTATGAGTGAGTCATTGAATCATTTATTCAAGAGATTTGTTCAAAAACGCTGATTCATCCAGTAATGAAGCAAGTGAAGTCTTAATGAGTGAGTCATTGAATCATTTATTCAAGAGATTTGTTAAAAAACGCTGATTCATCCAGTAATGAAGCAAGTGAAGTCTTTATGAGTCAGTGAGTCATTGAATCAGTCACTCAAGAGATTCATTCAAAAATGCTGATTCATCCAGTAATGAAGCAAGTGAAGTCTTAATGAGTGAGTCATTGAATCATTTATTCAAGAGATTTGTTAAAAAACGCTGATTCATCCAGTAATGAAGCAAGTGAAGTCTTTATGAGTCAGTGAGTCATTGAATCAGTCACTCAAGAGATTCATTCAAAAATGCTGATTCATCCAGTAATGAAGCAAGTGAAGTCTTAATGAGTCATTGAATCATTTATTCAAGAGATTTGTTCAAAAACGCTGATTCATCCAGTAATGAAGCAAGTGAAGTCTTTATGAGTCAGTGAGTTATTGAATCAGTCACTCAAGAGATTCATTCAAAAATGCTGATTCATCCAGTAATGAAGCAAGTGAAGTCTTAATGAGTCATTGAAGCATTTATTCAAGAGATTTGTTCAAAAACGCTGATTCATCCAGTAATGAAGCAAGTGAAGTCTTAATGAGTGAGTCATTGAATCAGTCACTCAAGAGATTCATTCAAAAATGCTGATTCATCCAGTAATGAAGCAAGTGAAGTCTTAATGAGCGAGTCATTGAAGCATTTATTCAAGAGATTTGTTCAAAAACGCTGATTCATCCAGTAATGAAGCAAGTGAAGTCTTAATGAGTGAGTCATTGAATCAGTCACTCAAGAGATTCATTCAAAAACGCTGATTCATCCAGTAATGAAGCAAGTGAAGTCTTTATGAGTGAGTCATTGAATCATTAACTCAACCCGATTTAAAAAAAAATATTATTTTCAAATTAATTAAACTTTTTTAATAGACAGCAGCAATTAACATTTTGTCAGAATCTTTAGTAAATTATATTTTGTTAAGCTGCTGTTCAGTATCGTGTGAGAATCGTGATCTCTATATTGAAACCAAAAAAAATCGTGATTCTCAATTTATCCAGAATCGTGCAGCTCCAGCTCATTTCTAAAGTGGTAAAGATGACGTGGGTTTTGAGCATTGTGTGTTTGTGCAGAGTGGTTGATGAATGCAGATCCTACGAACATGGAGAAGGCCAATGAGTTCAGGAGTCCACGAACACAAGATCTGACGGCGAAGCTTCGCAAAGCCGTGGAGAGAGGAGATGAGGAGACCTTCAGAGAGCTCGTCTGGGGGAACCCACGATATCTCATCGGATCCGGTGAC
>NC_137145.1:985075-1012575 GCF_949319135.1 Squalius cephalus
CATCAAAGGTAGTTCATACAGTGCCTGTCAGAAGTTTGGAAACATTTTTAATGTCTATGTTTTTAATGGTGCTTTACCTCTTTGAATCTCATTTGGAATTGTATAAATGTGTGCCAACAGAAATTATAATAATAATTTTAATGATTATTACAATAATTGTAAATATATAAATATATATATATATATATATATATATATATATATATATATATATATATTAATACAAACAAGCATAATTGTAAATTATTATTATTAAAATGTATACTTTAATTATTATTATTAAAATTATTGTAATTACAATTTCTGTGGGCAAACAAATGATAAAACCACTACTTTTAATAAAGACATTTTTGAAATAATAACATTACTTTTTATTTTGCTATTATTATTATCACAAACAAGCATTATAATGATATTTAAAAATACAATTATTGTTATAAAAATTATTATTACAGTTTCTGTTTGCACATACATTTTAATAATTAACAATTTTAAATTAATAAAATGTTATTTATATTTGAATTTAGAAAACATTTATTTATTATTTATCTGTTTTATCATTTGTTATTTATTTAATAATTTTAGTAGTAGTAATAACATTATTATTATTATTATTATTTATTATTATTATTTTTATTTTTTTAAATTATTATTTAAAAAAAAAATATAATTACAATTTCTCTTGGCACACAAATTATAAAAAATAATTGTAGTAATAGTAATAATTTATTAATAATTAAATAATTAATTAAATATTGTTTATATAATGCCTTTAAGAAAAACAAAGTTGCTTTGAAGGAATAACAGAGACAAGAAACAACAGAACATAAACAAACACATAATCTAGTCAAGCAACACAACAAAACAAAAACATATTTGCAAATCCAATTAAAAATGAGATGTTTTGCTGCAGGCGGAAGAGTTTCACCGACTGTGGAAAACGCCTCCTCGGGATCGAGCCGGATACTTCCATCATATCCTGAAGTCGGATTCGCAGCGGGGAGCGGAGCGAGTGGGCAGGTAAAACTAATTTCTTAATTTATCTTTGTAAAGAAACGTCATTGTTTAACTGGCTACTCTCTGCTGTCTCAGACGACATCACTTCCTGTCGGCCACCGTAACTTCTGTTGGGTGCGATTCACAACCTCACCACTAGATGCGCTAAAACTTACACACTGCACCTTTAAAATAAAACTGCACATTGTAATTTCTGTACGTTAAGTCTATTTATTACCAAGACATTTGTCAGTAATATGGGGGAGATGAGGGAAAATGTGAATTACAGCATTGCAGGTTTGATTTAAGTAGTATTTTCTTACATTTTCATCCTGTGCTCCTAAAACTGTTCAGTTAGGACAGTCATTCTTCAGTATTCCTCATGTGATGTGTCCGTCCACAGGGAGCTGGCTCATGAGATGGGATACCCGTGGGCCGAGGACTGGGATTTCCTCCAGTGCTTCATTGACCTGTCCAGCGGGGAAGGGTTGCAGATGCTGGACGAGCACCTGAGGATCACAGAGGACCGACTGATCCACGCAGACGCTCCCCGAACATCACGCTTGAGTCTTAATCCGGCAGAAGATCCTGAAGGATCCCGACGGTTCCCGGTCTGTGACCTCATGCAGGAGTTCGAGAAGGTGTTGCTCTCCGCGAATCACATGATCAGACGTGATGAAGCTGATGACGGATCCAGTGTCAGCTCTGAGGAATACTTCACAGCTGATGAAGATGATGATGACAGAGCGTCTTCGTCGGCATCGGACGACTCGGGATCCTCGTTTAAATCCACTCGCAGCTCAGCGGATCGGGACACCGGCTCTGTGGAGCGACACCGATCTGACGTCTATATCCTAGGGTGAGGAATAACACACATTATTAAAACATACAGGCAAACCAGACACCAGATATCAGTTTTGATATTTTCTTTCACTAGTGTGATCAGGACACTATAGTTCATTAATGTGAGTGAGGAGAGCAAACTAAAGTAAACTGTGACATATTATACCCAAATATTCTTCATACAGTGACATTTATACAAATTTGGGAGCAAAACTGATTGGGACACTTTGAGCTGATCATGTTTTGCTGAAGTGTGTTTTCTTTAATTGCTAATGCTCTTTTCACACACAGACTGAACACAATGAAGCATTGCTTGGTGATTGGTTGAGCTAAACTGGTATTATCTAATTGTGTAGTTAAATTTAACAGCTGACAGATATTCAACATAATTCATGTGTGAGACAGTCTAACAGAAGGACGGACAAAACCAGTCAAATATCAACTGAGTTCTGCTCATATTTTATTACCGTTTTCTAAACTATAGCGAATAAACTGTGATAATGTGAGAGATGTTGAAGGAGTCTGAATGCATGTGTGTTTGACTGAAGCTCTTTATGAATTCTTTTGGCTTTATTTTGTCTAGTGATTCTCCTACTAAACTGGACAGTGAGGTTCTGCTGGCGCTGAGAGACGTGGAGATGGACCCGCTCGCGCTCCCCAACGTCACCCGATGGAGGAACCGGGTTCTGTCCTATTCAACATCGGAAACACGAAGGTAGAGATTATCCCGGCCCACGGGCAACAGTGTGAAAAATGTCAAAATAAATAACTTATTAGAAAGTCACATTAAACTAAAGAAATACATTTTATTAAAAATAAATAAAAATGGATTTAAATGAAAAATAAATATTTAACTAAATTAGCAAAAATATTGGATTTAAAAATAAAAAAACATGATTTAAGTAAATAAAATTGATTAGAATAATTGTATTTAAATAATGAATAATACATAAACAATCATGAATAATAATAAATAATACATCCAGCTGAACAGTACGATGCTATGAAATAATGTAATTGAAACTACATAGAAATGCATTAAAATAAAAATTAAAAAAAAAATACATAGGATTAAAATAAATTAAACATGATTTAAGTAAATAAATTTGATTAGAATAAATTAATTAAAATAAATAAAACTGTATTTACATAAATTATTTCTAACAGTACAGCATGATGGCAAGTAGAAAATAATGCAATTAATTAACCTTATAGAAACTAAATAAATATAATGAAAAAATAAATTAATTTCAATAAATAATAAAAATAATAAAATAATTGGTTCAGATACATTAGCAAATTTTATTAAAATAAACTCATAAGAAAAAATATAATTTGATGCAACTAAATAAATGCCTAAATAAACAGAAGCATTTGATTTAAAATGAATAAATGAAACCTGATGTAAATAAATTACATTAACTGTACAGTACAACAGAGAGGAGAACAGAATACAGTGACATTGTAATAGAAACTTATTAAATAAAAACATGATATAAATAAATAAACTTGAATAAAATTAAAAATGTATTAAATAAATGAAAAATGTATTTCAGCAAATAAATAATAAAATAAATAAAACATTATTTAAATCTGTAAATGATTAAAAAAATTATAGACAAATAGAAAAAATATTCGAATTAATCAAATTTGGTGTAAAAATAATAATATATTTAAATGAATAAGTAGATTAAAAATAAATTAATACATTTTAAATTAATAAGCAATCTAAAAAATCGTACAGTACCGTCCTATAGTGAGTAGAAAAGAATGCAATGATGTAATGTAATAGAAAAAATATATTTTCCAAACAGTATTTTACACATATTTATATTATAAAATGTTCACAGTATTAACTGGGCCTTTATACTTAAAACATGTCTTTGCCTTTTAAATATGAGGATCAAAAGATTTTTCAACAATAACTTTTCTCAAATATTCTTACTTTTATCTATCGTATTTTACGGACGTTAAGTCGCACCTGACTATAAGTGGCACCGGGTCAAAATTGCATTGAAACGTTTACAAAATCATAACCAGGTATTTTAGTTTAGTTCTGTAAATGATCTGCACAAATAAACTGGGCTTTCGTTGATCTCATCCAGCACGAATCTGAACGTTTGCATGTTTCGCTTGCTTGATGTTTAATTGCATTACAGTTGCAGCATGTTTCATATGAGAAAAACACGACTTGTATTCTGTAAAATGCATTGAAATGAAATCTTGTGTGTGATTTCCAGCTGGCCGTCAGCTTCCCCGAGCAGAGGCGCTGAGAGTCGCAGTCCATCGGCCTTCACACTGAACCGGTCACCCGTCTCACCGAAGCTCAGGAGCGCCGGTCACTTTCACCCGGGACAGTTCATGTTCAGTCCACCCAGCAGATCCTGCACTCGCCTTTAACCAGAGGTGCACTGACATCTTCTGGCACTCTACAAGCTCTCATATTCACATTTATAACAGCTGAGTTTTACTACTTCCTAAACACTAATGCAAGTTCAAGAACATGTTTCTATGTTTGCACAGCAGTTGTGTTGCCTTTATCATGCTGGAGTTATTAATGTTTGCATCTGACGTATGATGCATATTTATTTTATAATTATAATGTAATGAAATGTGTTTCTTTGTTACATAAAGACTTGTTAAGAAAACAGTTGGGTTGATATGTTTTCTGAGTCCAGAATGACGAGATCGTGTGCCTGTGAGTGTTGCAGGATTAATGGTGTTTATCCTGTGCACCAGCAGGGGGCGCTGGTGAAGGACTCCTGTAAACAGCTTTTATTTATTACCCTAACTACCAAATCAGAGATCATTTAACATGACTTCTCAAATTAATTTGTGTTTTATAAATGTTTAAAAATAAGTGAATAAAATGCATTTAAATGAATATATTTGATTACAATAAATTTCTTAAAATTAATCCAATTTTATGTAAATACATAATTAAATAAATAAACACACCCACTGACCCTCATGCCCCGCCCTCTGTAAGCCACACCCACTGCCCTTATGCTCCGCCCACTCCTCAACCCCTGTTCTTAGGTGTGTTGGACATCGGCTGCTTCTGGATGTATCCGATCGGCGAGAGTAGCCGCGTGCGAATCCATTCTGTATGAGAGGATCTGCAAACGGAGACGTGAAGTCGGACACGTTCTGGTTCCCGTAGTGACTGCTGTGCTCACGTGGTGTTTGCATACTTTACCACAGCTGAAGTGAAATAAATGCAATATTTGCCTAATAATACACAAATGTTTCAGAGACATTTTCATTCAATACTTTATGTACTCCTTCATACAGCGTCTGTTTGAACAAGAATAACGTTCAACATGCTACTATCAATGAAGTGGAGTCTACGTTTTTTAATCAGTTTAATTTGATAAACATGACAGGAACATGTGTCATTACAAGTGCACAGGTCATGTGAGTGATTCCCTCTGAGTGAACACGGTGAATCTGACTGCAGTAGATGTGAAAGATATGAATAAAAATGATGTTATTTCAGCTAGCGGTCATACCTGTTTTTACATCCTGTTTTCGGTCAAAGTCCATAGTAATCGATTGTCGAGTTCACGCGCATGATCATAGGTACTAAACCATAGACTGTAAAAAAATATGGACGTAGTGTCCGTGACGTCACCCGTAGGTTTCTGAAGAGAATTTTTGAAGCCTAAAGTGGGTGGAGCCGGCCGTCGCCATCTTGGCCTTGCGTCACTCCCGGATAACAGAAAATAGGCAAACAGGCGGGGCGTGAGTGGAGCTGAGGAGCCTGGCTAAGTGGCTATCTGAAATCACCTAGCTCGACGTGATCGAGTTAGCTGATGATGTAAAGCCAATTAAAAGTTCCTGTTTTTGCCCTTCGAAATATTATAATAGTTAAAAGACATGGCTACAAGTGAGACTGTGTATTACTTCGAGAGGGTTTGTGTGTGACAGTGATTTATGTGTATACATGTCCGTCACTCTTTCATGGTCCGTCAGCGCGGCATCGCTCAAGTTCGTAGAGAGTTTATTCAGTCCATTTTAAATTCTGATTTTGGCCGTCTCTCAAATGGGTTAAACCGTTAAACCATAGATAATTGCCTTTGAAGTGCAAGTAAATGCGTTAGAAAATCCGCACTCATTCATGTGCATTTATTGCACGGACGGAGAAAGCGCCGACGCCTGCATGATTTCATCTGACGGTACATAAGCATATTATAATCCATCTGTTCCGTGAGAGCAGAACGAACGAGCATTTATTGACTTTTTAAATTTGAAAACTCCAAAAAGCAACGAAATTGTCAGACATCCATTAGTGCATGTTCACAGAGGAAAACAACTGAAATACAGCTCTGGTTTTTCTCTCGAACGATAACGACTGAATCCAAAGACGTGGGCTTTGTACCCAAGTATTAAATTGTATGAAATAATCCCGAAAAAAAGCACAAACACTGCAGAGATGGCAAGTTCAGCAGCTAACATTGCTGAGGTGAAGTGACGACTAGTAACAGCAGACAAACGGCTAGTAGCACTGACAGCGGCAATCCATCTGTCACTCAAGTGGCCACTGGCCACACCCTTAAATTTAAATATTAATCAACTAAACGGACGAGTTATAAAATAATTCACCCCCCTCACAGTTGTTATGAAGGGCAAAATTAGCTGTATAGACCAAAGCCACATAGAGATCCAGGCTGTAAACATGTTTTTTTCTGCTGTAAATTTGGTAATTTTAACATGAGGGAGATACAGATTTGACTCACTTCTGCAGCCAGGCCAAGCGGCCAGTTAATGAATTGCAGTTTAACTCACTTCCGTGTTGGTTTCAAGAGAGAGACGGGGAGGTTGCCGCTTGTACTAAACCAATGCACGTGAACTCGACAATTGATTACTATGGACTTTGACCGAAAACAGGAAGTAAATACAGGTATGTGCTCTGGCTGAATTAACATCACTTTTATTCATATCTTTCACATCTACTACAGTCAGATTCACCCGTGATCACTCTGAAGGAATCACTCACATGACCTGTGCACTTGTAATGACACATCAAGGATGTTAAGAGGCTAAAAGCAGGTTTAAAACTTGCCCCATTGAAGTCAACAGGGTGCAAATTTTAAAAAGAGGATAACACGGTGTAGGCAACACCGATTTTTGTCGTTGTTCACTGTATTGACAGCACTCCAAATGTACAAAAAAATGACCGGAGTTCTCCTTTAAAGTTGTAAGTCTTCATGGCAAGAGAAATCCAGATGTCATATGAATTCACCGAAGTATTTCCAATCCATCAAAACTTTTCAGTGGTTCATGTAGGTTGTCTACAAACCAGAAGGTTGGTGGTTCAGTCCCCGGTTCACCTGACCAAGTGTCGAGGTGTCCATGAGCAAGACACCTGACCCCAGCCCCCTGTCGGTGTATGAGCGAGTGAGTGAATGTGAGGCAATACTTATACAATACTTATTCAAAGTATCAGAAGTCTTCAACGAGGAAGAAGGAGCAGACGTAATTTTAAGGATTTTTAAACCGGAAACAGGACTAAAATATTTCAGATGCTAGATGTTCAAAGCAGCAGATTACTTTATGTCTTAAACATGTAACATGCAGGAGAGCATCATGACATGCAAAGGGTCGAAGGTCAGAGTTACCTCGATGGAAGAGTAGGCCTACACCTCGAGTATGTATGGGCGCGCACAGCCGCGGTTTCAAGGTTCATTTCAGTTCATTTCGCAGCGCCTCACAAACTAGTTGACGGAAAGGAAACCGAGTTTGTTTGTTTTTTTATTTTACAAAAGCACAATGTTGTGTTTTATTGCGAGTGTAGCTATACAAATATTAGTAAATACTTTGCAGTTTCGAAGGATGTCCTGTATGATCAAAATAATGGAGTAACCTATAGCCTATATTTTTATAATTCCGTCGTGCCGGCGCCTCACACAAAATATTCCTTCGCAATCTTGACATCGCAGCCTGTTCATTATCAAAATAAATAGTCAACCACCTACTGTAACATAAAAATTACACGGCTCTCCCAGCTAACACACGACGTCGCAGTTACGTAACATTTAGGCTTATTTGTGTTAGCTGGGAGCTGTTTAAATAATCAGTAGCAGATTCAGCGTATAAGCACCGCTTTGAACAACTCTGATGTTTCCAAGCACATTTTTGCACATGTGAAGAGGGTGATTTTTCCCCGTCGATATTGGAACGTGAGTGAAGCTACAATGCCTATAATAATTAGCCTAATAGTTTAGAATCCAAATACATCGCGAATATGGACATTTTTTTTATTCGAATGGGAGTTACGTGAGGCCAACGCCGCTTACTTTTACTTTTGCTTTAAATTATTTCGTTTTGGCTTAGTTATTTTTTTCATTCTTGTTCTGTTCTGAATATCATTAAATTTAAAGGATTTGTTGTGGAATATTTGTAGTGTATTTTTTAAGCATATAGACTGTTGGTTTAAAATCCGTACAATCTATCCCTGCATAGCTAATCTAATCTAAAGAGTGCAGAATCAACTTTGCGTTGCGATCGCGTCAATGATCAGCCAGTGCACATGCATCATCAGAAGCGGTTAAGAAAAGTGCTGAGCTGAATTTGTGCCAGTTGTGCACAACAGTGTTTTAAATCAGAGTCAAATGCGCCTTTAGCCCCACTGTATTCTGTATACTTGGCTTAAGAATGGGTTAGGGTCGCGTCAATAAAAATACAAATAAAAAAGGGTCGCTCTTGAAAAAATTTGAAAACCACTATTTTATTATTGTTGCAATATTCCAAATAAATAGATTAATATTCACAAATAAATGTAAAGAGATTCACAAAAATGTATCGAATTCACAAATATTTATAAATGCACAGAAAGCAGTTCACAAATAAATGCCAGGCAGACTTGTGTTTGTAAAATAATAACATATCTGTAAATATTTTATTTATTTGCAAATCTCATTTTATTTATTTGTGAATTTTATAATTTTTTGTGAAACTCTTTACATTTATTTGTGGATCTTAAAGGAGCTGTATGTAAGATTGTGGCCAAAACTGGTACTGCAATCACTTTCAAATTACTGTAGAGCGGTGTATCCCCTCCCCCTCCCCCCTGACTCGAGGTTGCCAGATAGGCTGCAGGATCCAGCAGGAACATAGGCTGCTACAAGGAGCTGCAGCTGTGGTAACTAGAGCAGAGCTGGCAACCTGGATGCCGAAACACTACTGACTTCGTGATTGGTAGATAGGTGGAGGGTGGCGCTTCAGGCCAAAACACAACATGACAACATCAACATCAGTTGAGGGCTGCAACTTCACTTTTTAAATGACAATATCCTAGCCGTACTACTGCTGTCAGTGATATAAGTATTTAAAATGAACATGATTTCTTAATGTCTAGTGACATATCAGGGCCATTTTATGATTAATTGAAATACATTTCTTACATAAAGCTCCTTTAATCTATTTATTTGGAATATTGCAACAATAATAACCCCATATCAACACCACATATCTAAACTAACCTTCTGCTGGCGGCAGAGTGAATGAACCACGTTCATGGATTAGAGAGTTGAGATTGTCCTTGATATTTAAAAAATAACTCTTTAAACCACTGATTGGTTCATGCTTTGAGTAAACAAGATTCATTAAAGCCGTCATAACTTTTGGACCACGACAAGGAAAATGACTAATATTGATTGTACTACACTTATCAATTTCATTATTTCTCACATAATGGTATACCACTGGAAATTCGGCGATGCTGCGGTTGTGTTTGATATGTTGAGTTGTAAACATATTTGAATTGAGCATGTAGGTCTTGTATTTCTCCAGCAAATGATCCAGGTGTCGTAAATACACATTGATTGCAGCTTTGACTTCATGAACACAGTCTGATGCAGGTCTACCAGCCTGAACATCCAGTCGAGCGCCATGGATCAGCATCTGGACGTGGAAGACGGCTCCGTTGACCCACATCTTGAGCCCACGGCTGCTCATCTGTCCGTCATGCAGCAGGGAGTTTCTGAGGATGGTGAGATGTTTGCTCAAGTCCTGTTCCAGTCTCTTTATTTCCACCTGTAATTGTTGGTCATTGTTCATGTAGATTTCATGGCGTTTCAGATACTCTGACATTGTGTCTCGGACACTCGAAACTTTCTCTTCCCCAAACACTCGTCGTAACAGGCTGTATGTGTCATCACTTGTCTGAGTGCTGGCCTTGATGGCGAGGATCTCTATGATCAAGGAAATCACCAAAGCTCCAAGTCCAACAGCATTTGGGACTGAAGTCAGTGCACCAATGACAGATCCAAAACTGCTGACGTAACCCGGCACCGAGTTGAGCAGCTCCCCAGAGAAATCCTGCTGCACCGTGTTGAGCTTCTCCTCAGATTTAGCCTGCAGCTTCTTGAGCATCTTATTAGAGTCAACCTGCAACACCGCGTTAGAGTCGGAGCCAGAATATTTCAGCAGAGACTCATCTATACCTACATCTGGAAAGAGGCATGATTGATATGATATGCGTTCATAAATCTGAAGAGCAGTCCTGTCATAGTCCTCTTGTGAGTATGAGCCGCCCATGATTATTCCTCCCGATCTGTGATCGCTCACACAGAGTTCAGATGTCCCCCGACCAGCAGACTGAACACTATCATCAGAATACTGAGATAAAACTCAGCCAGCTCCCTATGAAGGTAAAAGAGTAGCACAACACGCTGTGTCACTACTCAATGCATACCCGGAAACACGATTTGTACTGCGCATGTGCAAGAGAGAGGGAGGGAGGGTAAGGGTAAGGGAGTTGAGTGGAGGGGGAGGGGGAGGGGAGGGGGAGGGGGAGGGGGAGGGTGAAGGGGGGAAGAGATTATTATTTCCGTGAAATAATATAGAGTATTATTATAATATAGAGTTTTTGTGGCAGACCTGACCTGTTGAATAGAGATGGTATTCATCCCTCCTGAGATGGTGCTGCTCTTCTCTCTAGTAATTTGGCTCATAGTCTTGATTTGATTTGATTTGATATATTTTATTTTGAACATGTAAATACAATTTAAAAAAAAAAAAGAAATAAAAAAAATCTGAGGAAAAAATATATATATAATGGTTAAAAAAAAAACATATATACAACAAAATAAAACTCCATACTTTCCAATACTAGAAAAACAACTATTTACATGTACAAAAGGGAGTAAGAAGTAAAACTTATGTACTTTTATACCCCTACTCTTCTACTATATTTAAGGCAATCGCTACAAAATAGTAAATCTACAGAGATAAAAAATCTATAATCTATGAAAATATATATTCAAAAGTTCAATTCACATACATATATTACACATGCACAACAATATTTATATACACACTACAAATTATTCAATATAAGCTCAAGTTATTATTAACGCTATGTTTCTTTGTACCTCTGGAATATAATTTCTTTGCACATCTTTTTAAAATGTAATATGTTTGTACAATGCTTTAACTCATTATTTAGTTTATTCCACAGTTTGACGCCACTGACAGATAAACAGAAACTTTTCCTAGTAGTTCGAAAACTGGGAGACTTAAAGGAGAACTCCGGTCAATTTTAACATTGAGCTCATTTTTTTGTACATTTGGAGTGCTGTCAATACAGAGAACAACGACAAAAATCGGTGTTGCCTACACCGAGTTATTCTATTTTTAAAATTTGCACCCTGTTGACTTCAATGGGGCAAGTACTAAACCTGCTTTTAGCCTCTTAACATCCTTGATGTGTCATTACAAGTGCACAGAAAATGTGAGTGATTCCTTCTGAGTGAACACGAGTGAATCTGACTGCAGTAGATGTGAAAGAAATGTATAAAAATGATGTTATTTAAGCCAGCGCAAATACCTTTGTTTACATCCTGTTTTTCGGTTGAAGTCCAAAGTAGTCGATTGCCGAGTTCACGCGCGTGATCATAGGTATTAAACCTATGCGTGTGAACTCTGCAATCGACTACTTTGGACTTCAACCGAAAAACAGGATGTAAACAAAGGTATTTGCGCTGGCTTAAATAACATAATTTTTATACATTTCTTTCACATCTACTGCAGTCAGACTCACTCGTGTTCACTCAGAAGGAATCACTCACATTTTCTGTGCACTTGTAATGACACATCAAGGATGTTAAGAGGCTAAAAGCAGGTTTAGTACTTGCCCCATTGAAGTCAACAGGGTGCAAATTTTAAAAATAGAATAACTCGGTGTAAGCAACACCGATTTTTGTCGTTGTTCTCTGTATTGACAGCACTCCAAATGTACAAAAAAATGAGCTCAATGTTAAAATTGACCGGAGTTCTCCTTTAAAATTTGACATTCCCCTCACTGTAAAAAATATTTTCATGATTTGTTATCACAACTTTTAATCTTTTGTCAAATCAACTTAGATAATTAATGTGGTTCAGATAACATATATTTTGAGGTTCTATTTATTAAACCATAATCTTTTGTCAAATCAACTTAGATAATGTGGTTCAGATAACATATATTTTGAGTTTCTATTTATTAAACCAATCTCTTTGTTGCATTAACTCAATTTTTTATTTAAATGAACTCAAAATTTTAAGGCAACCAGGTAACTTACATTTTTAAGTTAAACCTTTAACATAAAAATGTAAGTTACCTGGTTGCCTTAAAATTTTGAGTTCATTGAAATTAAAAAAATGAGTTAATGCAACAAAAACATTGGTTTAATAAATAGAAACTCAAAATATATGTTATCTGAACCACATTAATTATCTAAGTTGATTTGACAAAAGATTAAAAGTTGTGATAACAAATCATGAAAATATTTTTTACAGTGCTTAAATCTCTTTCAAAAAAGCTTTTCTGTATATTTCCAGGCAATTAATAGTTTCTAGCCTTGAACATTAATGCAGCTGTTTGAAATTCAACCAGATCAATTAGTTTTAATGCTTTAGACTGTAAAAATAATTAATTGGTATGTTCCAAATAGTGATATGAATTATTCTTATTGCTCTTTTTTGAAGTATAAATAATGATTGCACTGAATTTTGATATGTGTTTCCCCAAACCTCTACACGATACTTTAAATACGGTAACACCAGTGAACAATACAAAATGCATTGTGATCTGTAATCCAGAATGTGCAGCTTTAGCCAGGATTGAGATACTTCTAGACAGTTTTGTTTGGATATATTTTGTGAGATTTCCAACAAATCTTGGCATCTATAATCACTCCAAGGAATTTCATTTCATACTCTTTCTATGTTAACATTTTCTTTAACTGAAATTGCTTGATTGAACAATTGCCAAATATCATACATTTAGTTTTCCTCAAGTTTAATGATAACTTGTTTATATCAAACCACTGTTTTATTTTTCTGAATTCTAAAGTGATTAAGTCCAAGAGTTGCTCCAAATTCTGACCAGAACCAAAGATATTTGTGTCATCTGCAAATAACACAAATTTCAGTTTAAGATACCTTACATATATCATTTATGTAGAGAATACATCATTTTAGTCCCAATACTGACCCCTGGGGGACACCACACGCAAGATCCAAACAATCAGATGTATAATCTCCCAACTTCACAAATTGTTTCCTGTATTTTAAATAACTGCTTAAATAATTCAGCACTATCCCCCTGATCCGAGCCTTTCCAGTTTATTGATTAATATTTCATGATTAACTGTATCAAACGCTTCTTTCAAATCAATGAATACCCATATTTCTTTTTGTCTGTAGAATTTGTCATTTCTTAAATGAGTTCAGTTAAAGCTAGTGATGTTGACCTACTTTTTCTGAATCCATATTGACTGTCATTAAGTCATTTCTATTTATCAATGAATTTGTCCAATCTGTCATTGAAGAGTTTTTCTAGAATTTTAGAGAATTGTGGCAGTAGAGAGACAGGCCTGTAATCTGTGAAGTGGTGTTTATCTCCAGATTTGTACAGAGGTATGACTTTTGCTGTTTTCATTTTTGTTGGAAATTGACCAGTTTGGAATGACAAAATTAAAAATATAAGTTAATGGTTTTGAGATCCCCTCAATTACATTCTTTACCATCTTCATTTCTATTTCGCTGTATTCAGTGGATGCTTTAGTTTAGCATTTTTTAACAATATCTATTATTTCTTTTTCATCTACTGCTTTAAGAAACATCGAACATTGATTTCTTTCAATAAGATCATTATGGGCTCTATCTTGCACCCAGCGCAACTGACTTTGTACAGCGACGCATGTTTCATTCCTATTTCTCACCCGCACACAGCGGACTCTTCCCTCCACAGACGCACGTCGGTAAATTAGGGAATGAACTTGCGCTCCCGGGGGCGGATCAGGGAAAAGAGGAGGCGTGTTCCAGCGCAAACGTTCCCTGGTGCTATTTTGCAGTTTCAGAAAACAATTCCTCCACTGACCAGGAGAAACCTCGTCTAAAGTCAGCGGCGCGTTCAGAGGCTATTTTAAGGGCGCATGCTTGGCCATAATGTAGCGTGAGCACAACACACACACACTTTGCTTCTCTCATCCACACAGACGCAGCAGTTTTCATTTTCGCAAATCATATATTATAAGGAAAAATATTACCACACGAGGGAAATCATTGTTGAGTCCATGACGATGTGAAAAATAGGCATAAATCTAGTTTGCACATTTACCCAAATTATTATACGCCTGTTTAACCGAAGCTAATCTGGGTGTGTTTCTGGGCTTTCGTTGATCTCATCCAGCACGAATCTGAACGTTTGCATGTTTCGCTTGCTTGATGTTTAATTGCACCACAGTTGCAGCATGTTTCATATGAGAAAAACATGCCTTGTATTCTTTAAAATGCATTGAAATGAAATCTTGTGTGTGATTTCCAGCTGGCCGTCAGCTTCCCCGAGCAGAGGCGCTGAGAGTCGCAGTCCATCGGCCTTCACACTGAACCGGTCACCCGTCTCGCCGAAGCTCAGGAGCGCCGGTCACTTTCACCCGGGACAGTTCATGTTCAGTCCACCCAGCAGATCCTGCACTCGCCTTTAACCAGAGGTGCACTGACATCTTCTGGCACTCTACAAGCTCTCATATTCACATTTATAACAGCTGAGTTTTACTACTTCCTAAACACTAATGCAAGTTAAAGAATATGTTTCTATGTTTGCACAGCAGTTGTGTTGCCTTTATCATGCTGGAGTTATTAATGTTTGCATCTGACGTATGATGCATATTTAATTTATAATTATAATGTAATGAAATATGTTTCTTTGTTACATAAAGACTTGTTAAGAAAACAGTTGGGTTGATATGTTTTCTGAGTCCAGAATGACGAGATCGTGTGCCTGTGAGTGTTGCAGGATTAATGGTGTTTATTCTCTCCACCAGCAGGGGGCGCCACACCGTACAGCTTCTGTAAACAGCTTTTATCATCACACAAAACCATAAAAATCAATTACCAAATCAGAGATCATTTAACATGACTTCTCAAATTAATTTGTGTTTTATAAAAGTTTAAAAATGTAAAAATAAATAAAATAAAAAATTTATTAAAAATAAGTGAATAAAAATGCATTTAAATGAATATATTTTATTAAAATAAATGTCTTAAAATAAATAAAATGTTACGTAAATACACAATTAAATAAACAAAAACATATGATTTAAATAAATACAATTGTATGTAACAATTAAATAAATAAACACACCCACTGACCCTCATCCCCTGCCCTCTGTAAGCCACACCCACTGTCATTATGCCCTGCCCCCTCTTAAAACCCGTTTTTCCCTCTGTAAGCCACACCCACTGACCATCCAGCCCCGCCCTCTGTAAGCCACACCCACTGACCATCAAGCCCAGCCCTCTGTAAGCCACACCCGCTGCCATTATGCTCCGCCCACTCATCAACCCCTGTACTTCCCTCTGTAAGCCACACCCACTTACCCTCAAGCCCAGCCCTCTTTAAGCCACACCCACTGCCATTTTGCTCCTCCCACTCAGCAACCCCTGTTCTTCCCTCTGTAAGCCACACCCACTGGCCCTCAAGCCCCGCCCTCTCAGCATCCCCAGTATAAATACACTGAACTGACAGGAGAAAGACACTGAGGATTTAAACACTGATGCTGATGATGATGTTGGTGTGTGTCTGATGTGATGAGTGTGTGTCTGATGTGATGAGTGTGTGATTGTTGGGCTGATTGATGGATGTTGCAGATGAACGATGCGCAGGAGCAGCGCTTATATCCCAGTGTCCACCGCTGCCGCTCTGCTGGTCTCTTCATCCACACTCTTCTTCGTCTTCACGTAAGTCACACACACACACACACACACACACACCCAGCACACAATAGTCATCATTTCAGCGTCTAGGTTAACTATAGACCCGATATAGTCCGGCTGTGAGTCACACACTTCCATCCAAAATAACCTTGAATTTGGTTACATGTCGTTCTCGGGCGATGGTTTAGTCGTCTATTAAATCTCCACTGACAGCCCAAACGCTGCCTTGTTCTAGTCTACACGTCTGGCTGTTCTTGGATGCTCTTAGACATCTTTTAAATGCAGAACTGCATGCTGGGAATCCTCCTCCTCCATTCACGTAAACAGTTTTTATTTTTCATTACCTTTAACTTTTACAGACACAAGGACACCTGATGTTCTTTCATGACACTCTTTTTCATTCACAAGGTTCATGTTGATTAAAGAGACTTTTTTATAGTTTTTATAGTTTCTGAAATGTGTTTTATCAGGTAAGCATCAGCACAATCATAAGCTATTTCTTAATTAGTGTATAATTTAGTATTGCGTTTAATGTTAAACAGGACAGCACAGTATATAAACTCCATACTGAGATGTGGGTTTAATCCAGCACTGAAAGTAGGGCAGTGAGCCACTGCAAACAACTGCTTATGCACTGATGTACAACATTATAACATTTTTTCAGTCTAGTCTCTAAAACACAGGCTTGTGATTCTTAATTTGCATTGCTGCACTTTTTATATGCAAATGCGTGTTGAGAACGAGCACTTTATGCATTGAAATGAAAGGCTGATCTGATCTGATCAGGTGTTGTGGATGAGCTGGATTGTTATGGAATGACCTTTGAAACCGTGTCTGTCCCAGATTTCATGCGTTTCGTGCGTTTAGCTCTGATGGCTCCAGCAGATGGGAAGTTCGGGATTAGGATTTGCTCCCAGTGCTGTTTTATTCCCCGTTCAGGACACATCGAGGTGTTCATCCGGCGTGTGACCTCCGTTGCACGAGTTTAAGCTCACAGAAACCACATCTGTCATCTGCACAGAACGGGCTTCACACCAAACGCTCAGATGTTGAATAAATAAGAGTTTGTAATAATATTTCACTCTTTTTCCTGCGTTCCTCATCAAATACATGCAGCCTTGGTGAGCAGAAGCAGCTCATACGATATTACAATGTCAAATATATGTTTTCTATGTGAATATATAGTAAAGTGTAATTTATTCCTGTGATCAAAGCTGAATTTATTTAATTAAAAATACAGTAAAAATCACAAAATATTATTAGAATGTAAACCATCTGTTTTCTATGTGAATATATAGTAAAGTGTAATTTATTCCTGTGATCAAAGCTGAATTTTCAGCATCATTACTCTTCAGAAATCATTGTGATATGATAATTTGATGCTCAAGAAACATTTATGATTATTATCAATGATGAAAACAATAATAGTATGTGACTGATACTAAAATAACACTGGAATCTTGACAAAGAAGAAGCTCAAATATAAGCAAGTTTTCATCTGTGTCACGTTTTCATCACAACATTTGTATTATTTGTGCTTTCATCACTATTTTGCACTATTATTATAACATAAATAATGAAGATATGCATCAAAACCTTGATTTGAGATTGATTTGTTGTGCAAATCAGTCTTAATTTGAATGATTTATATCACTTTTGAGTGAATCATTTTGATTCATTTGAAAATGTATAGCTTTTATTTGATACCGAGTTTATATTATAAATGTTCCTCTTGAGTCTCTAGGAATGCATGCAGATTTCCCAGCATGCACTGTGCTTGTGTAAAGCATGATTTTCCCCAGGTTATTTATGACTGTAATCTTCGGCTGCTGTTGTAGAGATAGACTGGCCTTTATTAAGCGGAGTAATGAAAGCGTGGCGCTCCATCTGTTCTGTGTAAACCACAGAAGCTACTGGGTGTGAACTAAACCAGGCTTACTGAAGGTCGGAATGGTTTCGAATCCAGTTTGTCTGTACCTGTAATAAGCGATTATGGGTTATGGATAAAAATGTCTGCTTATTGTTAGAACAGATCAGTGTGTTCTGATCGAAAAGTGAACTTTTCGTGAACTTTAGTTTATGACACAACTAAATCTACTAGTGGAAGAATCACACAGATCAATCGGATCATAATATTTGTGTTATATAGTGTTTTATATTATATTATTATTATATTATATAGTATTTATAAAGTGTTTTTTAAAGCAATATAACACACAAGGTAAATAGAGGTATCGTTGAGATAGTATATTATACGTTTTTAATATTTTGAATTAGTTTTTATTTTCACATTTTGTTTTTATTTTAGTTTTCGTGCACAGGGATGATCCAGGTATGATTTTTCAGTAGTTCTGATTTTTATCCCTTTTGAGTGAATCATTTTGTGTTTGTATATTTGTATATTTTAATGACGGTCATATCTGTGTGTATTTGCTACTGTTAGCTTTACTATGGCTCTGTTTCTCATCAGGGATTGGAGTGTGTGCAGATGGTCAGAAATCACAGAGACATCGGCAGTAATCCGTTGATAAGAAATCAGGATCTTAAAGAGAAAAGCCTTTGTCCTCACACAGAAATCATTTGTTCATGACCTATATTCAGTGATTAACTCACTTTCCCAGAGCTTATGCGTTATGTATTGTCATGCGTCTGTGTTTGATGGTGCTGACTGTGTAGGAAACAGTTCTGAAAGTGATATTCTGATTATCAGATCAAACAGAATAAAGTTCATTTAATAATGAAATCAGTTTGATTTGAGACCAGCTTCATTTGGATCAGACATGAACAGGTGCACATTAACTGTTTACTGTTTCATAGAATAATTACAGTTGAAACACTTTGAAGTTTGAAACTTTGAGTTCCTCTGAGAATCTTTGAGTTCCCCTGAGAAACTTTGCGTTCCCCTGAGAAACTTTGCGTTCCCCTGAGAAACTTTGAGTTCCCCCGAGAAACTTTGAGTTCCCCCGAGAAACTTTGCGTTCCCCTGAGAAACTTTGAGTTCCCCCGAGAAACTTTGCGTTCCCCTGAGAAACTTTGCGTTCCCCCGAGAAACTTTCCAGAGAAACTTTGCGTTCCCCCGAGAAACTTCCCCCGAGAAACTTCCCAGAGAAACTTTGCGTTCCCCCGAGAAACTTTGAGTTCCCCCTGAGAAACTTTGAGTTCCCCCTGAGAAACTTTGAGTTCCCCTGAGAAACTTTGAGTTCCCCTGAGAAACTTTGAGTTCCCCCTGAGAAACTTTGAGTTCCCCTGAGAAACTTTGAGTTCCCCCTGAGAAACTTTGAGTTCCCCCGAGAAACTTTGAGTTCCCCCGAGAAACTTTGAGTTCCCCCGAGAAACTTTGAGTTCCCCTGAGAAACTTTGAGTTCCCCCTGAGAAACTTTGAGTTCCCCTGAGAAACTTTGAGTTCCCCCTGAGAAACTTTGAGTTCCCCTGAGAAACTTTGAGTTCCCCTGAGAAACTTTGAGTTCCCCCTGAGAAACTTTGAGTTCCCCATGAGAAACTTTGAGTTCCCCCTGAGAAACTTTGAGTTCCCCTGAGAAACTTTGAGTTCCCCCTGAGAAACTTTGAGTTCCCCTGAGAAACTTTGAGTTCCCCCGAGAAACTTTGAGTTCCCCCGAGAAACTTTGAGTTCCCCCGAGAAACTTTGAGTTCCCCCGAGAAACTTTGAGTTCCCCCGAGAAACTTTGAGTTCCCCCGAGAAACTTTGAGTTCCCCAGAGAAACTTTGCGTTCCCCCGAGAAACTTTGCGTTCCCCTGAGAAACTTTGAGTTCCCCCGAGAAACTTTGAGTTCCCCTGAGAAACTTTGCGTTCCCCCGAGAAACTTTGAGTTCCCCCGAGAAACTTTGAGTTCCCCCGAGAAACTTTGAGTTCCCCTGAGAAACTTTGCGTTCCCCCGAGAAACTTTCCAGAGAAACTTTGCGTTCCCCCGAGAAACTTCCCAGAGAAACTTTGCGTTCCTCAGAGAAACTTTGCGTTCCCCTGAGAAACTTTGCGTTCCCCTGAGAAACTTTGCGTTCCCCTGAGAAACTTTGAGTTCCCCTGAGAAACTTTGCGTTCCCCCGAGAAACTTTCCAGAGAAACTTTGCGTTCCCCCGAGAAACTTCCCAGAGAAACTTTGCGTTCCCCCGAGAAACTTTGCGTTCCCCTGAGAAACTTTGAGTTCCCCCGAGAAACTTTGAGTTCCCCTGAGAAACTTTGAGTTCCCCTGAGAAACTTTGAGTTCCCCCGAGAAACTTTGCGTTCCCCCGAGAAACTTTGAGTTCCCCCGAGAAACTTTGAGTTCCCCTGAGAAACTTTGCGTTCCCCCGAGAAACTTTCCAGAGAAACTTTGCGTTCCCCCGAGAAACTTCCCAGAGAAACTTTGCGTTCCTCAGAGAAACTTTGCGTTCCCCTGAGAAACTTTGCGTTCCCCTGAGAAACTTTGCGTTCCCCCGAGAAACTTCCCAGAGAAACTTTGCGTTCCTCAGAGAAACTTTGAGTTCCCCTGAGAAACTTTGCGTTCCCCTGAGAAACTTTGCGTTCCCCCGAGAAACTTTCCAGAGAAACTTTGCGTTCCCCCGAGAAACTTCCCAGAGAAACTTTGCGTTCCTCAGAGAAACTTTGAGTTCCCCTGAGAAACTTTGCGTTCCCCCGAGAAACTTTGAGTTCCCCCGAGAAACTTTGCGTTCCCCTGAGAAACTTTGAGTTCCCCCGAGAAACTTTGCGTTCCCCCGAGAAACTTTGAGTTCCCCCGAGAAACTTTCCAGAGAAACTTTGCGTTCCCCTGAGAAACTTTGAGTTCCCCCGAGAAACTTTGCGTTCCCCCGAGAAACTTTGAGTTCCCCCGAGAAACTTTGAGTTCCCCTGAGAAACTTTGAGTTCCCCCGAGAAACTTTGCGTTCCCCCGAGAAACTTTGAGTTCCCCCGAGAAACTTTGAGTTCCCCTGAGAAACTTTGCGTTCCCCCGAGAAACTTTCCAGAGAAACTTTGCGTTCCCCCGAGAAACTTCCCAGAGAAACTTTGCGTTCCTCAGAGAAACTTTGAGTTCCCCTGAGAAACTTTGCGTTCCCCTGAGAAACTTTGCGTTCCCCCGAGAAACTTCCCAGAGAAACTTTGCGTTCCTCAGAGAAACTTTGAGTTCCCCTGAGAAACTTTGCGTTCCTCTGAGAAACTTTGCGTTCCCCCGAGAAACTTTCCAGAGAAACTTTGCGTTCCCCCGAGAAACTTCCCAGAGAAACTTTGCGTTCCTCAGAGAAACTTTGAGTTCCCCTGAGAAACTTTGCGTTCCCCCGAGAAACTTTGAGTTCCCCCGAGAAACTTTGCGTTCCCCTGAGAAACTTTCCAGAGAAACTTTGCGTTCCCCCGAGAAACTTTGCAAAAGTGGTCAAACACTCCAAATTTTACTTTTTTTTGGTAATATTTATTTTGCTCAATAATATATTTTGTTTAATATTTTGTATTTTGAGGAATGTCTTGGTACTAAGTAATATTTATGCAATAATTATGATCCTTTTGTCTCCACAACACAATACAATACAATCAATTAATTTATAAAAAATAATTTAATAATTTTTCAGTGAGCCCCTTCATTGCTTTGTGCTCTTTTTCCATCTTGGCTGATTTATAGATTGATACAGCTTTTGGTTTTCATTTCCCATTCATTTGTAATGCCGTTCACGAAGACTACAAGTTTTTTAGGATCTTTTAACCTTTTTGAATCATGTCCAACTTTACAATGAAGTAAAATAAATCAAAACGTAAATATTTTCAGTCAAAAGTTACTATAGAACAGAGGGTTTTAAGCACATTTCAATGAGAAATTAGGGGGCAAATGTGCTTAATCGTGCTGAAAATAAAGCAAAACAAAATCGTAAAAGTCCTAAAATAGGCTTAATTTTTGACGTCATACTAAATATCTTATTGCTTACTTCTTGATTGTCTAATCTTCTGATTGTTGGTTTCTTTCTCTGCGCTCACTATAGTGTATTCTCATATGGATCCAGCAGTTTTTCTGGCAGACGGATGTTTGATCCGCAGTCAGTAATCTGGGATTAGTGGCGAACGTACGGGACAGCCCCTCCATCCCCCGTTACTACAGGACCACCACTGACACACATAAACCAGACAGAAATGTGTCATGGGCACTAGAGAATATGAAGAAATATGTGTCAGAAACAAATCTGCATGCATTTCAGTTGGAACCAAATCATGTTGTAGTTTCCTGTCTTTAATTCGATCTCACGACTATGGAAACACATTTCTGCCACATAAGGGAAAAAAATCATGCTTTGGTTAATCTTAATTATTAGATGAAAAGTCGAAATTGACTTAAAAAGTCATAATTATATAAAAAGTCAATATTATAGAAATTACAATACAATACAATACTTATTTATAAAGCACATTTAAAAACAAACAAGGCTGTCCAAAGTGAAAATAATAAAACTAAGAAAATGGAAAAATAAAACTACCAAAATTAAAAAGCACACAACAATAGTAAAACAATAATTAAACCTGTGGTCAAGGAGTATTGAAAGTTATGGCATAAAAGGTCACTCAGTAATTAATAAAAAAGTCAAAATTGTGACATACTGGGCCCTATCATACACCCGGCACAACGCAGCGCTAGCCGCGACGCAAGTGTGTTTTGCTAGTTTCAGCCTGACGCAGTTTTCATTTTCACGTCCTGCGCCACGTTGTTTAAATAGCAAATGCATTTGCGCTCGTTTGTTCGTTCATGGGCTGCTGGTCTGAGCACGAGGTGTGTGTTCAGGAGCATTGTTGGAGCGATGCTATTTGAGGAACTGAAATAGAGCCGTCGACCAACAAAAATATGTGTGCAACGCGCATACACTCGGCTTATTACACACACAGGGACACAAACATGCCAAATATTAAAAATAAAAGGATAACAATGTAAACGATTATTATTGTGTACATAAAGATATGGTGATTCCGGCTTGACCCGAAGATGTTCTGCTCGCGTGCTTTAACCTCACACACACAAACTCACTCACATTTACACACACACACACAGCTTTAACCGCGCACACGAGCAGATCCGTTGGCGCTCTGGAGACGCGTTCGGTCTTTTCACTATCAAATTCCTCCATGTAAAATAGCGAATCCTCCGCGGCGCGAGCGCAACTGGCTTTTAAAGGGAATGGGAGACGAGACTCTGATTGGTTTATAGCATGTTACGCCCAAAACACACCCATTACTCATTAAGAGAATAGGGATGTCCCGCGTGACGTCACGCCAGTTGGAGCAGCCATTTTGACGGTATAGAAAATCCTAAACCGCTGGTCATAATACAGGTCGTCGCGAAATATTCACCAGAGAATGTCTATATTCACCTATTTTTCTATCATGCCCGAACGATGCTGTGATACTGATAGCCTGCTAAGCTTGTGTATGCTTTTAATGAAGCTCCGGTGTAGCGTGATGGGAAGTGAATAAGGTAACTTAGCTGTAAATGTCACCGAACTCAATGTCAGGAAGTTTTTCTACACACTTAATGTCTGTAAAAAGAACTTGTGGTGCTTCATAAGGATCTATGATTACTAATTCCTTTATCTTCCTCTTGTATATTTCTTTTTGTGATGACATGACGTGAAGAGTTAGCTGACGGCCGCTGTGCTAATAATAGTACCAGCTAATGGTCAGTATTCGTCTAAACCAGTGACCGTGACGCTGAAGTGTGTGAGAACAAATGAATAACATCAGTGTGAACCACGAACATTTATTTATTTGAATTAAATATTTAAATTTTAATCATTCTGTGTCATTTTTCAATGTCAGTCTTTTCATTATTTACATGTTTATGCCCAAAATGCTATAATATTCAAAGTAGTTGACTGTCATTCTCCTCTAACTTACCCTGTGTAACGTTACATTATTGATTAAATAGCCTAGCCTATTTAACATCGTTACTAGGCACGATCGCGAGCATTCATTCAACTATTTTAAAAGACTGGAATAAACACCAGCACACACAAGCAATCTTTATAGTCAATTTAATTAAAAAATGTAAACCCAACAGGTAAGAAATGTCAGAAAGAGAAGGGAAAAAAAACGTTAATGGGAAGACAAGCATATGACTGCTGCAGCTTAGTGGATAAATATATTTAGCCTATTTATTATTCAGAATGCACAGTTGGAAATAAAATATATTTATAGGAACATTACAGCAGGCTCAAGATAATTAATACAGTGACCATTATATACTAATATATTATTTTAATCAATTCGCAGCCATAAAACATGTGATAATCTGCATTCTCATGTATGTAGGTGCGCTGAAGTATTCCGTCAAAATGGCTGACACGCGGCTAGGGGTCACGTGACTGGGAGATCCCTATAGGGACGATCCTTTTAGACCAGCGCCGGGAGCGCAGACCATTTTTCCCGTCGTTAAACTGGCAAAAGTGGATTCAGACGCCCTAACTGAACTTGCGCCCAGCGCTTTAGACCATGCGCTTAGATCCTTAAAATAGGGCCCACAAAATAAAAATTATGACGAGTCAAAATGATGATATAATAAGTCATAATTATGACATAAAAAGTCAAAATGATTACATACCAAGTCGAAATTATGACATAAAAATTCAAATTGATTACATTCTGGATTTGAGTTGTAGTTGTAGCATAAATCGAAATTATGACAAAAAGTCAAAATTATTCGACTTTGTCATAATTGACTTTTTATGTCATCATAATGGTTTACCGTAGCATGACTGGTTTTCTTATGTGGCAGAAATATCCTTCCATACACGACATTCATTCAATGAAAATCTGAGTTTAATCTGCGTCCCAGTGGCCATGATTTACCTCTCCGTTTAATCCCACGCTCCAGATGTAATCATCCCCTGCTGGGTTTTTCTTTTTTCTGGAATGATCCACACTTTCATTTTTGTCTTTGTGCTGGTCCTCAGGGGCCGACGAGCCTCTCAGATGTGTTCGAGACGGAGCTTCAAACACCACAGACAGGCAAAAGACGCTTAATTCAACTTTTGCTTGTGAATTATTCAGCCAACACTACATTTGATCTAAAAGATGGGCGGACTGGCCATCTGGAGCACCGGGACTTTTCCCGGTGGGCCGCTGGCCAAAGTGGGCCGGCCCACCCGGTACACATATACTAGCCTATATATATATATATATATATATATATTTTTTTTTTTTTTTTTTTTTAAATGACGGAAATCATTACATTTATTTTCTACGCAAATGGATGAGTGAGAGACGATCGCGCGGCCGCGGCCGACAAGTGTTTTGTGAGTGGATTGCACTCCCTCCCTGTTAATTAGTTTGGTCTACTCCATTGCGTATCTTGAAACACGCCCCCTTTCACGTCCTGGAACACACCAAGCCGACGCCGATGAACTAGCGCTGATGAAAGCCGACTGTGTTGTCGCGTCGCGGGAAAAAAAGCTGCACTTGAACAGACCGAGAAAACTACAGCCGGCTGTCAGCTAGAATGCGCGTTCTGCGTCTGCGTGTAAATGAGACAACGGTTTATTTCTACAGATATATTCATATTCATCATTCAAAAAGAGAAACGGACGCTGCCGGCTGCAGATAAGTTACACAAACTGTAAACAAAGCAGTGCGTGCTTACCGTTTTGAATATCAATCCTGCAAAACACTTTCTTTATTCCACTCCGCTCATGTTACTGAAATATTCGCCAAGGAACACTCAGGTAACACGACGTGACATTAGAACAGCCTTCTGTAGCGTTTTGACTTATTTGCTCGCTGTTTTGCTATTATTATCGTGCACTGCATGACTTGTTCACTAACCAGATAATTATTTTATAATAATTTATATAATTATTATAATTGTCCATGTATGACAAGAGGAAGTAAAGAAAAGGTGCTGAAAGGTTACGTTACGTGTTAAAAAAAGAATTAGAGGTAGATGCTGTGAAATGCTTCAAATTAACATATTATAGGCTTATATTAATAATGTTGCGTTTCTTAATGTTCTTCTGTTTGTTTCCCTTTGTTTTACAAATATGTTGTTACTTAAAATTAATGTTTAAATAGCATTTATTGTTGTATTGTGTTATATTTTTATTAGGGCTGGGGAAAGATTAATCGCGATTAATCGCATCCAAAATAAAAGTTTGTGTCTACGTGATATATGTGTGTGTATTATTTTGTATTGGCTATATAAATACACACTTGCATGTATATATTTAAGAAATATTTATTTATATATAAAATATTTAAAATTATAATATAAATTATATATAAATATATATACATGCAAATATTTCTTAAATATATACATGCATATTTGTGTGTATTTATATATACAAAATAATTATACACAGTACACACGCATATATCACGTAGACACAAACTTTTATTTTGGATGCGATTAATCTTTTCCCAGCCCTAATTTTTATGCTATAAGTGGTGTTAAAAAATATTCTGCACATCATTGTGCCAATGTGTTATGATGTGGGATATGGTGGGCTGCTGTGGGCCAGAAAGTCCAGGGCCACTTTTTGGTCCCAGTCCGCCCCTGGAACAATGAAGGCAGATCTGAAATGATTATTGGTTTGTTTGGATGTATTTCATTTGGTTGTTCTTTAATATAGAGGTGGATTCTTAAAGTCACCATGAAACGGCGTTTACAGCCCATTTTACCTGATGCGTTTTTGAGCCAAAAAGGGTTTCAGTGCTATAAAATATTGATGGTACTTGATTTTATTGATCAGGAATTGACTGAACATGAATTAAACCGGAAAAAATAGTCAGAAAATAATGTATTTTTTTAAATGGAACAGTTTATTGAACCTTTAGACAAAATATTTTTTAAATATGCGTGTGTTTTTTGCGCATCATATTAGATGCATCAGGCTTTTATGGCTCATATAAATATGAATATAGAGGGAAAAACAGCTCAGTTTTATTCAGAGCCTCAAACTGAGCAAAAATATGCTGTTTGCTGCAGATGCTGATGTGTATATGGACAAAAAGTGATGAAATTCTGATGCTTGTAATGTAAACCATTGAAATCTTTATAACAGTATAGCAGATACTGACATAAAATGCATATAAATATCAATATCTGCCAATAATAAGTCTTAGTAAGATGATATTTAAATGCTTAGTTATATGATCTGTAGTTTTGAAACATATAATGCAATGCAATATAAGAGAGAGATGAACAAAAGCCTCAAAAGCCTGATGATCATATTTGATACTCATGATTTTTATAGTAAATGATGTCTGGATAATCATGTAAACCTGCTTCAGTCCAGCTGAAATATTAACAATATAAAAGTTATTCTCATGTTAACTTGATAAAATCAGAGCAGATTTGACAGCAGAAAGACTCGTGAAGCTCGAGCTGAAGGAGGACATTTGTACAATTATATTAAAGGACTTTTACTATCAGTCAGACACAGAAGGACTGGAGGAGATGGTGTGCGACAGGTTTACCAGATCATGTTCATCATTTAGA
>NC_137145.1:1017575-1062575 GCF_949319135.1 Squalius cephalus
GGAGGGAAAAGTCCGCTGTGCGCGGGTACAAAATAGGAATGATACATGCGTCGCTGTACAAAGTCAATTTCACTGGGTGCAAGATAGGGCCAATAAAGTGATGTCGTCTGTGCCCTTAATATTAATCAAACAACAACAAAAAAAAGAGAAAAGCATTCACTGCTCTTTAATAGCTTTAATAAGGTTTAATTATATTTAATTTATACAAATAAATATGTCTGCTTGAAAGAATAAAGAATGGTGTATGCAAGATGTTTTAAAGAATGCATATATCATTCATTGAAAAGAGGGTTTATTATGACTAAAACAGAGAATGTCTAATAAGGGGAGAACTTCCACTGAACTGGCTGCAGTTCCACTCTGGCTCCACATGAGGGCGCTCACAGGACGAGTGCAGTTCCACTCTGGCTCCACATGAGGGCACTCACAGGACGAGTGCAGTTCCACTCTGGCTCCATATGAGGGCGCTCACAGGACGAGTGCAGTTCCACTCTGGCTCCACATGAGGGCGCTCACAGGACGAGTGCAGAATGAATGGAGGTCTATGGCGCTATACCCCTCAAAATCCACTTTTCTCAGGATATAATGTTTTGTCTAGTAATTTGAATATTGTATTCGAAAGGAGATGCAAAGAAATTACACATTGCTGGGTGTTAGATGTTTTAGAGTGACTTATTTGCTTTAAAAAGTCTTTTAAAGTGTCAATGACGTCATACACATCGTACGACCAGAGATACTGCTTTACGGCAATCCTTCAGTCACTTTAGTGCTTTCAGCTCTGCACTTTCTTTTCTCTCGAGGCATCGACAACACAGCTGACACAGGCAAACACACAACACAGCTGACACAGGTAAACACACAACACAGCTGACACAGGGAAACACACAACACAGCTGACACAGGGAAACACACAACACAGCTGACACAGGTAAACACACAACACAGCTGACACAGGCAAACACAACACAGCTGACACAGGCAAACACACAACACAGCTGACACAGGCAAACACACAACACAGCTGACACAGGTAAACACACAACACAGCTGACACAGGTAAACACACAACACAGCTGACAGGGAAACACACAACACAGCTGACACAGGCAAACACACAACACAGCTGACAGGGAAACACACAACACAGCTGACACAGGCAAACACACAACACAGCTGACACAGGTAAACACACAACACAGCTGACACAGGGAAACACACAACACAGCTGACACAGGGAAACACACAACACAGCTGACACAGGTAAACACACAACACAGCTGACACAGGTAAACACACAACACAGCCGACACAGGGAAACACACAACACAGCTGACACAGGTAAACACACAACACAGCTGACACAGGCAAACACACAACACAGCCGAAACAGGGAAACACACAACACAGCTGACACAGGTAAACACACAACACAGCTGACACAGGGAAACACACAACACAGCTGACACAGGGAAACACACAACACAGCTGACACAGGTAAACACACAACACAGCTGACACAGGTAAACACACAACACAGCCGACACAGGGAAACACACAACACAGCTGACACAGGTAAACACACAACACAGCCGACACAGGGAAACACACAACACAGCTGACACAGGCAAACACACAACACAGCTGACACAGGCAAACACACAACACAGCTGACAGGGAAACACACAACACAGCTGACACAGGCAAACACACAACACAGCTGACACAGGGAAACACACAACACAGCTGACACAGGCAAACACACAACACAGCTGACACAGGCAAACACAACACAGCTGACACAGGGAAACACACAACACAGCTGACACAGGCAAACACACAACACAGCTGACACAGGGAAACACACAACACAGCTGACACAGGTAAACACACAACACAGCTGACACAGGGAAACACACAGCACAGCTGACACAGGGAAACACACAACACAGCTGACACAGGGAAACACACAGCACAGCTGACACAGGGAAACACACAACACAGCTGACACAGGGAAACACACAACACAGCTGACAGGGAAACACACAGCACAGCCGACACAGGGAAACACACAACACAGCTGACAGGGAAACACACAGCACAGCTGACACAGGGAAACACACAACACAGCTGACACAGGGAAACACACAACACAGCTGACAGGGAAACACACAGCACAGCTGACACAGGGAAACACACAACACAGCTGACACAGGGAAACACAGCACAGCTGACACAGGGAAACACACAACACAGCTGACACAGGGAAACACAACACAGCTGACACAGGTAAACATACAACACAGCTGACACAGGTAAACACACAGCACAGCTGACACAGGGAAACACACAACACAGCTGACACAGGTAAACACAACACAGCTGACACAGGTAAACACACAACACAGCTGACACAGGTAAACACACAACACAGCTGACACAGGGAAACACACAACACAACACAACACAGCTGACACAGGGAAACACACAACACAGCTGACACAGGCAAACACACAACACAGCCGACACAGGTAAACACTCAACACAGCCGACACAGGGAAACACAACACAGCCGACACAGGCAAACACACAACACAGCCGACACAGGGAAACACACAACACAGCTGACAGGGAAACACACAACACAGCTGACACAGGCAAACACACAACACAGCTGACACAGGGAAACACACAACACAGCCGACACAGGCAAACACACAACACAGCCGACACAGGGAAACACACAACACAGCTGACACAGGGAAACACACAACACAGCTGACAGGGAAACACACAACACAGCTGACACAGGCAAACACACAACACAGCTGACACAGGGAAACACACAACACAGCTGACACAGGCAAACACACAACACAGCTGACACAGGCAAACACACAACACAGCTGACACAGGGAAACACACAACACAGCTGACACAGGGAAACACACAACACAGCTGACACAGGGAAACACACAGCACAGCTGACACAGGGAAACACACAACACAGCTGACACAGGGAAACACACAGCACAGCTGACACAGGGAAACACACAACACAGCTGACACAGGTAAACACACAACACAGCTGACACAGGTAAACACACAGCACAGCTGACACAGGGAAACAAACAACACAGCTGACACAGGTAAACACACAACACAGCTGACACAGGTAAACACACAACACAGCTGACACAGGGAAACACACAGCACAGCTGACACAGGGAAACACACAACACAGCTGACACAGGTAAACACACAACACAGCTGACACAGGTAAACACACAGCACAGCTGACACAGGGAAACAAACAACACAGCTGACACAGGTAAACACACAACACAGCTGACACAGGTAAACACACAACACAGCTGACACAGGTAAACACACAACACAGCTGACACAGGGAAACACACAACACAACACAACACAGCTGACACAGGGAAACACACAACACAGCTGACACAGGCAAACACACAACACAGCCGACACAGGTAAACACTCAACACAGCCGACACAGGGAAACACAACACAGCCGACACAGGGAAACACACAACACAGCCGACACAGGCAAACACACAACACAGCTGACACAGGGAAACACACAACACAACACAGCCGACACAGGGAAACACAACACAGCTGACACAGGCAAACACACAACACAGCCGACACAGGGAAACACACAACACAGCTGACACAGGGAAATTCACAACACAACACAACACAGCTGACACAGGGAAACACACAACACAGCTGACACAGGCAAACACACAACACAGCTGACACAGGCAAACACACAACACAGCCGACACAGGGAAACACACAACACAGCTGACACAGGGAAACACACAACACATCACAACACAGCTGACACAGGGAAACACACAACACAGCTGACACAGGCAAACACACAACACAGCCGACACAGGGAAACACACAACACAGCTGACACAGGGAAACACACGACACAGCCGACACAGGGAAACACACAACACAGCTGACACAGGGAAACACACAACACAGCTGACACAGGGAAACACACAACACAACACAACACAGCTGACACAGGGAAACACACAACACAGCCGACACAGGGAAACACACAACACAGCTGACACAGGGAAACACACAACACAGCTGACACAGGGAAACACACAACACAGCCGACACAGGCAAACACACAACACAGCCGACACAGGGAAACACACAACACAGCTGACACAGGGAAACACACAACACAGCTGACAGGGAAACACACAACACAGCTGACACAGGCAAACACACAACACAGCTGACACAGGGAAACACACAACACAGCTGACACAGGCAAACACACAACACAGCTGACACAGGCAAACACACAACACAGCTGACACAGGGAAACACACAACACAGCTGACACAGGGAAACACACAACACAGCTGACACAGGGAAACACACAGCACAGCTGACACAGGGAAACACACAACACAGCTGACACAGGGAAACACACAGCACAGCTGACACAGGGAAACACACAACACAGCTGACACAGGTAAACACACAACACAGCTGACACAGGTAAACACACAGCACAGCTGACACAGGGAAACAAACAACACAGCTGACACAGGTAAACACACAACACAGCTGACACAGGTAAACACACAACACAGCTGACACAGGGAAACACACAGCACAGCTGACACAGGGAAACACACAACACAGCTGACACAGGTAAACACACAACACAGCTGACACAGGTAAACACACAGCACAGCTGACACAGGGAAACAAACAACACAGCTGACACAGGTAAACACACAACACAGCTGACACAGGTAAACACACAACACAGCTGACACAGGTAAACACACAACACAGCTGACACAGGGAAACACACAACACAACACAACACAGCTGACACAGGGAAACACACAACACAGCTGACACAGGCAAACACACAACACAGCCGACACAGGTAAACACTCAACACAGCCGACACAGGGAAACACAACACAGCCGACACAGGGAAACACACAACACAGCCGACACAGGCAAACACACAACACAGCTGACACAGGGAAACACACAACACAACACAGCCGACACAGGGAAACACAACACAGCTGACACAGGCAAACACACAACACAGCCGACACAGGGAAACACACAACACAGCTGACACAGGGAAATTCACAACACAACACAACACAGCTGACACAGGGAAACACACAACACAGCTGACACAGGCAAACACACAACACAGCTGACACAGGCAAACACACAACACAGCCGACACAGGGAAACACACAACACAGCTGACACAGGGAAACACACAACACATCACAACACAGCTGACACAGGGAAACACACAACACAGCTGACACAGGCAAACACACAACACAGCCGACACAGGGAAACACACAACACAGCCGACACAGGGAAACACACGACACAGCCGACACAGGGAAACACACAACACAGCTGACACAGGGAAACACACAACACAGCTGACACAGGGAAACACACAACACAACACAACACAGCTGACACAGGGAAACACACAACACAGCCGACACAGGGAAACACACAACACAGCTGACACAGGGAAACACACAACACAGCTGACACAGGGAAACACACAACACAGCTGACACAGGGAAACACACGACACAGCCGACACAGGGAAACACACAACACAGCTGACACAGGGAAACACACAACACAGCTGACACAGGTAAACACACGACACAGCCGACACAGGGAAACACACAACACAGCTGACACAGGGAAACACACAACACAGCTGACACAGGTAAACACACAACACAGCCGACACAGGGAAACACACAACACAGCTGACACAGGCAAACACACAACACAGCTGACACAGGGAAACACACAACACAACACAGCTGACACAGGGAAACACACAACACAGCTGACACAGGCAAACACACAACACAGCTGACACAGGGAAACACACAACACAACACAACACAGCCGACACAGGGAAACACAACACAGCTGACACAGGCAAACACACAACACAGCCGACACAGGGAAACACACAACACAGCTGACACAGGTAAACACACAACACAGCCGACACAGGGAAACACACAACACAGCTGACACAGGCAAACACACAACACAGCTGACACAGGGAAACACACAACACAACACAACACAGCTGACACAGGGAAACACACAACACAGCTGACACAGGCAAACACACAACACAGCTGACACAGGGAAACACACAACACAACACAACACAGCCGACACAGGGAAACACAACACAGCTGACACAGGCAAACACACAACACAGCCGACACAGGGAAACACACAACACAGCTGACACAGGCAAACACACAACACAGCTGACACAGGTAAACACACAACACAGCTGACACAGGTAAACACACAGCACAGCCGACACAGGGAAACACACAACACAGCTGACACAGGGAAACACACAACACAGCTGACACAGGCAAACACACAACACAGCCGACACAGGGAAACACACAACACAGCTGACACAGGCAAACACACAACACAGCCGACACAGGCAAACACACAACACAGCTGACACAGGGAAACACACAACACAGCTGACACAGGGAAACACACAACACAGCCGACACAGGGAAACACACAACACAGCTGACACAGGGAAACACACAACACAGCTGACACAGGCAAACACACAACACAGCTGACACAGGTAAACACACAACACAGCCGACACAGGCAAACACACAACACAGCTGACACAGGGAAACACACAACACAGCTGACACAGGCAAACACACGTGCTAGAAGAGTTTTTGTTTTGTTGTTTTAAAAGACCACGCCGAAAATACACACACACACACACACACACACACACACACACACACACACACACACACGATGCCATCAAGCGGTATCTCTGGTCGTAATCAGTCCTTCACTGACCAATCAGTGTTCATTAGCAGAATGCTAGCGTGTTATGGGCAACAACAACTCAACCTGTAAGAAATCGAAAGGACATAAGTACTCGTTCATTCAACTTTCGGCCTGTAACCCATGTTGAACTTGCAAAACCTACAATCAAATCCGAGATTTCTCAACGGCAATCGGGTGAAAGAGACACATTTAGCCGTCTAGCTCCATAGACCCCCATTCATTCTGCACTCATGGGCGATCGCCCCCAGTGGAGCTCTGGTGGAACTACAACCAACATTCGGTACAATAGGACTTAAAGGTGCTCTAGGTAACTTTTTAACCTTAACTGAACAGCTTCGGAGTCAGTGGAATTGTTATATTACTTATTTCGGGTTGAATGGTGGTGGTTTCGCACCCCCCTGGTGCCCGAGAGCGGAAAAAACTCACTTGCAACTTTGGGCCGGCGGGTCGGTGTCAGGAAGTATCGCGTGATATCAGGTCTCGCGATGTAACGAATTGCTTGACGGCACTGCACACGTACACGCCCCCATTCAAGCACCGGCGGGCTAGCTATAAGCAAAGGGCAACGATAGATTGAGTTATGGCTGAGGCTGAGCCTGTAAAAAAGAAGCAGAAAGCTAGGAAATCTTTGTCGGAGGACCAACGAAAGAGGAAACGGGAGACTGACCGAGCAAGTCAGACTCGAGTAAATATATCGGACCGGCTTTTTCAGAATGGTGAGAACTGAGAGAAACAGAAGCCTGCAAAACGGATGCTGATCCTGCTGTTGCACTTGTAAGTTAAGTATCTTTGGAATAAACTGTGTTTAATATTTAAATTTCAAGTAATTGCGACCTCAGGATGTTTGCTATTGTCTGTAAAGGTTTTTATTATGATCGCTGTCTGTTACGGGCTTACTAGTACGCTAGATACTATAACTTTGATGTTAGCATTGTCATAGCAAACACGTTTGATTTCTGTAGTTGTTTGGCCGTTCCTCTGTCGGTTTTATTTGTGTAACTTACACTTTTATTTTATGTCACTAAGTCAACGCGTCTGATAGTAGGCAATATCAGACGCGCAAAATGTTGCACAGCTAGAAAAAACGTTCTGATGTTTTCTTAGACAAGCAAAGGTAAACCATCATTCTACCAGATGAACTTATAGACCTTGCTAATATAACTTTAGACAAATATTAGCCTCCGATATATATATTTTTTTATGCTCATGCCCATTCTCCCAAAAACAAACAAACAAACAAACACGAAAGCAGTAGTTCGCCTCGTTCATATCGTTCGTTCCCGGTAAAAATACTAGTATGCATGACAACACAATAAATAAAAAAATCGCCATCAGTTGGAAAGAAAGTATTGCTTTACTTGCCTCGGTAGACATAACTGGTTTTGAAATAGCCGGTTCCTCTGCTCAGCTGGGTTGACAGCTGATCAGCTGGGTTGCTCGTGGCAAGGGGGGAGGGACAACAGTTCGTTTTTACGACAGAGTGTTTGAAAGCATTATACTACCAGACACTAGGGGGAGCTCGTAGAGAAAAAACACTCAGACTTGCATAGTGTCCCTTTAATAGGGAGTGGCCAGGCTCTCCGTAGACGGGCTCTGATAAAACCAAATCAATTTGCTGTCAAAGCGAACACAGGTGAGGTCATGACTGATTGATATATATGTATATATATATAATATGTCTGCTTGAAAGAATAAAGAATGATGTATGCAAGTTGTTTTAAAGAATGCATATATCATTCATTGAAAAGAGGGTTTATTATGACTGAAACCAAATCAATATGCTGTCAAAGCGAATGACTGACACAAACCACGAACTTGCTCTCACTAACACTACTTCACAGGTGACAGGGAAGTTTCAGGGAGGAGTGAATCCGTTCACACGCGGATGCTGTCTCAACCTGCAGTCTGTGCTCTTCAGTCCCATCATGCCGAGGTGAGCGGATCAGCTGATCACACGGCACACTTTACAGCACTGTTCCTTCATTCATCAATAACTACACGCACTATTAACACTCTAATAACTACTATTAACTAACAAGAAACTTAGTAAAAAATTACTATCCAAAACCTCACAAAAACCTCAAAAGCTCACAATGACTTTAGTCAATATTATGTAGTTATCATGTTTTTCTCTTTAGAATACTAAGATGCGGTAACACTTGAGTCATCACTAATGGGTTACCATTACCTTTTATTATAAATGATACATTATTAATATTAATTATGAACCTGTATATAGTAGTCTTCAGTGAGGGATGAAAAATACAGTAGTAGTTACTGATTAGCTAATAGTGAACTACCACATTCACCTGAGCGCTATTACTTACTAAGTTAAAGTTAGTAAGTAAAGTACTAAAGTTTTATTAGTATATTGTATTTAAGCCTTTATTTATTTTCATATTTGTACGGTATTTTTTTTGTATTAAT
The DNA here is from genome assembly GCF_949319135.1 of Squalius cephalus. Lineage (NCBI taxonomy): Eukaryota > Metazoa > Chordata > Actinopteri > Cypriniformes > Leuciscidae > Squalius > Squalius cephalus. Next base: position 1,026,942 of record NC_137145.1, read on the forward strand.
TGTGTTTTGTGATGTGTGTGATTGTATTGTGTATCTGTGAGCCTTTTAACCAAAGACAAATTTCTATCACTGGTTGATAGATAATAAAGTTTTTTGAATTTGAATTGAATTAATCAGAGTTTCAAGTTAGTAAATAGTAGTTACTAGAATGTTAATAGTGCATTACTTGTTTGTTCCTGTGTAGTTAATGAAGGAACATTAATTAATTAATTAATTTCATTAATGAAGGAACAGTACTGTAAAGTGTTGCCGATAACAGCATGCATGTTTAGGACAGTTTTTTGTGCGCACTCATGCTGTTTTTTTATTATATATTGTATTAAATTAGAACTTTATTGATGTTTTATGGTTGTTATGATTATTTCTGCTCTTCCAATCGTAGGTACACTGGGAAACTCAGAGATAGATTGCCTGTTTGCGTTCATCCTCCGTTCCATCATCCCGAGTCTCAGAAGCTGACCCCGGTGAAGAGCTCCGATAACTGCGTCCCCAGCCAAACTCTTCCTGTGAAGGTACATGTGTTTCACAGATACTGCACTTATGGGACATGGTGTGGATATCTATGCATAGAATGTATATGCACATTTACATTTAATCATTTAGCAGATGCTTTTACCCAAAGCCACTTACAAATGAGGAGAGCAATAGAAGCAATCAGACCAGCAAGAGGACAACAGTGTAGCAACGTTTTTTTTTTACATTTTATTTATTTATTTATTTATTTATTTAATTAATTTTTTCATTATGTACATTTGGGAAAGTTATTGTTTTAATTGTTTTATATTTTTTATTTATAGTGAAGCCAAAGACAAATTTCCACTTGTGGACAATAAAGGAACTAAACTAAACTAAACTTAACATGAAAGCTGTGAATAAATGAGTAAGATCATCAAAGTTAACCTTCAGCTGTGGCTCATTAAACATAAACTTAGTTTTAGAGAGTTTTATAGATATAAAGATACTGTCGGTTTAGATCGTCTATTTAGAAATTTACCATTTTAGCATATTATAAATGTTGTTATGTATTTAGTTAAATGAGATTTGACTTTATAACACATCAGGTTTTGCTGAAAAATAAATCCTGCTCTGAATAAAAAACAATTATTTAAAGATATATTGACAGCTTAGATACAAAGCTTGACTATATTTGAATTATGACTTGTGCAACAGTGTTATTTTACTATGATTGTGATAATATTATAGTTTTTACTAAAATTTTGAATGATTTTTATTTTACAAATTTTCTGATTTCATTTATTTATTTATTTATTTATTTTATTAGTTAGTGTATTTCTAAATATATCTTTATAGTTTTTATTAATATTTTGAATTTGTTTTTATATTTTCTGTTTTCATTTAAATTTTTAGAAATTGTATTGTGTTTTTTATTTTTTATTAGTTATTGTTTTTTAAATCTATCTGTATAGTTTTTATTTATTTTTAATAAAAAAAAATTATTTTTAATTTCCGTTTAAGTTATTTTAGTATTTTTATAATGTATAGAAAGTAAAGTTTGTCTGGAAAAGATTACAAACACGTTTCGTATGGTATTAGCTTTATTTTAACAACCCTGGTTTGTAAGGTTTCAAAGTAGCTTCCCCTACAATCAAATCAATTATATTATTAATAGTGCTTTCACAATACACATCGTTTCAAAGCAGCTTTACAGAAAGTGCATGAGTCCACGTTAGAGCTTACAGTGATCTGATATCAGAGCTTGTTATGTATTTCAGAAATATACATATACAAAATCAGTTAGCGAAAAATATACTAATTTAAACAATGTAATAATTTAAGTCAGAAACAATGAGCTCATTGAAGTAATGAATACTTGTTTGTTAACAAATAATTATGACATTTAGACAGTGAGAGTGTGATTTTTTTCGTCACTGCTGGTACAGTATCTGTTTAATATTTTGATGTGTTTGTTTCAGTCTCTGGAAGAAGTAGATGATCCAGACAGTAAGAGTTTGAGCAGTCCACCTCCACTGCCCCCTAAACCAGACCCCGTCCTGCTCAAGAACCATCTGGCAGCTCTGGAAGGTGTGTGGACGTGTGGAAGCGTTGAGCAGAATCATGTTTCTGCACTAAATGTGTTCATGTCCTCTCCTTGTGCTTTATAACAGAGAGTTTGCTCCAGTCCAGAGCCGTAATGCCTTCAGGACACAAAATAATCCCACTTCAGACTTCAGAGTCGCCCACCAAAGTGCTCTACCAAGTTCCCAGAGATCAGGTGAGACTGTTCAAACTGCTGCTCAAAATCTTGACCCCGATAGAAGTCAGTTTCAACCACATTAAGGAATGCTTTATCAATATACCAATTCTGCTTGAAATCAGAGATGCTACTAATTAAAATGAAAGCCGTTGCCTATATTTCTCAATATCTTCGCTTAGATGGCTGCTAGTTTAATTTGGAAAATGTTATACTCACATCAGACTCTTTGACAGCTGGCTATTTATACATTTATATCTTCATTGATGCTTTTTGAGTATTGTTCACTCTTGCTTATATCACAACGACCATTATCTAAATGCCTTAATTACTTTCAGAGTGTGTCCGAGCATCAGACCTTTGCTGACTTTTCATCTGTGACAACCGATCGGCTTACTCTCACCTAGAACAAAACCAACATTTACATTTAGTCATTTAGCAGACGCCTTTGTCCAAAGCGACTTACGAATGAGGACTAAAGCAAGCGAGTCATCGTGAAGAGGCAAAAACAACGCAAGAAGTGCTCAAAATACACAGTTCAGGCATTGCTCAATAGCATAAGCCAGACAAGGTATATCCTGAGGTATATCGGTCGGTTTTGTTCCGTTAAGAGATTTAAATATCGGACGGTTTTCTTTTGTTAAGAGATTTAAATATCGTCCGGTTTTGTTCCGTTAAGAGATTTAAATATCGGACGGTTTTCTTTTGTTAAGAGATTTAAATATCGGACGGTTTTGTTCCATTAAGAGATTTAAATATCGTCCGGTTTTCTTTTGTTAAGAGATTTAAATATCGGACGGTTTTCTTTTGTTAAGAGATTTAAATATCGGACGGTTTTGTTCCGTTAAGAGATTTAAATATCGTCCGGTTTTCTTTTGTTAAGAGATTTAAATATCGGACGGTTTTCTTTTGTTAAGAGATTTAAATATCGGACGGTTTTGTTCCGTTAAGAGATTTAAATATCGGTCGGTTTTCTTTTGTTAAGAGATTTAAATATCGTCCGGTTTTCTTTTGTTAAGAGATTTAAATATCGGATGGTTTTGTTCCATTAAGAGATTTAAATATCGGTCGGTTTTGTTCCGTTAAGAGATTTAAATATCGTCCGGTTTTCTTTTGTTAAGAGATTTAAATATCGGACGGTTTTCTTTTGTTAAGAGATTTAAATATCGGACGGTTTTGTTCCGTTAAGAGATTTAAATATCGTCCGGTTTTCTTTTGTTAAGAGATTTAAATATCGGACGGTTTTCTTTTGTTAAGAGATTTAAATATCGGACGGTTTTGTTCCATTAAGAGATTTAAATATCGGACGGTTTTGTTCCGTTAAGAGATTTAAATATCGTCCGGTTTTCTTTTGTTAAGAGATTTAAATATCGGTCGGTTTTCTTTTGTTAAGAGATTTAAATATCGTCCGGTTTTCTTTTGTTAAGAGATTTAAATATCGGACGGTTTTGTTCCATTAAGAGATTTAAATATCGTCCGGTTTTCTTTTGTTAAGAGATTTAAATATCGTCCGGTTTTCTTTTGTTAAGAGATTTAAATATCGGTCGGTTTTGTTCCGTTAAGAGATTTAAATATCGGTCGGTTTTGTTCCGTTAAGAGATTTAAATATCGTCCGGTTTTCTTTTGTTAAGAGATTTAAATATCGGTCGGTTTTCTTTTGTTAAGAGATTTAAATATCGGTCGGTTTTCTTTTGTTAAGAGATTTAAATATCGGACGGTTTTCTTTTGTTAAGAGATTTAAATATCGGATGGTTTTGTTCCATTAAGAGATTTAAATATCGGACGGTTTTGTTCCGTTAAGAGATTTAAATATCGTCCGGTTTTCTTTTGTTAAGAGATTTAAATATCGGTCGGTTTTCTTTTGTTAAGAGATTTAAATATCGGACGGTTTTGTTCCGTTAAGAGATTTAAATATCGGTCGGTTTTGTTCCGTTAAGAGATTTAAATATCGTCCGGTTTTCTTTTGTTAAGAGATTTAAATATCGGATGGTTTTGTTCCATTAAGAGATTTAAATATCGGACGGTTTTGTTCCGTTAAGAGATTTAAATATCGGTCGGTTTTGTTCCGTTAAGAGATTTAAATATCGGACGGTTTTCTTTTGTTAAGAGATTTAAATATCGGATGGTTTTGTTCCATTAAGAGATTTAAATATCGGACGGTTTTGTTCCGTTAAGAGATTTAAATATCGTCCGGTTTTCTTTTGTTAAGAGATTTAAATATCGGTCGGTTTTCTTTTGTTAAGAGATTTAAATATCGGACGGTTTTGTTCCGTTAAGAGATTTAAATATCGGTCGGTTTTGTTCCGTTAAGAGATTTAAATATCGGTCGGTTTTGTTCCGTTAAGAGATTTAAATATCGGACGGTTTTGTTCCGTTAAGAGATTTAAATATCGGTCGGTTTTCTTTTGTTAAGAGATTTAAATATTGGACGGTTTTGTTCCGTTAAGAGATTTAAATATCGGTCGGTTTTGTTCCGTTAAGAGATTTAAATATCGGTCGGTTTTGTTCCGTTAAGAGATTTAAATATCGGACGGTTTTGTTCCGTTAAGAGATTTAAATATCGGTCGGTTTTCTTTTGTTAAGAGATTTAAATATCGTCCGGTTTTCTTTTGTTAAGAGATTTAAATATCGGTCGGTTTTGTTCCGTTAAGAGATTTAAATATCGGACGGTTTTGTTCCGTTAAGAGATTTAAATATCCTCCGGTTTTGTTCCGACCGACAAAACCGACCGATATTTAAATCTCTTAAAGCAACGAAACTAATCGACGTTTAAATCTCTTAACTGTGTTGCTCGCTCAGGCTAGCGTTAGAGTCACTGCGGCACTGATGTATGTGCTAGACAACACTATAGATACAATATATCAAAATAGATATAAATCGTAAATCGTTATATATCATCATATCCCCCAGCCCTAAAACTTGCATTATAGACATAACAGTACAACTTTATGGAAATAAATTTGCCTTCTAAGATACCTTGTCTAGAATAAATATCTGAAAACATTTTTACTAAATACATATTAATACAACAACAGTTGACCACAGTGCTGTACATGGGACAAAGCAAAATAATCATTAAATCACATTCAAATTCTATATCATTACAACAGTCACAGATAAAACCAGAATACAATGAAGCATTAATAGAAACCCGTTACACCACGAACACAACACTCATGTATGATCAAACGGCAGAGTAAAAAATAAGATTTTAAATGATGTTCCTTTGTCTGTCCCTGTAGATCGGGACGAGGATTTCCCCGCTGGTCCCGCAGGAGCACGCGTCCGATCCCAGTCTCCTTCAGTCGGAGAATCCCGGAAACTCTCTGACTCTGAATTCCCGCTCGCTGAGTCTGAAACATTCCCACCGCCGCGTAGCCGAAGCTCCAGGTCCACATCCGAGCGCTAGCGTCCTCATTAGCCGATCCGGGAGTCTGTCCTACGACAGTCTTCTGCGTCCCGTCGAGCGCCTCGGATCCCAGACACCATTCCTTCCCATGGATTCGAGTCTCCCCCGAGGTCCCGGATGCAACTGCAGCCCGGTGTTCATGAATATTAGCCGGCATTCGCCGCAACACCGCGAGCCGTCGCCCGTCTGCTACGACAGCCTCGCTAAACCGCTAATGAGCTCCATTCAGGAGCGCCGGGAGCCTGACGAGAAGGACAAACCTCTCGCTCTCGCTCCGAACTCCGGGATCTACGACATTCCCAGCAGACGAAGCCTTCCGCATGATTTCCGAGGCCCATCATCTCGCGGGCCGACTCCTCCGGCGTACGGCTCGCGCGAGTTCCTCCTTAGCAGCGCGGCGTACGGATACGGGAGCCGGTCGCATCTGTCTTCCTCCTCCTCGTCTTCGCTCACCCGCACTCCTCGGACCGCCAGCTCCCCGCTGCACTTTAACCGATCCCTCTCTCCCTCCTTCTATCACTCTCTGGACCGACATTCCCAACAGCTCCCATCGGCTCTTCCCAGCTCCTCCTACGGCCATCAGATAGCACTGGCGTTCATCAGAGGAGAAGAAAGACCCGAACCTGAACTATGAGTCCGTCACGGAAATCATCAAAATATCAGGGAATTTTAATAGGGATTATGCAGACCTGGAAAATTTCACTTCCTTCTTCAAAAGGTGTTGGGAGATGCTGATACGCCATCAATTATACTTCTAATATATGATGATTTTCTGCACAAGAAACATTTATGATTATTATCAATGATGAAAACAGCTTCATATTTGTGTGGAAACTGTGATACATTTTATTTCTCATGATTCTTTTATGAATAGAAAGTTCTAAAGAACAGCTTTTATTTGAAATAGATTCTTTTGTAACATTATAAATGTATTTACTGTCACTTTTGATCAATTTAATATGAGCTTGATGAATAAAAGTTATTCTTATTTACGCTAATCACAGTTTCCACAAAAATATGAACATTTCAACATTGATAATAATCATAAATGTTTCTTGAGCATCAAATCCTCATATTAGAGTGATTTCTGAAGGATCATGTGACACTGAAGACTGGAGTAATGATGCTGAACATTCAGCTTTGATCACAGGAATAAATTACACTTTACTAGATATTCACATAGAAAACAGATGATTTACATTTGAATAATACAGTTTTTACTGTATTTTTATAAAAATAAATGCAACCTTGGTGAACAGAGACTCTTTCAGATTATTTTTTTTTAATTATTACCAACTTTTGACCAGCAGTGTATGTATTTTTTAATGTATTTACAGGAATATATTGCATAATAAAATTATATTCTATGAGCAATTAATATTTAGTTTCTTTTTTAAATTTTAACAATTCAAGTATGGTGCTTTAAAATGATCTAAAACAGTTATTTGTTAATTGTATAATTAAAATATATTTGGTTTTTGTTATTTCTTTTTTCTGTATCAATATTGTGTTTTATAATTTATTTCTTGGCTAATAAAGTTTGATTTGTTGACTTCATAGTTTTGCTTTGATATTCTCTCAATGGATGTTGTATTTTATCCTCTTCAAGTCCTCATGAAACTGAAGTTGCTCTCGTCTTTTCTTCTCTATTGTTCTGTATATCGAGTGAAACACTTCAGGAACAAGAACAAATGTGGGCGGGGCTTGATTGTATCTGGGGGGGAATTGATTGGATGATTGGATGGTTGTAGTTTGCTATTGGCTGATCTCATGTGAGTGACAGGTTGCCCCGCCCACATCATCAGAGAAGAGAAGAGATGCTGCAAGTGGAAGTTATTCTGATTCAAGATAATTAGGAACATGAATTTAACACAATAAGGATAAATAATTTAGAATAAACACTGCAATATTCAAGAGTTGTCAATCTTAGATATAGATGTGCCTTCAGTCAAAGGAAACCGGTTACAAACACACACTAAAGATGAGGCTACAGTAGATTTCCTTGATTTCTTTAGTGAGCTCAGGAAGAGGACGGGAAAACTGTCAGGATATCACACACTTTATGGAAGCAGAAATTCCCTCTGGTGTTCACTGAGAAATATTACATGTTCCACTGACGTAAATAAGCCATTGTGTCCTTCCTTGCACATACTTTACACATCTTCTTTGAAAGTGAAATAACTTGTTAAATGTGGTTCGTCACTTCAGATATTAAGGGTGGCGTGAGTGTAGTTTAACTAACTTTACCAGCAGAATGTGAATATAACAGGTCTGATGGACGGCAGTGGCTGGAGAAGCTTTTCTTTGCTTTATTGATCAGTTAGTATGGAAGCCTGTTTCTGCCACAGAATAAAAAATAAAATAGGTAATTGTGATCTTTTATCTCACAATTGCTTGATGTAAAGTCAGAATTGCGTGTTATAAAGTCAGAATTGTGAGATATAAAGTCAGAATTGTGAGATATAAAGTCAGAATTGCTTGATATAAAGTCAGAATTGCTTGATATAAAGTCAGAATTGTGAGATACAGTATAAAGTCAGAATTGCGTGATATAAAGTCAGAATTGCTTGATATAAAGTCAGAATTGTGAGTTATAAAGTCAGAATTGCGTGATATAAAGTCAGAATTGCTTGATATAAAGTCAGAATTGCGTGTTATAAAGTCAGAATTGTGAGATATAAAGTCAGAATTGTGTGATATAAAGTCAGAATTGCTTGATATAAAGTCAGAACTGTGAGATACAGTATAAAGTCAGAATTGCATGATATAAAGTCAGAATTGCTTGATATAAAGTCACAATTGTGATATAAATCAGAATTGTGTGTTATAAAGTCACAATTGTGTATTATAAAGTCAGAATTGCATGATATAAAGACACAATTGCGTGTAATAAAGTCAGAGTTGTGAGATATAAAGTCAGAATTGTGAGATATAAAGTCAGAATTGCTTGATATAAAGTCAGAATTGCTTGATATAAAGTCAGAATTGTGAGATACAGTATAAAGTCAGAATTGCATGATATAAAGTCAGAATTGTGAGATATAAAGTCAGAATTGCATGATATAAAGTCAGAATTGTGAGATATAAAGTCAGAATTGTGAGTTATAAAGTCAGAATTGCTTGATATAAAGTCAGAATTGCTTGATATAAAGTCAGAATTGTGAGATACAGTATAAAGTCAGAATTGCGAGATAAAGTCAGAATTGCTTGATATAAAGTCACAATTGTGATATAAATCAGAATTGTGTGTTATAAAGTCAGAATTGTGTATTATAAAGTCAGAATTGCATGATTTAAAGACACAATTGTGTGTTATAAAGTCACAATTGCGTGATATAAAGTCAGAATTGTGAGATATAAAGTCAGAATTGCGTGATATAAAGTCAGAATTGCTTGATATAAAGTCAGAATTGCTTGATATAAAGTCAGAATTGTGAGATATAAAGTCAGAATTGTGAGATATAAAGTCAGAATTGTGTGATATAAAGTCAGAATTGCTTGATATAAAGTCAGAACTGTGAGATACAGTATAAAGTCAGAATTGCATGATATAAAGTCAGAATTGCTTGATATAAAGTCACAATTGTGATATAAATCAGAATTGTGTGTTATAAAGTCACAATTGTGTATTATAAAGTCAGAATTGCATGATATAAAGACACAATTGCGTGTAATAAAGTCAGAGTTGTGAGATATAAAGTCAGAATTGTGAGATATAAAGTCAGAATTGCTTGATATAAAGTCAGAATTGCGAGATATAAAGTCAGAATTGCATGATATAAAGTCAGAATTGTGAGATACAGTATAAAGTCAGAATTGCATGATATAAAGTCAGAATTGTGAGATATAAAGTCAGAATTGCGAGATATAAAGTCAGAATTGTGAGATATAAAGTCAGAATTGCATGATATAAAGTCAGAATTGTGAGATATAAAGTCAGAATTGTGAGTTATAAAGTCAGAATTGCATGATATAAAGTCAGAATTGTGAGATATAAAGTCAGAATTGCATGATATAAAGTCAGAATTGTGAGATATAAAGTCAGAATTGTGAGTTATAAAGTCAGAATTGCTTGATATAAAGTCAGAATTGCTTGATATAAAGTCAGAATTGTGAGATACAGTATAAAGTCAGAATTGCGAGATAAAGTCAGAATTGCTTGATATAAAGTCACAATTGTGATATAAATCAGAATTGTGTGTTATAAAGTCAGAATTGTGTATTATAAAGTCAGAATTGCATGATTTAAAGACACAATTGTGTGTTATAAAGTCACAATTGCGTGATATAAAGTCAGAATTGTGAGATATAAAGTCAGAATTGCATGATATAAAGTCAGAATTGCTTGATATAAAGTCACAATTGTGATATAAATCAGAATTGTGTGTTATAAAGTCAGAATTGCATGATATAAAGACACAATTGTGTGTTATAAAGTCACAATTGCGTGATATAAAGTCAGAATTGTGATATAAAGTCACAATTGCGCGATATAAAGTCACAATTGCATGTAATAAAGTCAGAGTTGCGAGATATAAAGTCAGAATTGTGTTATAAAGTCAGAATTGTGTGATATTGTAACATAACACATTGTAAACATAGGAGGAAGCAGGATCCACGTGCAGCAGTAGTCTTTTATTAAATAAACTCAAAACTTGACAGACTCAAGACTCAGGACTCAGGACTCGGACTCGGACTCGGACTCGGACTCGGACTCAGGACTCGGACTCAGGACTCGGACTCGGACTCGGACTCGGACTCAGGACTCAGGACTCAGGACTCAGGACTCGGACTCAGGGCTCGGACTCGGACTCGGACTCGGACTCAGGACTCGGACTCGGACTCGGACTCGGACTCAGGACTCAGGACTCGGACTCAGGACTCGGACTCGGACTCGGACTCGGACTCAGGACTCAGGACTCAGGACTCGGAACTCAGGGCTCGGACTCGGACTCAGGACTCAGGACTCGGACTCGGACTCGGACTCAGGGCTCGGACTCAGGACTCAGGACTCAGGACTCAGGACTCAGGACTCAGGACTCAGGACTCAGGGCTCGGACTCGGACTCGGACTCAGGACTCGGACTCGGACTCAGGACTCGGACTCAGGGCTCGGACTCGGACTCGGACTCAGGACTCAGGACTCAGGACTCAGGACTCAGGACTCAGGGCTCGGGCTCGGGCTCGGACTCGGACTCAGGACTCAGGACTCAGGACTCAGGACTCGGACTCAGGGCTCGGACTCAGGGCTCGGACTCAGGGCTCGGACTCAGGGCTCGGACTCGGACTCGGACTCGGACTCGGACTCGGACTCGGACTCAGGGCTCGGACTCAGGGCTCGGACTCGGACTCAGGACTCAGGACTCAGGACTCGGACTCGGACTCAGGGCTCGGACTCGGACTCAGGACTCAGGACTCGGACTCGGACTCGGACTCAGGGCTCGGACTCAGGACTCAGGACTCAGGACTCAGGACTCAGGACTCAGGGCTCGGACTCGGACTCAGGACTCAGGACTCGGACTCGGACTCGGACTCGGACTCGGACTCAGGACTCGGACTCAGGGCTCAGGACTCAGGACTCAGGACTCAGGGCTTGGGCTCGGGCTCGGACTCGGACTCAGGACTCGGACTCAGGGCTCGGACTTGGACTCGGACTCGGACTCGGACTCGGACTCGGACTCAGGACTCAGACTCAGGGTTCGGACTCGGGGCTCGGACTCGGGACTCGGACTCGGGACTCGGGCTCGGACTCGGACTCAGGACTCAGGACTCAGGACTCGGGGCTCGGACTCGGACTCGGACTCGGACTCGGACTCGGACTCGGACTCGGACTCGGACTCAGGGCTCGGACTCAGGGCTCGGACTCGGACTCGGACTCGGACTCGGACTCAGGACTCGGACTCAGGGCTTGGACTCGGACTCGGACTCGGACTCAGGACTCAGACTCAGGACTCAGGACTCAGGACTCAGGGCTCAGGGCTCGGACTCGGACTCGGACTCGGACTCAGGACTCAGGACTCAGGACTCAGACTCAGACTCGGACTCAGGGCTCGGACTCGGACTCGGACTCGGACTCGGACTCGGACTCAGACTCAGGACTCAGGACTCAGGGCTCAGGGCTCGGACTCGGACTCGGACTCGGACTCGGACTCGGACTCAGGACTCAGGACTCAGGACTCAGACTCAGACTCAGACTCAGGACTCAGGGCTCGGACTCAGGACTCAGACTCAGGACTCAGGACTCAGGACTCAGACTCAGGACTCAGGACTCAGACTCAGGACTCGGGCTCGGGCTCGGGCTCGGACTCGGACTCGGACTCGGACTCGTACTCGGACTCAGGGCTCGGACTCAGGGCTCGGACTCGGACTCGGACTCAGGACTCGGACTCAGGGCTTGGACTCGGACTCGGACTCAGGACTCAGACTCAGGACTCAGGGCTCAGGGCTCGGACTCGGACTCGGACTCGGACTCGGACTCAGGACTCAGACTCAGACTCAGGACTCAGGGCTCGGACTCGGACTCAGGACTCAGACTCAGGACTCAGGACTCAGGACTCAGGACTCAGACTCAGGACTCAGGACTCAGACTCAGGACTCAGGACTCGGACTCAGGACTCAGGACTCGGACTCAGACTCAGACTCAGGACTCAGGACTCAGACTCAGACTCAGACTCAGACTCAGACTCAGGACTTGGGAACAGAACAAGCAACATACAACATCAAGAACTCACAAAGACTGAACTAGACACAGGGTGTTAAATACACAGGCAAACAAGATAACAGGGGGCGTGGCTAATCAGAAACACCTGGGAAGACCAATAAACAAGAGAAACTACAAAGGACTACAAAACACGGCACACGGCACAGGACAGGAAATGACAAAAGTCCACACAAGACAAGGGGAACACAAGACAGGAATCATGACAGTTATAAAGTCAGAATTGCGAGACTCACAATAGTTGCCATGCACTTTGAGTTTGATGTTTCACAAATCCTCTCTGGATCTCCCAGTTACCCAGATCAGTTTGAATCTTACAAATGAGCATACAGCTAATAATATTGATGATATATAATGTTCATATTCTCGCTCATGCGCAGTGAGTCCGAGGAGTGCGCGATCCGTGTCGGATGATCACGTGATCCCAGGTCTTTTCCCGCGAGCACACGGTGTGATGGAATCACTTCTCCGGGCTTTGATCAAATATTAACAGAGCTGTACGAATCTGAAAGTGTGTTTGATGTGGTTTAGTCGAGCTGGACTGATAACCAGCAGAACCGGAGTATTATTGACTGAGTCGTGATGATTCTGCGTCAGTACAGAAGAACCTCGACACACTGAGGTTATGAGGAGCTGCTTCTGCATGATTATGTGTCTCGCATATCAAAGTTCTGACCAGATGAGTTGCTCACAGTCCTTCCGCCTGTGAAACCGGGCTATTAAGTTTTAATTATGATACTTAAAAGTTGAAATTGACAGTCATAATTTTATGAGATAAAATGAGATCAAATCTTATGAGATAAAATACTAAATCATAATTAATAATCAGTAAAAATTCTACTTTTAGGTCATAATTCTGGCATGAAAAGAAAAGGTTTCCCGAACAGAGATTAAGCCTAGTCCTAAAGTTAAATGGCCATATAATCAGACTAACAAAAAACAGCTTTCTCTGTCATGGTTTTAAACAGTCTAGACTTATTCTAGTCCAGAGTTTAATAAACTGATTTCCTGGAGGAAGACGAGAGATAATCAGGACTAAACTAGGCTTAAACTAAAGCAGGAGGCAGATTAATGTTGTTTCAGAGAACACACACACACACACACACACACACACACACACACACACACACACACACACACATTCCCTCAGGCTTCTCTACGATGGGAACGAGCCTGGAGCGATTTATGATGAATAATAAATAGGGAACAAGTCTTTATTATTGTGATTAATAATGAATATAGGAGAACTTCCCCTGGAGAGCAGGATGATTTACTCGGATCTTTCAGCATTTCATCTTTGAATCCAGACGAAATTCAACCATAAACTTCATCAGAGAATCCATTAATGCTGAATTTAATCTGAAAACACAGTAAAACATGCATTTCTGCAGGAAAAACAATGTAATCCATAGACTCTATGCAACCTCAACGCAGATATTTATGAAGATAATACATTAAAATACTAAAAAATGTAGAAAAATTTAAATACATGAATATATTTCAAATATAAGAATGATCAGTGAACGTTGATATTTAACAAGAATATTCATGCATTTTTACATTAAATGTTTGTGGGAATTTTGTGTAAAAAGTAGAACTCACCTTAAATTTTAGTCATGAAAATGACTGTCACATTCACTGTCTGTCATCGTCCTGTCTGCACTACAGTTCCCAGAATCCTCCTTGTTTCCACACCTGAACTCACTCCCTTCATTACCCACCTGTTCATCATCATTATCTGCATCACCTGTCTTGTGTTCATCTGTGTGTGTATTTAAGTTCCTGGTTTTCACTCTTCACTTGTCGGTCAATGCTTATGTTAGGTTTGTTAATGTTTATGTTAGGTTATTCTATGTTCTGAGCATACGTTTCGTGTATCTTTGATATTGAGAATTAAAACCTTTGTTTCATCATCTTTGTGTTCGTCTCCTACATCATCCACCCAGAAGCCTGACAATGACATTCCCAGAAGCCAGATTTACGTTTAATTTTAGCAGCATTATCTGCATCAGCCTGATTAAAGATCTTCTGCTCATTCACATAAAGACCTCAACATGTTTTAAATAAATAAATGCAGAATAAGAACATAAATAGTCAATTTTCATTTTCATGTTCACCGTTTTGTGCCATTTTTCACCGTTTTCAAAGCTGAAATTACATACTGAGTCATTATTATAAGAAATGACTTATGAGATAAAGTTGAAACTATAAAAAAAATTAAATTATGGTTTAAAAAGTAATTATGATATTAAAAAGCCAACATGAGAACTCAAGTCACCTTCTTTTATACAGAGCTAAACCTCGGGATAAACAAAGACACTAATATTAGCGTAGATGCCATTCTTCTTATGATGTAACGAGTACATCAGGATTTATGGGAAGTGTTCCCGGTTCCAGCTGACCTAATCTATGCAGCCTAACACTGAATTATAGAAGTCTATAATGTATTATGTGTATGCTAGGTCAAAGAGATGTGTCTTTAGTCTAGCTTTGAACTGACAGAGTGTGTCTGCTTCCCGGACAATGGTAGGAAGACTGTTCCAGAGTTTTGGTGCTAAATAGGAGAAGGATCTACCGCCAGCAGTCGATTTAGATATTCTAGGTATTATCAACTGGCCGGAGTTTAGAGATCGCAATAGACGTGACGGACTATAATGCGTTAAGAGCTCGCTCAAGCACTGCGGAGCTAAACCATTTAGTGCTTTGTAAGTGATCAGCAATATTTAAAAATGTATACGATGTTTAATAGGGAGCCAGTGCAGTGTTGACAGAACTGGGCTAATATGGTCATACTTCCTGGTTCTGGTAAGAACTCGAGCTGCTGCGTTTTGAACTAGCTGTAGTTTGTTTATTAAGCGTGCAGGGCAACCACCCAGTAGAGCATTACAGTAATCTAGCCTTGAGGTCATGAACGCATGAACTAACTGTTCCGCATTTGTCAATGAGTGCATATGGTGTAATTTAGATGTATTTTTAAGATGGAAAAATGCGGTTTTACAGATACTAGACACGTGACTTTCAGATGAAAGATTGGTATCAAAGAGCACACACACACACACACACACACACTCACACACACACACACACACACACACACACACACACACACACACACACAGGTTCCTCACCGACGACGAAGACTTGACAGAGCAGCCATCGAGTGTTAGACAGTATTCTAGATTATTACGTGAGGAAGTTTTTTGTCCAATAATTAGAATCTCTGTTTTTTCCAGAATTTAGCAGTAGGAAATTACGAGTCATCCAATTTTTTATATCAGCTGTGCATTCCGTTAATTTAGTGAATTGGTAAGTTTTGTCAGGGCGTGAAGAAATATAGAGCTGAGTATCATCAGCATAACAGTGAAAGCTAATGCCATGTTTCCTAATGATATCTCCTAATGGTAGCATGTACAGAGTGTGTGTGTGTGTGTGTGTGTGTGTGTGTGTGTGTGTGTGTGAGGGTAGCATGTACAGAGTGAACAGCAACGGTCCTAGTACTGAGCCTTGTGGTACGCCATACTGAACTTGTGATCGATGAGACATCTCTTCATTTACTGCAGAAACTGTTCACGGAGAGACATGAGTCTTAATTATAAGAGGAAAAATCTAAATTATGACATAAAAAATCATAATTATGAGATGTATGACAAAAAGTTGAAATTCTGATATCAAATTTGTGTGTGTGTGTGTGTGTGTGTGTGTGTGTGTGTGTGTGTGTGTGTGTGTGTGTGTGTGTGTGTGTGTGTGTGTGTGTGTGTGTGTGTGACAGTGCAAAGCTTCGGCCGATCTGTCAGGACTGGAGTATCTGTGGAAGCTGCATGTAACTTTTTCTCTCACAATTCTATTTTTCTCAGAATTCAGTTCTAACAAATTCAGGGAATAAAGTCAGAGTTGTCCTGTACCACAATTCAGATTTTTTTCTTAAAATTGCGAGCTCAGAGATCAAATTTAACTTTATTTCTCAAAATTTTCACTTTATTTGTGTGTGTGTGTGTGTGTGTGTGTGTGTGTGTGTGTGTGTGTGTGTGTGTGTGTGTATGTGAGAGAGAGAGAGAGAGAGAGAGAGAGAGAGAGAGAGAGAGAGAGAGAGAGAGAGAGAGAGAGAGAGAGAGAGAGAGAGAGAGAGAGATTGTGTGAGTGAGCGAGAGAGAGTGTGTGAGTGTGTGTGTGTGTGTGTGTGTGTGTGTGTGTGTATACATCATCAGTCGCATTCGGATCTCCTCGTTCACTCGCATCTCTCTTGTTTAATGAGCGTTAATGGTCTCATTTAATGAATGACAAACACGGGCTGCATGTCGCGCTCCTCGCTGCGCTCTGAAGAGAGTGTGTGTGTGTGAGTGTGTGTGTGTGTGCAAACCGTGCTGTTGATTCAGCAGCTCTTCCACTGCGCTGAGGTGCGCGCGCTCGCGTGCGCGAGAGCATGATCGAGTGCATGTGGACGCGTGAGGCAGGAGGAAGGATGCTTGCTCGTGTGTGAGAGAGTGTGTGAGAGAGAGAGACAGCAGTATTTACTCCGGAGAAACGCCAGACTCGTCGCTCGCGCCGCCAGCATGCAGGAGGTGAAGGAGGTGAGTGTCTCCGTGCGTTATGTGTGTGTGTGTGTGTGTGTGGTGGACATCGCGCGCTCTGGATCTTTCCATGCACGGACTGCGGACTGCGTCTGTGTGCATTACATGCTCCACACATGTGGCTGAATCACATGTGATTATGATGCACGCGTGCTTTAGTGCGCGTTTGGCAGTGAGATTTAAACTCTGGTTGCCGTGGGAATGACGCGCTGCGTCGCGTTGCGTTGGATGCGGCGTAACTCGACTGGCATACCAAAACACGCACTGCAGGCGCGCGCATCACATGCAGATCCAGATGAAGTTTGTCGTCGCTCCGTGATTCATGTGTCCTACTTGTGTGTGTTCGGATCCGTGCTGCCCTTGAGCGAGTCACTGACACTGTGTGTGATGATCCAGCATGTGCACGAGCGGCCGAAGGATGGATAGATGACGGATGGATAGATGGTTTGGATGGATGGATGGATGGATGGATGGGCCACTTGACATGACGTATTTTGTAAGACGGGTTAGAAACCATGTAAAATCATCTGGCGTTTAGTGAGGTGGGAATTTAGGGCTGATAAACACAAAATGACTTCTTAATGATTCATCATCTGTGCATGCATATTTATCTTTCAGCATAGCCTACTGTAATAACTCGCTCCACCTCTGAAACGACTTTCCTTTAAGCATATTTACACTTTTTATTTTATATTAATTTGGAATATTGGTTAATCATATTTGCAATGTCTAGATCTCATTAAAAGAACTTAAATAAAACATTTCACATTTAGTATTTTTACTCACTTCTTACTTAAGTAAAACTATACTGTTTTTTGGGGGGTATTTTCATAATTATTATTATCCATGGTTTTACTATAAATATGAAAAAAATAGTGTAGTTTCACAAATAATTGCAAAGAAAAAGTAAAACATTTAATTAAATGTGAAAAGTCTGAAATAGTATTTTCTTGTCAAATGTACGCCAATAATCTTTGTTTTGGTTAATTATTATTATTTATTTTTTACAATGTGGTTCAAATAGTGATAACCATTGCAAATAGCTAAATTTGATTTATGGTTACTGTAGTAAAACCATAGTACATTTTTGTAAGGTACGAATGAGTCAAAATAAATTTTCTCCATTTTTAGTCAAGTCAAGCATCACTATTACTATCACTCATTTGAACCTGCATAGCAACACCCTAACAACCACCCAAACAACTAGCCTACATAGCAACACTTTCTACACCATTCGACATTCTTATGTACTTTATTATCAAACGATTGCATAATACTTTTTTATGTTTAGAAAGCTATTTCATTTTTTTCTAGTGATAATGTATGTTTATGAGCTGCATGATTCTTAAAATGTAAAAATGAATTAAAATAAATGAAAACTAAATCCATAAAGTGATGGAACCCCTAAAAGGTTCTATAGCTCCTGATGGAAGCCTTTAAGTTTCCATACAGAACCTTCTAAGAGTGTGCAGAAAATAAACTAGTGATGAAAAAAAGTACAAAAAAATTAAGAAAATAAACACATAAAATAAAAAGTGATGTTAATAAACACAAACAGGAAGTCAGGAGAGATCCAGGCAGAACAAAAGCACATTCAGAGCGTCATGATTCCTGAATCCACAGCGATCGGTCCGAGACTGATGCTGGTTTCCATACGGCTATACATCTATCCTGAAGCGTTTCATCACGCGCTGTCCTTTAAAGAGATTGCTTTAGCAGATGTGATTATTCTGAGAGATTCAGAGCGATGGAAACGCTCATGATCAAGAGAATGCAGAGTAAGAATTAAATCACTTCAGCTTCAAAGAGGAAATTATAATTATGCAGCGCAATCCAGAATCTTTTTAGATTGAACGATACCTGTTGAGTTACAGTGACCCAAAATATCTGCCATGCCAAGTCAAGTCACGTTTATACAGTACAGATTGTTTCAAAGCAGCTTCATGGTAATAAACAGGTAAAAAACAGAATCAATAATGCAAACTTCAAATACAAAACGCCTGCTGTAAAGCAGCTCTACAGAAGACAAGAGTTGTTATTCAGATCACTTCAGTTCATGGGTGAATGTCATTGCATTAGAAAACAAATAAGAGAACAAACTCACTTTCCTGGCTTTTTCACAGTAAAAACTTTTTTCACAGTTACTTTAAATTAAATCAGGGTTTAATTTAAAGTAAAAAAAACTTGGTTTGCCTTTTGAGTTCATTGAAGCTAAAAAAAAAAAGTGAGTTAATACAAATAAATGAGTTTAATCAACAGAAACTCCAAATATTATGCTGAACAACCAGTGTTTGGGGAAAGTTACATTTAAAAGTAACAATATTGCGTTACTCCTTACTCCCTAACTGTGTTACTTAGTTACTTTTTATGGAAAGTAATGTTACGTTACTTTTGCGTTACTCCCTAAATAGTTACTTAAACGTTACTTTGTTACCGTTTATGGAAAGTAATAATGTGTTATGCTGCGTTTGCGTTACTCCCAAAAAGTAACTAATTGTGTTACCTTGTTACTGTTTGTGGAAAGTAATGTTACGTTACATTTGCGTTACTCCCTAAAAAGTAACTATTGTGTTACTTTGTTACTGTTTATGGAAAGTAATGTGTTACGTTACATTTGCGTTACTCCCTAAAAAGTAACTAATTGTGTTACCTTGTTACTGTTTGTGGAAAGTAATGTGTTACGTTACATTTGCGTTACTCCCTAAAAAGTAACTATTGTGTTACTTTGTTACTGTTTATGGAAAGTAATGTGTTACGTTACATCTGCGTTACTCCCTAAAAAGTAACTATTGTGTTACTTTGTTACTGTTTATGGAAAGTAATGTGTTACGTTACTTTTGCGTTACTTCCTAAAAAGTAACTACAGTAATTGTGTTACTTAGTTACTTTTTATAGAAAGTAATGTTACATGTTTGCATTAAGAGTGTTTACACAAGGCACCTCTGCATTTACTCCTGATTTCTCTCAACATGAAGACAGGAGAGCTGTCAGTCAATAAATGGGAGAACAAAGTAACTTGCATTACTTATTTGAAAAAATGACAGATATTTTGTTTTAAATTTAAAAGTAATGCATTATTTGAAAAAAAAAAAAATTGGATTACGTAACTCACACTACTTGTAATGAATTACCACCAAGACTGTGAAGTTGATTTGACAAAAGACAAAAAGGTGATAACCAATCATTAAAATAATGTTTACAGTGTAGTGTTATGAAGACAAAAAGTGTAATTTCTCTGTCTTGTTGTAGAGCATAATGATACAGTCTTTGAGTAATTTACCCACTCTTGTTAGCAGTTTCAGTGCAAATGTTTGTGTAAGTTGTCTCTTAAAACCACGTCTTGTGTTTACGAGGCTGTTTAGAGGCTGCGCTCATGTATAATTCACTGACGCTCTGGGAAGAAGTTCTGCTGATTCTTCTTAAGAGTGTTTGTTCCCATGCTGGGTTGAGAATAATTTAGTGAACTCGCCCAGAGGTGAATTTTCACGCCTGTATTTTTTGCGGTTTCATCAAAGGGCGTTTTGTGATCTCATGATGCTCTTTAATGTAGAGACGTTCATCAGGACGATTTGATGAACTCTGTCATGAATATGTGTGGTGGTTAAAACAAACGCTCTATAAACACAAGCATCCGCTCAGATTTCAGGCTAATGTTGATTCTCCTTCATATTTTTTATATTTGGTCCAAAAGAAGCCAGACCCAGAGGAACCACCGGCCGAACCTTCAACTCAAGACACCATAGAGAAGATAGAGGAGGTTCTTCCAGCGGAGGAGACAGCGGACGCCTCACATCACACAGAAACTCATGTAGGTCAATTAATTATATGTTTAGCAATAATTATAATTAATATGTATTCCATGCACATTGCGTTATTTATTTAATGTATGATGTTTTTATGTATACTGTTTCCCTGACTCTACGTGGCCTTCGTTAATTGCCCCTTGGGGACAAATAAAGTGTATTGAATTGAGCTGAATTTAATTGAATTGAATTGAATGAGTAACTGTTTCCTCATAGTTGGCATAGAAAGTCTGCTTATATTAACAAATATCTTCTGGGAAAAATTATTTGTTGGTTTAACTTAAAGAGAAGCCATTATTCCCTTTTACAAAGTCTTGTTTTTGTGCTCTACTAGAACAAGTTTTCCTGCTTGAATGTTGATTATTTTCCCCATATTTTCCAATGTTGCAGCTCCTGTGCTCCAGGTTGATTTTACTCTGAACCATCCCTTTAAAGCTAGTTTAAACTGGTTTAAGCTGATTTCAGCTGGTTTAAGCTAGATGTTGCTGGTTTCAGCTGGATGTTGCTGGATGTCGCTGGTTTAAACTGGTTTAAGCTAGATGTCGCTGATTTAAGATGGTCTTAGCTGATTTAAGATGGATGTCGCTGGTTTAAGATGGTTTAGGATGGATGTCGCTAGTTTAAACTGGTTTAAGCTGATTTCAGCTGGTTTAAGCTGGATGTTGCTGGTTTAATCCGGTTTAAGATGGATGTCGCTAGTTTAAACTGGTTTAAGCTGCTTTCAGCTGGTTTAAGCTGGATGTTGCTGGTTTAAGCTGGTTTAAGATGGATGTCGCTAGTTTAAACTGGTTTAAGCTGATTTCAGCTGGTTTAAGCTGGATGTTGTTGGTTTAAGCTGGTTTCCCAGGGTGGCTAAGATGGTGTTTAACTGGTTTTTATCAGGTTTGTTAGCTGGTTTCAGCCTAACCACCTAGAAAAGTGTCCAAAACCCCTCTAAAACCAGCCTGCTAAACCAGTCATGACTAGGCTGGAAGACCAGCCACCCATCTCAGGCTGGTTTTTGCTGTTTTTTCAGCAGGGTAATGAGCCGTTCTGTTTTTAAACGTCCCGTTAATGAGCACACGCTGAGGAAAGCGCGCTGTTTCTGTGCTGGTTTTGTAGACTGAGAGTTCAGGCATCGGGACAGAGAAGTCGTCCAGCCCTGACAGCGAGACCAACCCGCTCAGCTCCAGCAGCTCCAGCGAGCAGGTCGTGCAGAACGTCCTGAAGGTGAATATTACAAACAGATCATTCGTATGATGCAAGTAAATGCCTGGGGTTCTACATAGAACTCTAGTGTTCTCGACTCTAAGATTATATATAAGGAGAAATATCTTAAAGTCCCCCTGTAGTCAATAATTGTATCTCTTAAAACTCATCTTTGATCACCAAAATGACATATTTAAACATTTTTTCCTTTATAAAATATCTTGACTGTAACTCGACACTCTTGCCTCATTTAGTATGCGCGGTTCTATGAATATGCAAATGAGCCCCGCCTCCACTCACTCGCTCAGCTCAGAGATCCACTGGTTGACGATCACACGTTGATCTGATTGGTTACAAGGTAGTTTGTGACGTCAGAAACACCAGCGATTTCAAAGCGTGTTTTTGAGACTGTCTTTGGTTCACTGCAGTTTTAAGGAGGAAATACTCAGCAATGCTGTCGACTTATGAACTTACACATGGTTTGTCTTAAAGCAGATTAAAAACACCACATAGACACAAACTACATTAAAAGCTGGATTTACACCACAGGGGGACTTTAAATAATTGCATCATACTTTGATATTTAGCGGGTTATTTACATTTTTAAGTATTTATTCCTATGTGATTCCTCAAATCATGTGTGTATTTTGACTTTTCCCCTCTAGGAAAGTTCATCTGAAGGGTTGGACGAGTTACAATCCCCGAACACCCAGCCGATTCCCGAATCCTCCGTCGAAAAGGAAGATCCTACGGTCCTACCCCCCCACCCTGAGGCCAGCGTGACCTCTGACCTTGAGAATCCCAAGGACCAATTGGCTCACTACGGCACTCTCAACACTCACTCCCTGACTCTCCTACATGGATTCCCGTTCCATCCCTCGTTTCCCAGCGTTCCCACCAGAAACTACTTACCAGAAAACTGCTACACGCTCCCGCTCCTCCGGGACAGTTTTACTCGAGGTGGCGCTTCAAAAGCAGAGCATGATGGGATAGATATTCTCTCCGGCGTACCAAACCTTCCCGTCCATCACATGAGGCAGAGTTTGGACCTCTCGGTGGAGGAGCATCTCGGGCCGGTTCCTCACGCGTTCCTCCAGGATCTCTACAGGACGGTCATCCCTGGTGAAAACCAAATATGCTAAGTATACTTGCAGCCAGACTAATTTAGTATACTTCTAGCCATATAAGGGCGCCTCCATTTCCATATGGTTTGAGTGATCTGAACCATCATACAATTTATGAAGTAGACATCCTATTCAGAAGTAGTATGGGAAGTTTGGCAGATTTTGATATGAATTCATCCTCTGATAAACACATAAAAAGAATATGTATGTGCGTTATAGCTTGCCGCCGCCGCATCATAATTTTTTTATCTATCATTATAAACATCTGCATCACCCTCAAATAGTGACAATTTTAACATGCTTTATAAAAATATCTGTGGGGTATTTTGAGATAAAACTTCACGTACACACTAGTTAGTATACTTGCAATGTACTATTGAAAAAGGGAATATATTTCAAATACAATAAAGTTTACTTTTGTCCACCAGGGATCCCGCAGAAACGGGCCAGCATGGTGAGCCTGGACACCGTCCGGAAGGACTCGCGCTGGAGAGACCCGAACCTGAGGGAGGTCATCGCACGCTGAGCCACACCATGCTTATATTATTATATATAAATATACATTTATATTCTATATAAATATCAATATTTTAGATATAAATAACACATTTTTCTTAAATATAGAATTATCATTAGAATTGCTTTAAAAATAAACGATTTATTATAATTAATAATTATTGTTATTATTATTAATTACGTTTTTAGATTAGTTTAATATAGTATTATAAAGTAAAATCTATAACAATTATAATGATTATTTACTATTATTACTATTATTATTTCAGTTTCAGTTTTAATTTCATATTATTAAAGTAAAATGAAAAAATAAAAATAATTCAATAAAATCTCACTATGATAATTATAAATATTAATATTATTAATATTTAGTTTAATTTAATAATAATAAGTATTATTATTACTATTATTATTTGAGTTTAATTTTATTTTTTATTAATATTATTAATAAATAAAAATTCAACTTAATAATTCAAAACAGCAACAACAATAGTAGTAATACATAATAATTATTACTATTATAAGTATTATTAAAACAGTTTAATTTAATTTTAACATAATTATTAAAGTTAAATTAAAACAAAATTATAATAATTCAATAATGACTCACTACAAGGTTATAAAAATAATAATAATTATTATTATTATTTTAAATATTATTGCATTTTAAATGAAATAATATGAATAATCATAATTAGTATTGTATTAATTCAGTTTAATTTAAAGTGATATTATTAAAGTGCATTCAATTTAATTTAATAATAGTTATATTTTTATGATTATATTATTAGTGTTTAGTTTAGTTTTAATTTAATTTAATAATAGTTATATTTTTATGATTATATTATTATTATTTAATTAAAACTAAACTAAACGCTAATAATAATAATATAATCATAAAAATATTACTATTATTAATGTTTAGTTTAAATTGAATGACGATAATCTATATGAATACAGGGAGGTGATCTCCATGCTGAGCCACCCGATGGACCCGGTGAAGTCCAACGCCGCGGCGTATCTCCAGCATCTCTGCTACGAGAACGACACGGTCAAGCAAGACGTTCGGCAGCTCAGAGGAATCCCGGTTCTGGTCGGGCTCCTGGATCATCCCAAACCCGAGGTGCACCGCAAGGCCTGTGGAGCGCTGAGAAACATCTCCTACGGCAGAGACAACTTCAACAAGGTGGCCATCAAGAACTCAGACGGGATCCCTGCGCTGCTGAGACTGCTGAGGAAATCCAACGACGCGGACGTCCGGGAACTGGTCACAGGTGCACATCAGCATTCATGTGTTCAATGAGCAATGGAGAACTGAAGGGGGAATGGGTTTGCTGCCTTATGTGTGACCCTGGATCACTAAACCAGTCGCGAGTCGCACGGGGATATCTGTGGCAATAGCCAACAATACATTCAATGGGTCAAAATTATAGATTTTTCTTTTATGCCAACAATCATGAGGATATTAAGTAAAGATCATGTTCCATGAAGATACTTTGTAAATTTCCTACCGTAAATATATATATATTTTTAAATTGTGAGTGAATGCAGCAAAATCGCGAACATAAATGGACAACTTTAAAGGTGATTTTCTACTATAACAAACTATACATCAATGGAAAGCTTATTTATTCAGCTTTCATGTGATGTACAAATCACAATTTTAATAATTAATTATGATTATTATTAAATTAATCATAATAAGGTTTTGTGGTCAAGGGTCACATATTGTTGTGGAAATAATGATGCACTACCATTCAAAAAAATTGTTTTATTCATAAAGGAAGCATTAAATTTATCAAAAGTGACAATAAATACATGTATAATGTTACAAAAGATTATATTTAAAATAAATGCTGTTGACTTTCTATTAATCAAAACTCCTGGAAAATAAATGCACAAAAATATTGCAAATACTGTTATTTTAGTTTTTATATTTTTAGTTTTCATGTTAGTTTTTGTCATTTCTTTATGTGCTTTTGTCATAGGAATAAATTACATTTTACTATAAATTCACGTAGAAAACAGCTGATTTACATTGGAATAATTTTTGCAATTTTTACTGTATTTTTAATTA
The DNA here is from genome assembly GCF_949319135.1 of Squalius cephalus. Classification (NCBI taxonomy): domain Eukaryota; kingdom Metazoa; phylum Chordata; class Actinopteri; order Cypriniformes; family Leuciscidae; genus Squalius; species Squalius cephalus. The sequence continues at coordinate 1,052,556 of NC_137145.1, forward strand.
AATAAATCCAGCTTTTAACACAGGAATAAATTACACTTTAGAATATATTCACATAGAAAACAGATGATTTACATTGGAATAATATTTTGTGATTTTTACTGTATTTTTAATGAAATAAATTCAGCTTTGATCACAGGAATAAATTACACTTTACTATATATTCACATAGAAAACAGATGATTTACATTGGAATAATATTTTGTGATTTTTACTGTATTTTTAATTAAATAAATCCAGCTTTTAACACAGGAATAAATTACACTTTAATATATATTCACATAGAAAACAGCTGATTTACATTGAAATAATATTTCAGTATTTTTACTGTATTTTTAATTAAATAAATCCAGCTTTGATCACAGGAATAAATTACACTTTAATATATATTCACATAGAAAACAGCTGATTTACATTGGAATAATATTTCAGTATTTTTACTGTTTTCAATGCTACAGTAAAAATATTTGGGAATGGTTCCTCTAAAGCCAGTTGGAGAACCCCGTCTTGTGAATCTCCCAGCATGAGTGTGAGCTCTCTCTCCTGCTGTTCCAGGAACGCTGTGGAACCTGTCGTCTCACGAGCCGCTGAAGATGATGGTGATCGACCACGGCCTGCAGACGCTGACGGACGAGATCATCATCCCTCACTCGGGCCTGAGAGGAGACCCGAACGACCCGGCCCGGCCCGGCGACCCCGAGTGGAACACGGTCTTCAAGAACACGTCTGGATGTCTGAGGTTCGCTCGCAGCGTTTCTCTCTGAACCTGCTGTTTTCCACAGTTTTCTGTGACACTGATCCCTCTGGATTCCTGAGAGCGTGATCCGCCTGCTAATACTGCGCCCTGACACTGGGTATTCTTTAAGTGAAGAAAAAGTAGACACTTTTGAGTGTGTAGCAGAAGAGTAGACAAGCTTCGGGACAAACATGTCATACAATTGACCTACTGGTAAGCCCCGCCCCTCGGACGCCGATCAGCCAATGGCAGTTGAGTATCGGTTGCACAGGGAACTCGGACATCTTTAGGAAACATTGGAAGATTCGAGGCTCTTGTCGGTTCTGATGGTGTTTATGCTACAAAAATGGTAAAACGATGTGCGTTGGGTACTTGTAATAGGACCAGTTATCTGCGCTATACAACTGAAGCCCGGTTTATTTAATAACCTGGTTCCCTAAGGATTCAACCCCAATCCCAGTGAAGACGAAAACATTCATTTTCTGGTCGTCATACTCTAGTTTGAGAGACCATGCTAACGTGCTAACCTAAATAGCTAACTGTTCTCACGTCATGTACAGTAACATGAGCTTCTCCCGCTGGCACTGTGATCTGTAAACCCTCGCTAACTAATTAATCTTGTTACGTACCATATTTATTTTAAATTTCATAAATCCCTCCATGGCGTATTTAAGTCCCACTTGATGCTCCTCGGCGAGAGCTGGTCCTTCTGTGTCCAACGCTTATCAAACACTTCTTGAGACGAATCTTTCACACTGACGGCTGTCACTGTAAGACAGTTACGACTCCGTTTGTTTGTCCCAGATAGCAACAGTAACTAAGGGGGCGGGGCTTAGCAATCTTTAACGGTTTCTCTCTCTCATCCTGTCACAGTAAACTGGCCTGTCAATCATCTTTTCACAGTAAACTGGCCTGTCAATCATCTTGTCACAGTAAACTGGCCTGTCAATCATCTTGTCACAGTAAACTGGCCTGTCAATCATCTTGTCACAGTAAACTGGCCTGTCAATCATCTTGTCACAGTAAACTGGCCTGTCAATCATCCTGTCACAGTAAACTGGCCTGTCAATCATCTTGTCACAGTAAACTGGCCTGTCAATCATCTTGTCACAGTAAACTGGCCTGTCAATCATCTTTTCACAGTAAACTGGCCTGTCAATCATCTTGTCACAGTAAACTGGCCTGTCAATCATCTTGTCACAGTAAACTGGCCTGTCAATCATCCTGTCACAGTAAACTGGCCTGTCAATCATCCTGTCACAGTAAACTGGCCTGTCAATCATCTTGTCACAGTAAACTGGCCTGTCAATCATCTTGTCACAGTAAACTGGCCTGTCAATCATCTTGTCACAGTAAACTGGCCTGTCAATCATCTTGTCACAGTAAACTGGCCTGTCAATCATCTTGTCACAGTAAACTGGCCTGTCAATCATCTTGTCAGTAAAAATCCTCCACATTTCATTTTTTTTTCATTTAAAAAATGTTCATTTCACGCTTATTCTAATCTCACACACTGTTTAGGATGGATAGTGGACATTGAGACGCAGGGTGTGTGTGTGTGTGTGTTTGCAGGAACGTGAGTTCAGACGGAGCCGAAGCTCGACAGAGACTGCGTGTGTGTGAGGGACTCGTGGACGCACTTCTGCACGCGCTTTATTCTGCCGTCGCAAAGAGAGACATCAATAACAAAGTAAGAATTTAAATAGAAATCCAGGCCTCGGCACACCTGCACACCACCTGATATATTTATATATATATATTTATATATACTGTATTAAAATAAATCCTGATTTCTCTCTTGACCCAGAAACAATGTAATGAAACGATGCTAAGCTGTAAACTCTTTATAATTGATTAATTAAATATATAATTAAATAATTAATTCAGTTTGATTTTAATTTAATATCATAATTAAAGTTTAATAATAATAATAAATAATAAATAATTTAATAATAATAATTAATAGTACTATTATTATTGTTTCAGTTTTAAATAAAATTAAAATAATTAAATAAAATCTCACTATAATAATAAATAAATAAATATTAGTATTATTAATATTTAGTTTAATTTAATAGTAATTATTATTATTAATATTATTAATTCAGCTTCATTTTAATTTAATATTATTATTATTAAATAAAAATTAAACATAATTCAAAACAGCAACAACAATAGTAGTAATAAATAATGATTATTGTTGCTATTATTACTATTATTATAAGTATTATTAATACAGTTTAATTTATTTATTATTTAATATAATTATTAAACCTAAATTAAACATAATAATAATAATAATTTAATAATGACTCACTACAACATTATAAAATAATACTTATAATTATTATTATTTTAAATAATATTACATTCAAAATTTAAAGTTTAAATTAAATAATATTAATAATCATAATCATAATTATTATTATTTTATTAATTCAGTTTCATTTTAATTTGATATTATTAAAGTACATTTTATTTTATTTAATAATAGTTATATTTCTATTATTATTAGTGTTTAGTTTAATTTAATAATAATCATAATTATGATTAATACTATTTAGTTTAATAATTTATATTATTATTATTATTTGTATTAGTATTTCGTTTTTTATTTTAATTTACTATAATAATAATGACGATAATAATAATAATTATTATTATTATTATCATGTATTATTATTTATAATGTAATCTAAGTTTATTTTCCTGCGCTGTGATGCAGAGTGTTTAATGACGTGTGCTGTTGGGTGTGTGTACTAGTGTGTCCTCTGATCTCGCGTGTGTGTTTCTCTCCTGCTTCTGCAGTCGGTGGAGAACTGTGTGTGTATCTTGCGTAATCTGTCCTATCACGTGCACAAGGAGGTTCCCGGAGCCGAGAAGTTCCACGTCCAAGCGGCCAATCACAGCGCGAGGTCAGGGGGTCATCATAAGAAGAGGGACTGCTTCACCGGACGCACCAGCAAAGGTCATTAGAAGTCATTACTCTGCCATTAATTACTGGAGTCGAATTAAGTTACTCTTTATTATTTTTATGTCATTTAATCACTGTTACTTCTGATGCAATTGCATTAAAAACAAAGGAATATTTAATCAAAATCATGTAGACCAGAAATAATCAACCAATATTTAGTCTGAGGTCATGTTTCTAAAATCCAATAGTTCATGTTCCAATAGATTAATGTTTTTGAAAGAGTCTCTTCTGCTCACCAAGACTGCGTTTATTTGATTAAAAATACAGTAAAACAGTGAAATATTATTCCAATGTAAAGTAACTGTTTTCTATGTGAATATCTAGTAAAGTGTAATTTATTCCTGTGATCAAAGCTGAATGTTCAGCATCATTACTCCAGTCTTCAGTGTCACATGATCCTTCAGAAATCACTCTAATATGAGGATTTGATGATCAAGAAACACTTATGATTATTATCAGTGTTGAAACAGTGTATCAGGATTCTTTGATGAATAGAAAGTTCAAAAGAACAGCATTTATTTGAAATATTTTTTATTTTAAAAAATATGAATTATTTGAATCTTTTGTAACATTATAAATGTCTTTACTTTCACTTTTGATCAGTTTAATTCATCCTTGATTAATAAAAGTATAAATTTCTTTAAAAAGCAACAACGAATCTTCCTGATGTCAACTCATGTTGTTTTTAACATGTAATGCCTGTTTCCATATTAATTATGTAATTATGTTTAAAATACAGTAAAGGTTGTAGGTCTTATTCTCTCGGAGTGTGATCGTGTGTAAATGTGTGTGTTTTGTGTTTCATGCTGCAGACGAATGGTTCCATCAGTGTAAGTGTCGAATCCTTCACTGTTACTGAGAGTCAGTCACACACACACACACACACACACACACACACACACACACACACACACACACACACACACACACACACACACACACACACACACACTCCATTTACTCCACAAGTGCTCCTACTCACCGCCCACTGCTGCTCCCACACACTCACACACACACACACACACACACACACACACACACACACACACAGACTCTCACACACACACACACACACACTCACTCTCACACACAGACTCTCACACACACACACACACACACACACTCAGGTTCAGATGCTGATGTGTGTGCTGTGATTCGCAGGTAAACGACACGGAGCCGTAGAGAAGAAGAGTCTGGATCTGCCCAGGAGGAGTCTGCCGACGAAAGGTTTGAGTCCAACACACACACACACACACACACACACACACTCACACACTCACACACACACTCACACACTCACACACTCACTCACACACACACACACACACACACACACACACACACACACTCACACACACACTTCAGGCCAAACACAGAGGCATCATGGGAACTGAGACACACGCCTCCTGCTGGTCAGATCTGCGTATCACACAATTACCCTGAACTAAAAAAGAGAAATCAAACTACCCTTTCATCACATTGCATTAGTTATAATTTGTTCCCTGTATTTATAAGCCGTCTACAGCAGCGGCGGAGTTATATTTGGTTACCTAGGAAACCGAGAGAGCCGGTCCACATAACAGTCAGGCAAGTGTATAACCTGCCGCAGATAACTGAGATACAAGAGTACTTTGATTTCTAACATTATTCTCTCAACAGACATTTACATCGATAGTCTGGCGTTATAATTTATTTGCTTTTGGTGTACTGTGGAGTGGGTAACACTGTTTTTAATGGCAGGCTAACGTGCACCGTTGACTCGCGCTAGCCTAGCATAGGCAAACTATCCAAAAGTAAGTACTGGATGAATTTTTTTGAAAACTGTCTCCAGTGATGAATAACAACCAGGCTCACTTGAAAATGAGGTCCGATGTCGAAAATCCTGAACCACCCCTTTAAAACTACTTTTAGCCAATGACGTTAGCCAATCATAACAGTGGGTGTTAACACTGAACTCTTAAAGGGGAAACACCCCCAAAACAGACTGTTTGAATCAGATGATGAGAAACAGGCTGGGATAAGGTCATAAATCACTGAAATGTAAAAGTTTTTTGTCCAAAAATCTATAGTAATACTATAATTGCACCTAAGGCAACATTCAAATTTCAATTCAATTCAAATTTATTTGTATAGCGCTTTTCACAATACACATTGTTTCAAAGCAGCTTCACAGAAAGTGCATTTCAGAAATGTACATAGAAAAATACAGTTAGTTAATCAAGTATTAATTTAGGGCATAACATAATAAAACAAAAACAAAAACCATGTCATGACCCCTTTAATTTATTTCATTTTATTACTTTTAGTTTCATAAAATTTTAATGCTTCATCTTAAAATTATTTAATTTCAGTTAGTTGCCAAAGCACCTCTTCTAGACCGTATGGTGGTGGAGAGGTTTGTGTGTCCCGGGGAACCCGAGAGCTGTGTTGTCTGGAGCTTCGTGCTCCTGGTAGGGTCTCGCTCGGAAAACTGGTCTCAGGAGAGAGGGAACAGACTGAGAATGGGTAGGCCAATGCCCTGCCTAAAGGTCAAACTTTGATTACAGAAACACTGAACGATAGATCACACACCTTAGAATTGGGAGGAAGAGGACCTTCAGCTGGGAGGAGGATGAAGCCTTGTGGTCAACGCCGACAGGAGGCGGAGACTTTTTAATCCTAAATCTATCACAAAGATTGGAACATGGAATGTGCGCTCAATGCATATTACAGGAAAAGCGCAGACCATCTCGGATGAAATGAAGGCTTATGGCATCCATATACTTGGAATTGCCGAAGCCAGGTGGAAGGAAGCAGGACAAACATGGCTCTCATCCGGAGAATCCATCATATACTCCGGACACACGGGAGATAATGCGGCTCAGACGGGGTAGCAATCGTGCTATCAAATGAAGCCCAGAAGACATGGGATAGGATGGGAACCAGTGAGCCAAGGATCATCATGGCCAAATTCAAGACCTCACATAAGCGTACTACGTGCTACGCCTCCACAAATGAAGCAGAGGAGGAGGCAAAAGAAGATTTATACCAAAAGCGAGAGGAAACCAGGAGAAAATGCAAAGAGAAGATCTCAGCATTTTAATGGGGGATCTGAATGCAAAGGTTGGCAATGATAACACTGGCTTTGAACAAGTGATGGGAAAGCATTGGCTTGGAGTGATGAATGAGAATGGAGAACTCTCTGCCAACCACTGCGCCAACAACAACCTTGTCATCGGCGGAACCCTCTTCCCCCACAAACCATGCCATCGGGAAACTTGGGCATCTCCGGATATGAGGACAGAAAACCAAATAGATCATTTCTGCATCTCCAAGAGGTTCAGGAGAAGCCTTCAAGATGAAATGGAGGAGGAACCCAGAACCGTAGAAAACCACTGGCAGCAAGTAAAGGAGTGTGACGCATCAGTTGGGCCCAAGAAAAGAAAACACCGGGAATGGCTCTCAACCGACACCCTGATCAGAATAGAGGAAAGGAAGAAACTAAAGGAGGTATTGAACAATTGCAAAACAAGAGCAGACCGGGAGGGAAAGGAGTGCTAGGAGAGATAAGAGACGGAGGAAGCTGCAAAGCTCTGACAACATCCGACTCCTGACCAGAAAATACCAGACAGGGAACCACCCAGTTAAAGATAAGGGAGGAAGGACACTGAATACACAAGAAGAACAAATGAAGAGGTGGGTCGAGCACTTCTCGGACCTACTGAACCAACCAGAGCAAACATGCGACCTGCAGAAGTCCCCCGTCAGCTGACTGCAGACGGCCAATCAAAACAGAGATTAGAAAAGCCATCAAGCTCTCCAAGACACCAGGTCCAGATAAGATACCGAAGCTCTTAAAGCAACACCAAGGAACTTTTCCTCTTGGGTCGCCCTACAGGTTGGAAGCGGAACTGTCCATTACCGCTGTTGTAAATCATTTAGCCTACCGTCGCACGCTCACTGTTTATCCAGCTCCGGCACTGGAATGAACGATGTCCACAGACAAGGTGTTGCATGATTTCATGAAAGTATGATGTATTGCGACATCAGAAACGAATTAAAACAAAATAATGACTATTGTAGCGCTTGCCGTAAAGCAAGCCAAATTTGTAGTTTTCTTATGCCTCATTAGAACTACAGAAACGCCGATCTGGCAAACTTGCATAGTGTGGTTATAGCAGATAAAGGACCGCAAAGCGGAGGCAGAAGTGCCGTTCACCCTGTTACGACTTGATGAACCACTGGAACGATTTTGGAAACATTATTTTAAAGGGGTGGTTGATTATGATTTGACTTTTCTAACTTTAGTTAGTGTGTAGTGTTGCTGTTTGAGCATAAACAACATCTGCAAAGTTACAACGCTCAAAGTTCAAAGCAAAGGGAGATATTTGCTTTTACAGAAATCGTTATTTAAGGACTACAGCAAACGGCTGGTAGAGACTACACCACATTCCTCCCAGGTTAGTGACATCACCAACCCTATAATTTACATAAACCCCGCCCCCGGGAACACGATTTATAGATTATCTACACATCAGCTTCATAAACTCATCAACTAACCATTCAGAAATGTCCTGTTGCTTCTACATGTTGTCACTTCTTCTTGAGTCTCTCCATCATTGTCTGACTCCGGTTTAAACATAAACATTGACATTTCCAGTGCATGTCTGTGTGAGGTAGAGCTGTTGAAGCTCCGCCCCCTGTGCCGGGAGCAGCAGCTCATTTGCATTTAAAGGGACACACACAAAAACGGTGCGTTTTTGCTCACCCTCAAAAAGTGACGATTTTAACATGCTATATAGAAATATCTGTGGGGTATTTAGAGCTAAAACTTCACACACACACTCTGGGGACATCAGAGACTTATTTTACATCTTGTGAAAAGGGCATTATACCACCGCTTTAAGGTAAAAAATCTTCCTTAGTGTTGCTTTAAAGCACATCCTCGCAAATATGACCTGTTTGGTAGGATCTGGAAGGAAGAAGATCTGCCTGGGGAATGGAAGGAAGGCCATCTGGTAAAAATACCCAAGAAAGGTGACCTAAGCCTCTGCGACAACTACAGGGGTATAATGCTTCTCTCCGTACCAGGCAAAATCCTAAACCGGATAATCCTGCAACGCCTCAAGGCAGCAGTGGACGCACCGCTTAGAGACAACCAAGCTGGATTCAGGCAAAATAGATCATGTGTAATAGATCACAAGAGTTCAAGTCTCCACTTTACACAATATTTCTAGACTTCGATAAAGCATTCGACGGTCTGGATAGGGAAGTGCTCTGGCAACTGATGAGACACTACGGCATACCAGAGAAGTTCGCCACCATCATCAAGAACACCTGTTCGGGAATGCAGTGTAGAACCATGAAGACCAGCTGACAGAGGCTTTTCACATCACAACAGGAGTCAGGCAAGGCGGCTTACTCTCCCCACTACTATTCCTCTTAGCGGTCGAATGGATCATGCGGCAAGCCACGGACAACAGGCGCAATGGGATCCAGTGGACCCTGTTCACACAACTGGACGACCTAGACTTCGCAGATGATATCGCATTACTGTCCCAAAATCATCAACAAATGCAAGAGAAATTGAGAGAGGTAGAACAGAAGGCAGCCGAGACAGGACTCCACATTAGCACACAGAAGACCGAAGTGCTCAAGGCCAATACTAAGACGCTGGCCAGCTTGATGGTTAACCACCAACTCCTTCATTTACCTGGGAAGTGTGGTAGCGAGTGATGGCGGATCAGAAGGGGATGTAAAGAGGAGAATAGGCAAGGCAAGAGATGCATTTGGCCATATGGAGAGCACGTAACATCACACTCGACACCAAACTACGGCCATTCAACTCAAGCATTAAAACCACACTCCTCGACGGGTCTGAGACGTGGAAAACAACAAAGAACCTCCTGAGCAAGTCTTCACCAACCACTGCCATTCTTAACATCAGATGGCCTGATGAAACAAAGGACGAAGAGCTGTGGGGAAGAGTCTGCGATAGAAGTGGAAATAAAGAAACGAAAATGGGGATGGATTGGGCACACACTGCGGAAACCGAAGAATTCCACAGAACAGGACGAGGTGGAGAAAATGGTGGAGAAATATTGTCCGGTGCCTGTGCTCCTCCTTGGGGTTACAGGCCTTAGGCCCCGTTTACACGTACATGGTTATTTTGAAAAACTGAGACATTTCCCTTCAGTTGTGCCCCTCATTTACACGCAAACGGAGAATTCGCCTCTGAAAACGGTTCTTTCTAAAAACTCCGGCCAGAGTGGAGATTTTGGAAAACTCTGTTTGCATGTAAACTGAGAAAAATTCAGTTTAAAGGCCCTTTCAC
>NC_137145.1:1067575-1122575 GCF_949319135.1 Squalius cephalus
TGTCACTTTAAGACCGAATAAACTGACACACATCCGGTTTCTTTCTCAGCTGTTCACTGACGGGTGTATAGACGGGTGTATAGATGGGCTTATAGACGGGTATATAGATGGGCGTATAGACGGGTATATAGATGGCCGTATAGACGGGTATATAGACTTGTGTATAGACGGGCGTATAGACGGGCGTATAGACGGGCGTATAGACGGGCATATAGACGGGCGTATAGAGGGGCGTATAGACGGGCGTATAGACGGGCGTATAGACGGGTATATAGACGGGCGTATAGACGGGTATATAGACGGGCGTATAGACGGGTATATAGATTGGCGTATAGACGGGTATATAGATGGGCATATAGACGGGTATATAGACTTGTGTATAGATGGGCGTATAGACAGGTATATAGATGGGCATATAGACGGGTATATAGACTTGTGTATAGACAGGCGTATAGACGGGTGTATAGACGGGCGTATAGACGGGCGTATAGAGGGGCGTATAGACGGGTATATAGACTTGTATATAGACGGGCGTATAGAGGGGCGTATAGACGGGTATATAGACGGGCGTGTAGACGGGTATATAGACTTGTATATAGACGGGCGTATAGACAGGCGTATAGACGGGTATATAGACGGGCGTATAGACGGGTATATAGACTTGTATATAGACGGGCGTATAGAGGGGCGTATAGAGGGGCGTATAGACGGGTATATAGACTTGTGTATAGACGGGCGTATAGACGGGTATATAGACGGGCGTATAGACGGGTATATAGACTTGTGTATAGACGGGCGTATAGACGGGCATATAGACGGGCGTATAGACGGGCGTATAGAGGGGCGTATAGACGGGTATATAGACTTGTGTATAGACGGGTATATAGACGGGTGTATAGACGGGCGTATAGACGGGCGTATAGACGGGCGTATAGACGGGCGTATAGACGGGTATATAGACTTGTGTATAGATGGGCGTATAGACGGGCATATAGACTTGTATAGACGGGCGTATAGAGGGGCGTATAGAGGGGCGTATAGACGGGCGTATAGACGGGCGTATAGACGGGCGTATAGACGGGTATATAGACTTGTGTATAGACGGGCGTATAGACGGGCATATAGACTTGTATAGACGGGCGTATAGAGGGGCGTATAGAGGGGCGTATAGACGGGCGTATAGACGGGCGTATAGAGGGGCGTATAGACGGGCGTATAGACGGGTGTATAGACATCATTTTGTGTGTATGTCTCCGTTCAAGGGCAAGGAAACAAAAGAGAAATCAATTCAGTGGTTGAGCGCTGACTGAAACAAGCCTCTCTCTCTCTCTCTCTCTCTCTCTCTCTCTCTCTCTCTCTCTCACACACACACACACACACCTTTATTGCACACCTAGTGCCTCTGTGTTCATGCAGGCCTGGAGCTTCAGATGTTTGTGTGTGTGTTCCTGCAGGCCTGGAGCTTCAGATATGTGTGTGTGTGTTCCTGCAGGCCTGGAGCTGCTGTACCAGCCCGAGGTGGTTCGCCTCTACCTGTCGCTCCTCAAACTGAGCCAGAACCAGAACACCCTGGAGGCGGCGGCCGGAGCGCTGCAGAACCTGTGTGCCGGACACTGGGCCGTGAGTGTGTGTGTGTGTGCCGGACACTGGGCCGTGAGTGTGTGTGTGTGTGTGTGCCGGACACTGGGCCGTGAGTGTGTGTGTGTGTGCAGGACACTGGGCCGTGAGTGTGTGTGTGTGTGAGTGTGTGTGTGTGTGCCGGACACTGGGCCGTGAGTGTGTGTGTGTGTGACGGACACTGGGCCGTGAGTGTGTGTGTGTGTGCCGGACACTGGGCCGTGAGTGTGTGTGTGTGTGCGTGTGTGTGTGTGTGTGCCGGACACTGGGCCGTGAGTGTGTGTGTGTGTGTGCCGGACACTGGGCCGTGAGTGTGTGTGTGTGTGCCGGACACTGGGCCGTGAGTGTGTGTGTGTGTGTGTGCCGGACACTGGGCCGTGAGTGTGTGTGTGTGTGCAGGACACTGGGCCGTGAGTGTGTGTGTGTGTGAGTGTGTGTGTGTGTGCCGGACACTGGGCCGTGAGTGTGTGTGTGTGTGACGGACACTGGGCCGTGAGTGTGTGTGTGTGTGCCGGACACTGGGCCGTGAGTGTGTGTGTGTGTGCGTGTGTGTGTGTGTGTGCCGGACACTGGGCCGTGAGTGTGTGTGTGTGTGTGCCGGACACTGGGCCGTGAGTGTGTGTGTGTGTGCCGGACACTGGGCCGTGAGTGTGTGTGTGTGTGTGCCGGACACTGGGCCGTGAGTGTGTGTGTGCCGAACACTGGGCTGTGAGTGTGTGTGTGTGTGTGTGTGTGTGTGTGTGTGTGTGTGTGTGTGTGTGCCGGACACTGGGCCGTGAGTGTGTGTGTGTGCCGAACACTGGGCTGTGAGTGTGTGTGTGTGTGCCGAACACTGGGCCGTGAGTGTGTGTGTGTGTGCCGGACACTGGGCCGTGAGTGTGTGTGTGTGCCGAACACTGGGCTGTGAGTGTGTGTGTGTGTGCCGAACACTGGGCCGTGAGTGTGTGTGTGTGTGCCGGACACTGGGCCGTGAGTGTGTGTGTGTGTGCCGGACACTGGGCTGTGAGTGTGTGTGTGTGTGCCGAACACTGGGCCGTGAGTGTGTGTGTGTGTGCCGGACACTGGGCCGTGAGTGTGTGTGTGTGTGCCGGACACTGGGCCGTGAGTGTGTGTGTGTGTGCCGGACACTGGGCCGTGAGTGTGTGTGTGTGTGCCGGACACTGGGCCGTGAGTGTGTGTGTGTGTGCCGGACACTGGGCCGTGAGTGTGTGTGTGTGTGCCGGACACTGGGCCGTGAGTGTGTGTGTGTGTGCCGGACACTGGGCCGTGAGTGTGTGTGTGTGTGCCGGACACTGGGCCGTGAGTGTGTGTGTGTGTGCCGGACACTGGGCCGTGAGTGTGTGTGTGTGTGCCGGACACTGGGCCGTGAGTGTGTGTGTGTGTGCCGGACACTGGGCCGTGAGTGTGTGTGTGTGTGCCGGACACTGGGCTGTGAGTGTGTGTGTGTGTGCCGAACACTGGGCCGTGAGTGTGTGTGTGTGTGCCGGACACTGGGCCGTGAGTGTGTGTGTGCCGGACACTGGGCCGTGAGTGTGTGTGTGTGTGCCGGACACTGGGCCGTGAGTGTGTGTGTGTGTGCCGGACACTGGGCCGTGAGTGGACCACAACAACACCTTTAATATGAGTGAGAGTGTGTGTGTGTGTGTACAATATCTTATGGAATTTTAATCTAGTAAATGCATCTTAATTGAATTTTTTTTAGATATTTGGACTGGAAACAAGACAAAAATACTAAGTAAGAAAAACATTTTTTGCAGCGTGACGCTTATTATTTCACTTTTGTTGTGAAAGGGTCTTTACATTTGCCCCAAAATATAACTTTTTTGCTATAAAAATGAAAACAAAACCCAGCCCAGGTGAAAAAAAGTACCGTAAAAGTAAGGTAACGCATTACTTTTCTAAAAAAGTTCCTGCTCATGATGAGCGTGTTGTTGTGCAGTGGTCGAGCTACATCCGTGTGACGGTGCGTAAGGAGAAGGGTCTGCCGGTGCTGGTGGAGCTGCTGCACTCCGACGCCGATAAAGTGGTGCGAGCCATCGCCATCGCACTCAGAAACCTGGCCATCGACCACAAGAACAAAGATCTCATCGGTAAGACCTTTACTTTACTCTCCAGAACCTGTGCGATGAGGATGATGAGGATGAGGATGATGATGATGAGGATGATGATGATGATGAGGATGATGATGATGATGATGATGATGATGATGATGATGATGAGGATGAGGATGAGGATGATGATGATGAGGATGAGGATGATGAGGATGATGATGATAATGAGGATGATGATGATGATGATGATGATGATGATGATGATGAGGATGATGATGAGGATGATGATGATGATGAGGATGATGAGGATGATGATGATGATGATGAGGATGATGATGATGATGAGGATGATGATGATAATGAGGATGATGATGATGATGATGATGATGATGATGATGATGATGATGAGGATGATGATGAGGATGATGATGATGATGAGGATGATGAGGATGATGATGATGATGATGAGGATGATGATGATGATGAGGATGATGATGATGATGAGGATGATGATGATGATGAGGATGATGATGATGATGAGGATGATGAGGATGATGATGATGATGATGATGAGGATGAGGATGATGAGGATGATGATGATGATGATAATGAGGATGATGATGATGATGATGATGATGATGATGATGATGATGAGGATGATGATGAGGATGATGATGATGATGAGGATGATGATGAGGATGATGATGATGATGAGGATGATGAGGATGATGATGATGACGATGATGATGATGATGAGGATGATGATGATGATGATGAGGATGATGATGATGATAAGGATGATGATGATAATGAGGATGATGATGATGATGAGGATGATGAGGATGATGAGGATGATGATGATGATGATGATGAGGATGATGATGATGATGAGGATGATGATGAGGATGATGATGAGGATGAGGATGATGATGATGATGATGAGGATGATGATGATGATGAGGATGATGATGATGAGGATGATGAGGATGATGAGGATGAGGATGATGATGAGGATGATGATGATGAGGATGATGAGGATGATGAGGATGAGGATGATGATGATGATGGTCACGAGCTGCTCCGAGACACGAAGGTTGAGGATCCAAATGCAGTTTTATTGAAAGGGTAATCCACAATCGTAGTCGAAAACAAGGAAAGGTCATAAACACCAGGTAATCAGTCCCTACTCAGTACTAAAATATATAATTACTCTGTAACAATTACACCTTCAAATAAAGTGTAACCGTAATTAGTACAGTAATCTAATTACACTGTTGACGAGGTAATTAGCAACTAGTAATTCATTACTTTTTTAGAGTAACTTACCCAACACTGCTAAAGACACACCTTTCTCGTCAGCACCTGACAAATACTAGCACTTACCTTTTCTATTCTATACTATTAGATTTGTTTTGTTTTGCTAATAAATAAAACCGCTGCTATGTGTCCTGTGCTAGACTTCACTTGTACACTGTTGTCCTCTTGCTGGTCTGATTGCTTCTATTGCTCTCCTCATTTGTAAGTGGCTTTGGGTAAAAGCGTCTGCTAAATGATTAAATGTGAATGTGAATGAGGCTGACATCATCATCTGTGTGGCCCAATCAGGGAGCTTCGCCATGAGGGATCTGGTCAGTAATCTTCCCTGTGGACAACAGAGACCCGCCAAAAACCTGGAGGGAGACACGGTGGTGGCCATCCTGAACACGATCCTGGAGGTCGTCTCGGAGAACCTGGAGAACGCCAGATTCCTCATCCAGGGACAGGGAATACAGAAGCTGGTGTCAATCAACAAAACAAGGTGACAAACCGCATCACATCTGAGTAAAGCTGTACAGTCAGACCAAAACATCATCAGACACCAGATTTTATTATATTTTTTTACTAGTGACACTATAGTTCATTTATGTAAGTGAGGAGAGCAAAATAAAGTAAACTGTGACATATTATACCAAATATTCTTCATACAGAGACTACCAGTAAAACTTTGTGACCAAATATTACTCGGACACTTTGACCTGATCATGTTTTGCTGAAGTGTGTTGTCTTTAATTGCTAATGCTCTTTTCACACACAGACTGAACACAATGAAGCATTGCTTGGTGATTGGTTGAGCTAAACTGGTATTATCTAATTGTGTAGTTAAATTTAACAGCTGACAGATATTCAACATAATTGTGAGACAGTCTAACAGAAGGACGGACTAAACCAGTCAAATATCAACTGAGTTCTGCTCATATTTCTATCTATCTATCTATCTATCTATCTATCTATCTATCTATCTGTCTATCTATCTATCTGTCTATCTATCTATCTATCTATCTATCTATCTATCTATCTATCTATCTATCTATCTATCTATCTATCTATCTATCTATCTATCTATCTGTCTATCTTGTCAGCCAATCAGTGCGCGAGACCAAAGCGGCGTCACACATCTTGCAGAGCGTCTGGGCCTATAAGGATCTCCGACACACACTGTTCAAGGCCGGCTGGAACAAAACACACTTCAAGGTAACAGTAGGGCTGTGACAATAACCGCATTACCGCGGTAATGACATGCCTACCGCGGTGCTGAGGTCATCACCGTATTTTTTCCTATTTCAAGAACATGCATTCTTGATCATAAGTCATATATTGAAGATAAAAGCCTGATTTGTTGCTTCTTCACCGCGGTAAGAAAAATATCCATACGTCACAGCCCTATAACAGCGTTTCATCTCTTGCTGACTTCACTGCCGTACATGCTCATGTTGTGCTGATGATGAATACGATCTGGTGTTTCAGCCAGCCGTCTCCGGCCTGCCCAAGAAGCAGAAGAACGCCAAGCAAGGGAGCGATGACATCACACTGCCCTTAATGGAGAAAAACCAAGGTCATTGATTGCCATTTACTGAATTGTATTCATGAGAATGAGAAAAATGCTTCTCCTCCACGAGCCTTTCTGTCATGTCATGGCATATGAGTTTGAGACAGAGGCGGCCTTTGCGATTCAGAAACCCGTTTCAAAGAAACAGATGGTATTGGGATATGTAATCTCTTATTGTAGTCTCTTTAACTAGAACTATTGTTTACAATCACAACTGAAAACAAAAACAGCATTCAATCTCAAATAATACTAAATCCACCAGTAGGTGGCGGTAAATCACTGTCTTAACGAGTCAGTCGTTGAATCGTTCACTCAAGCGATTCGTTCCAGAAGGCTGATTCATTCAGGGACAAAGCAGGAGTGAGTGACTGAGTCGTCAAGTCATTCATTAGAAAAATAATAAATTATATGTCTATGTGGTGTTTTTAATATGCTTTTAGACAAAGCATGTGTAAGTTCATAAGTCGACAGCATTGCTGAGTATTTCCTCCTTAAAACTGCAGTGAACCAAAGACAGTCTCAAAAACACGCTTTGAAATCGCTGGTGTTTCTGACGTCACAAACTACCTTGTAACCAATCAGATCAACGTGTGATCGTCAACCAGTGGATCTCTGAGCTGAGGGAGTGAGTGGAGGCGGGGCTCATTTGCATATTCATAGAACCGTGCATACTAAATGAGGCGAGGGTGTCGAGTTACATTCAAGATATTATAAGGCAGACATTTTGTCCTAGGAAAAAAATGGCTAAATACGTCATTTTGGTGATCAAAGGTGAGTTTTAAGGGATAAGATTATTGAGTACAGGGGGACTCTTTATATTTGGTGGCATTTTTGCCCCAAGCCCCGTTAATTTCCGACCTTGGCGTGTAATGTTCTGTTTTTCGAGGTCTGTTTCAAGTTAAACGGGTATTCAAAGGCCGCCACTGTTTCATGCACTTTAATGCAGCGTTGTGTTCTGCTGTTCCAGATGGATACTGCTCCGTTGATCAGGCCGAGAGAGCCGGAGACGCTCCGTGTCACATGATCGAACGAGAAACTTTT
This sequence comes from Squalius cephalus, assembly GCF_949319135.1. NCBI lineage: Eukaryota > Metazoa > Chordata > Actinopteri > Cypriniformes > Leuciscidae > Squalius > Squalius cephalus. Next base: position 1,075,151 of record NC_137145.1, read on the forward strand.
CAGGTCAATGCTCATGCTGTGTCCTGTAGCAATAGAGGTTATGCGCTGACGTCACTTTCCGGTGGGAACACACTCGCTCAGCCGGACTGAGTGGCAGAAGAGCTGCGGAGTGACTGGAGTTAATAGAGGAAACTGTGAAAACGCCAGTAAAACACACGATTATCAGTTTAAACTAAAGGTTGGACTCGATATAGTGTTCCTTACAACTTACCACAGATCCAGTGATCATGGATATTGACATGCAGAACGCTTTATATAAACACAATATAGGTCTAAATCCATGTGATCACTCATATCAATGTTAGATATATCATCATATTGTCCAGCACTAAAACTTGTGTCGTTTTTGTCAGTGTTTATTTAAAAGCATCCAATTATGCAGAATATACGATGGTAAATATTTAATTGATGAGTTGTCAATAGAATATATAACAATACAATATTGTTGAATACTCTGAACACTGTCTAACACTTGATGGCTGCTCTGTCAAGTCTTCGTCGTCGGTTAGGAACCTGGGTGTGTGTGTGTGTGTGTGTGTGTGTGTGTGTGCGTGTGTGTGTTTGTGTGTGTGTGCAGGGCCGGAGTGGGGCCACTTTTCAGCCTGGGAGTTTCAGGCCCAAGACCAGCCCACTTTTTCCATGGTGGAATTCCAAATTAGCACTTTTTCTAAATTGTATAAATGAAGCAACAGTTCAGCTCGTACTATTGTGTAGTTTGTATTAATACCATGGGTTAACAAATAATGTAGCCTAAAGGTTAAATAATAATTCACTTAGACTTTAAGCAATTGCGACTTTATATCACACAATTTTGACTCTATATCTTGCAGTTCTGACTTTATAAGAAGCAATTGCGACTTTATTTCACACAATTCTGACTTTATATCTCGCAATTCTGACTTTATAACACGCAATTGCGACTTTATTTCACGCAATTCTGACTTTATATCTCGCAATTCTGACTTAATAACACGCAATTGCAACTTTATATCACCCAATTCTGACTTTATATCTCGCAATTCTGACTTTATAACACACAATTGCGACTTTATATCACCCAATTCTGACTCTATATATCACAATTCTGACTTTATAACACGCAATTGCGACTTTATTTCACGCAATTCTGACTTTATATCTCGCAATTCTGACTTTATAACACACAATTGCGACTTTATATCACCCAATTCTGACTTTATATCTCGCAATTCTGACTTTATAACACACAATTGCGACTTTATATCACCCAATTCTGACTCTATATATCACAATTCTGACTTTATAACACGCAATTGCGACTTTATTTCACGCAATTCTGACTTTATATCTCGCAATTCTGACTTAATAACACGCAATTGCGACTTTATTTCACGCAATTCTGACCTTACATCTCGCAATTCTAAGAAATAAAGATGTAAACTCGCAATTGTGAGATAAAAAGTCGCAATTATCTTTTAAAATGTTTTATTCTGTGGCGGAAACAAAGCTTCCATACCTCCTGGCCTCTTCCTCCCACCCATCCTCCCTGACGTGTACCGTTACGGCCGGCCCAGCTATCGGTAGGCGGTGCCGCGGTAGCCTACCTGAGAAAACGTTTTGGAAAAGACGGGCTATGGACCCAAGCAACTCTATAGGATGGGAGGGGAGAACTCCCTCACATGGTACAACCCATGCAGAGTACTGCGCTGTCAGAATGCGGAACGTGTGTAGCCTACTGTAACTAACGTGACATTGAAATGTGAAAAAAAAAAAAAAAAAAAATTCCTCGACCGGCCCAAAAGTGAAGCGGCCCACCGGGAATTCTCCCGATTACCCACTCCGGGCCTGTGTGTGTGTGCTCTTTGATACCAATCTTTCATGTGAAAGTCACGTGTCTAGTATCTGTAAAACTGCATTTTTCCATCTTAAAAATATATCTAAATTACGCCATATGCTCTCAATGACAAATGGGAACAGTTAGTTCATGCGTTCATGACCTCAAGGCTAGATTATTGTAATGCTCTACTGGGTGGTTGCCCTGCACGCTTAATAAACAAACTACAGCTAATTCAAAACGCAGCAGCTCGAGTTCTTACCAGAACCAGGAAGTATGACCATATTAGCCCGGTTCTGTCAACACTGCATTGGCTCCCTATTAAACATCGTATACATTTTAAAATATTGCTGATTACTTACAAAGCACTAAATGGTTTAGCTCCGCAGTGCTTGAGCGAGCTCTTAACGCATTATAGTCCTTCACGTCTATTGAAGTATAAAAATATACCTCATATTTTTTGTCAAATCTGTATATTCAGTCAATCTCAAAACTCTTTCCCGTTTTAGATGTTTCGTGTGTTTTTCGCAGCATTCACGCTGAAAATAAATGCTGCCACTCAGTGTTTCTGCCACTCAGTGTTTCTGCCACACGTCACACACGCATACACTCAATATGCTAAAATACATCCAGAACACCATAATAATGACACTATTAATAATGAGACCTTTTATATATACAGTAGTGTCCGGCCTAGGAACATTACCATCATCACTCTTCATGCAAATATTATTAAAAATGTGTTAAAGATTATCCCTATTTTGATGGTTTAAACAGCAGTCTCCCCTCGGGACGTCATGTATGTGTGTATGAAGCTGCTGTCGATTGTGTTTCAGGGTGTGAATGATAAGAGGCCTTTCATCAGGACCAGCAGGCCCGCGGTGGGTTTAGTGGAGCGAACGCCTCAACCACTCGACTCATGGGTCTGATCCGGCTCACGGTAAACCACATCACACACACATCATCGCTTCAGCTTCTCTGCATGTGTCATAAAGAGCCAGAAAGAGAATTTGCTTGGTTATTTCTTGGGTTTTCAATCTCCAAATATGATTATTTCCGTGTGACGGACTCCATATAAACACCCAATTTATCCACTGAAAAATTACTAGGGGTGTAACGAAACCCTCGTGTCACGATTCGATACATATCACCAGAGGTGGGAGTAAGTCACACATGTGCAAGTCACAAGCAAGTCTCAAGTCTTAACCTTCAAGTCTCAAGTCCTTAAATTTGCGACTCGAGTCTGACTCGAGTCAAGTCATGTGACTCGAGTCCCCCATCTCTGCATATCACGATACTGAACTCACAATACCATATTATTGCGATACTCCAAGACACATGATAAAAGGTTATCAAATTAATACGCTTGGACTTGGGGCTGGTAAAATATTGCAAAATATTCATGATTCTGAAGCTCAAATGCACTCTTTCACTTACTAGATATATTTGAAATAATGTAGGACACTTTTTACTGGTAACATCAGATATTTGGCATTATCAGGACCCACAAATATTCCCCGAATTGCATTATTATACAGTATATTCAACATTATATAATAGTTTCATGTAGTACTGACACTAAAACTCAAAAAAAAAAAAAAATTCATGCACAGTAATTTTAAATTTGGGTGAATTATAAACAATACATATTGTCAGTATCCACAATACAAGTTGCTTTTTTTTTTTGCGATATATTGTGACACTATATATTGTTACACCCCTAAAAATGAACACATATGTCAATATTGACATTCACTCTGTGTTTTCACAGGTTGCAGATCCACTTTCAGACCTGCATTTATACTGACGTTCAGCACAATTCATCACAGAATCAAACAAGAGAATTAGAAATATGACAGCAACACATCAACCCAACACTGAAGATCCGATCCGTCTGAACGTGGAATTTGACTCTTTGCTGCTTTGGCAATCTTCACTGTTAAACTCAAGAATCATGATGTGGCGAGTCACTCATAGATCTGATTATACACCATATTATGATCTTGTGTTGTTTCTATTGCTTTTTTTGTTGTTGTTGTTGTTGACGAGTCTCTAAATTGTATAATAGTGTTCCATCTATTTCTGCTCATCCACACAGACGATTTCAGTTCTGTATCTAAAGTTTTATGCACAAAAAGAAATGATAACATGATATGATTATATTAATACTCTACAGGCAAAACCGAAATTGTACTTATTATAGTCTAAATCAGAGAATATATCAGAGATTTTAATGCATTCATACTAAAATTGTTTCATAACATCAGTGATTTAATGGCTTGAAAAATAAAAATCAGTGAGTTCTTAATAAAGCTGTTACGTCATGCATCTAACAGAAAATAAAATGCAATAAAAATCAAACAAAACTTGTTTTGTGGCACATTTCGTGGCGCGAGATGAACGATTCGCTCATCATCAGTGGAATGTTTTGAGCGATTCAAAAGAAAAGATTCGATTCGAAAGATTCGCGTCTTTTGAAATCGCATCGGTTACAGAATCACTGAATCTTCGGATGCTGATCGGCAGAAATGAGTGAAAATCATCGATTACAGACCGAGGAGAACAAGAGAAACTCCACAGGTGAGCCAGAGTCGATATGTAAATATATTTAAATTAACGTTCTTTATATTATTTACTTTATATGATCTTTGAGCAAGTCTTTTGAAATGCCCGTTCAGAACTGTGTGCGTGTGTTTGCTTAATTAGTATAGCATGTTGTTTTATTACAGGAAATAGGTTGTAACTCAGCAAAACGAGAAAGTATAAAGATTCTGTAATATTTCTAAAATGTTGGAAGAGATTTTTCAAGGTTATTATCATTAACTAAAATTAAACCATGCATACAAATAATTTAATTTAATTTAATTTGCCAAGGCATCATTTCAAATCTACAAAAATAATTAAAACTAAAACTGGAATAAAATATTTAAAAAAACATACCATAATAAAATTACTAAAACTAAAATCATTTGTTAACATTAATGTATTACCTAACAATAAACAATACATTTGTTACAGTATTTATTAATCTTTGTTAATGTTAAAAATCCAGCTGTTCATTGATCGTTCATGTTAGTTCACAGTGCATTAACTAATGTTAACAGACACGACTTTTGATTTTAATAATGTATTAGTAAATTCTGAAATTGATGTTAACTAAGATTAATAAATGCTGTAAAAGTATTGTTCATTCTTAGTTTATGCTCATGTAATAAAACCATTGTACAGTTACCCAAAATTTTAAATGAAAACATAAAACTCATTCAAAATATTTATATAACTATAAAATTACACTTTATTTCGATAACTACATGTCAGCTAAGACATTAGACAGACAGCAACATAATGTGGGCCCAGATCCGGCTCACATCTGGTACACCTGGATTCCACACGGCCCAGATGTGGGCCGGATCTGGGCCGACACCATGTTAGAATGTCTTAAGTGGACTACAAATAAATAATAGTATATCAATAATACTGTTACACTGACTGTCCTAAAATTGCACATGTCATTAGAGTTTAAAGCGGTGGTATAATTCCCCTTTCACAAGATGTAAAATAAGTCTCTGATGTCCCCAGAGTGTGTTTGTGAAGTTTTAGCTCAAAATACCCCAAAATTGTCACTTTTTGAGGGTGAGCAAAAACGCGCCATTTTCATGTGTGTCCCTTTAAATGCAAATGAGCTGCTGCTCCCGGCACAGAGGGCGGAGCATCAAGAGCTTGTGTGTGTGTGTGTTAGCAGCTCCAATTACCTCATGCAGACACAGCTGTGTCCCAAATTACGCACTATACACTATGCACTTGTAAACTATATACTCAACCATGTAGTGTATGAACTTCATACGTTTATTTTACATTTAGTCATTTAGCAGACGCTTTTATCCAAAGCGACTTACAAAGTAGGACTAGATTAAGCGAGACATCATGAAGAGGCAAAAAACAAGAGGCAGCGCAAGAAGTGCTCAAGATACAACGTTCAGGCATTATTCAGAGTAGCATAAGCCCGATAAGTGAGGGTTAGAGGGAAAGGGGAGGTGTTTTTTTTTTTTTTTTTTTTTTTTTTTTTATGAGGTTAAGTGCTCCCGGAAGAGATGGGTTTTCAGATGTTTTTTGAAGGTTGTCAGGGATTCTGCATTCCGGATGAGGGTGGGGAGAGCGTTCCACCAGCATGGAACTGTGAATGAGAATGTTCTGGAAAGTGATTTTGTGGCTTTCTGGGATGGAACCACGAGACGTCGCTCGTTGGCCGATCGTAGGCTTCTGGCAGGGATGTAGACTCGTAGGAGTGAGTGAAAGTAGGAGGGAGCTGAGCCTGTGATAGATCTGTAAGCAAGCGTCAATGCCTTGAACTTGATGCGAGCAGCGAGAGGTAGCCAGTGCAGTGAGCTGAACAGAGGAGTGACGTGGGCCCTCTTTGGCTCGTTGAAGACAAGACGGGCTGCAGCATTTTGGATCATCTGTAGAGGTTTAGTTGCACATGCTGGAAGTCCGGCCAGAAGAGCATTACAGTAGTCAAGCCTAGAAATGACCAGGGCCTGGACGAGAAGTTGTGTTGCATGCTCAGTTAGGAAAGGCCTGATCTTCCTGATGTTGTGCAGTGCAAACCTGCATGATCGAGCTGTCTTTGAAATGTGATCTGTGAAGGTCAGCTGGTCATCAAACGTTACTCCAAGATTTCTCACCGACTTTGATGGGGTGATTGATGATGACTCTAGCTGGATAGTGAAGTTGTGCTGTAGAGACGGATTGGCAGGGAGGACGAGAAGCTCAGTCTTTGCCAAGTTGAGCTGCAGGTGATGTTCCTTCATCCACGTCGAGATGTCTGCCAGGCAGCTTGAGATCCGTGCAGCTACTGTGGGATCATCTGGTTGAAACGAGAGGAAGAGCTGTGTGTCATCAGCATAGCAGTGGTAGGAGAATTTTGTCAGTGGTATTTTGTCTTTCAACATCGGAGTCTGATAGCCCCTCCCCCTTCGCTACGTAAGTAAAGCGGTGACAGTCGAGTGCATGAAGTGTCCAACGTTCCACACTTCGTTTTTTTCGGTTTAATAAGTGCATCATCCCGGTACTTCAAGTGCACTTTTTCTTTTTAGAATTTCCAGTATGAACGCACTACTCGCACTATTCATACTACAAAATGGCTTATAATAGTGCACAAGTACGCGATGAACTTTGAGCGTTGTAACTTTGCAGATGTTGTTTATGATCAAACAGCAACATTACACACTAAAGTTAGAAAAGTCAAATAATAATCAACCACCCCTTTAAGAATTGTTTATTTTCTGTCCAGAGATGTTGTCCGATGCTGCAGAAGGTCCATCCAAGTCCAGAACCTCCTCTGATGTTCTGTCACCCGCTTACAGAGGCACGAAACAGCTGGAGTTAACACAACAGCAGCGGATAAATGCAGCCAAACACAAGGTGAAAGCAGAGCAAGAGTGTGTTGTTCAGAGAGAAGCTCCACGAGGCCAACGGCAAAACAAGAGCATCTCCGCGGCTCACCCGGCCATTTACCTGAACACACAATCACACAAACTCCTCAGGAGAGCAATACGGATCTGGAAGATGCCATTTCCCATGCTGAACTCTTCGAAGCCGAAGCCTAGAAACTTTCAAGAGAAGCTGAAGCAAGTGGAGATGCTCAGGGGTCGTTCTGGAGACTCGGACGCTCGGACTCGCTCCGTCAGAGATCTTCAGTTGGGTTCGGGAACAGACTCGTCTCCGTCGTCCTCCACGAGCTCAGAGCCCGGGAGACGAACGGCCCACAACACGAGCCGCAGGAACAGGGAACACCGGAGAGGGAAACAGGGGGACGAGAAACTGCACAGACCTCGGGAGGTCAGTCACATGATCCATTAGAGGATCTCTACTGTCTCCCGGAAAGTGTTTGTTCAATTCGAAATGAGTGAATATCTTAAATTAGACCAAGTTTTTTAAAGGGCCCCTAAGGGGACATGGTAATGGGGGAAAAAACTGTATTTGAATGCTTTTGCGTTTCCCTGAAAAACTTTTGTGAATCTTTGCGTTATTTTGCAAAACATTTCTGTTCTTTTGGAACTTTAAACTTTAAAGTTTCACTTTAAAAACATTTGTGTTCGCTTGCAAAACAAAACATTTTGGTCCGCTTGCAAAACGAAACATTTGCATTACGTTCGCTTGCAAAACAAAACATTTGCGTTCGGTTGCTAAACGAAACATTTACGTTCACTTGCAAAACAAAACATTTCTGTTCTTTTGGAACTTTAAACTTTAAAGTTTCACTTTAAAACATTTGCGTTCGCAAAACGAAACATTTGTGTTCACTTGCAAAACGAAACATTTGTGTTCACTTGCAGAACTTTCGTGAAACTTAATATTTTGCAAAGCATTTGCTTTTTTTGTCCTCCAAGAAACTTTGTGTTCGCTTGCAAAACATTTGCGTTCACTCAAAAAACATCTTATGCTAAAGGATCGAAAAAAAAATTTCTTCCCATCTCGTTATTTTTTTTACCATCACCGTGTCACTTTCGGGGCTCCGTGGAGTTTTGAATATTTGTACATTAGAGTGTCGAACTTCTTTTAGGCTCACAGTTTTTTCCTCATCGGAATCTGTCTGTATCAATGTTCATGGATCTGTCAGTCTGCATGATTAACCATTTCATTTCAGGGCCAGTCGTCACCTGCAGGGTCCTGTTGGGTCAAAGGTCAGTCTTCAATATTATTTGAATGTATTTATTATTCGGCAAGTGTGCACAAACTCAAAATGAATCTGAAAAGTTTCCAGGAGGAGGTCCTTACATGCATGCATACCTATATACACAAGAGAATAGAAATACAATTAACAAGAGTAGGATTAAAAACAATGAGTATTAAGCATCTAGATGAAAGGACTTACGTAAAGATGTGCACATTGTATATACAACTGTATAAATATAAATAAGAGGGCCTACATAGCAAATATCTAACTATTGTCTAACACCCAGGTGGCCTAAACATCATATCATTTTATAATTCATCTTCAATGTCTTCTGAGTTTCTGATATGTAGTTATCACCCTTTGGAATTAAAAAATAAAATTTAGTGTTTCTTCCCAGACATCAACATAGTGTCGCCCACATCCGGCCCACATCCGGTACACATGGATTCCACACGGCCCAGATGTGGCCCGGATCTGGGCCGACACTATGTTGCTGTCTGGGTTATGAAAGACAAAATTGAGTGAATATGGATTAAGATGAGCTGATTTTACTTACTTATCAGCTTTCTCACACATATGAATATCTCCACACAGGCTCCTGTGAGTATCCGGATGATGGGAGAGATGATCCAGTGAGAACAAGCTGCCGGAAACTGGACAGCAGCCGCTCAGAAACCAGCCCGATAAACCAGAGACCCGACACACACACGAGAAAACACACACGGGTCTCTTTCTACTTACCTGATGAGTCCAAGACTTCCGGATGTTCACGGACTGAGGTCGACTTCCATGATATTAACTCTAATTTAAGCAAAGAGGCTTCTGCATCTGAACAGAAAAATGTTGACAACCAAGATTCATCTGATCTCGAACTGGCCGTTCAAACCAGTGAGAAACTGATTCCTCAATCATCCCTAAAGATTACAGCAACCAACATGGAGGAACAACACTCGAATCTACAGTCTGTCTCTGGAGCACCTTTAGTTCCTCAGCTGAAGATCTTTAAAGACGAGTTTAATGTCCTCCACTGTGAGGACATTAAACATCAGAGCGATTCACGATTCACGCCTTCACACACACAGTCTCACACACACACTCCCAGACCACAGTCCTGTGTGAAGTGGAAGAGCGCTCTGCTTCAGAGAATCTCTGTTAGCTTTGAGAGAGCGGTTAGAACGGTTCTGCCGGAGACTCACACTGGCTAAGGTACTACTGATTCTTTCAAGTCTAGTTGTTCTTTATTATGTTCATGTTGTTGTATTTCAATTATGACTTAAAATTTGTAATTGTGACATAAAAAGTCGAGATTATGACTAAAAAGTTATAATTAAGACAAAAAGTTGAAATTACTTAAAAATTCATGATTATGATGAGATAAATATTTGAAATTATGAAAAAAGTCAAAATTATTATATAAAAAGTTGCATTTAGGACATTAAAAAGTCAATTATGATATGAAAAGTCAAGATTATGACTAAAAAGTTATAATTAAGGCTTAAAAAGTTATGATTATGATGAGGTAAATATTTGAAATTATAAGAAAAGTCAAAATTATGATATAAAAAGTTGCATTTAGGACATTAAAAAGTCAATTATGGCATGAAAAGTTGAGATTATGACTAAAAAGTTATAATTAAGACATAAAAAGTTGAAATTACTTAAAAATTCATGATTATGATGAGATAAATATTTGAAATTATGAAAAAAGTCAAAATTATTATATAAAAAGTTGCATTTAGGACATTAAAAAGTCAATTATGATATGAAAAGTCAAGATTATGACTAAAAAGTTATAATTAAGACATAAAAAGTTGAAATTGCTTAAAAAGTTATGATTATGATGAGATAAATATTTGAAATTATAAGAAAAGTCAAAATTATGATATAAAAAGTTGCATTTAGGACATTAAAAAGTCAATTATGATATGAAAAGTCGAGATTATGACTAATAATAGGCCATAATTATGACTTTATAACTGACATAAAAAGTTGCAATTGACTTCAAAGTTGTAATTATGACAAGTCGAAATTAAGTTAAAATTATGACATGGAAACTTGAAATTAAAACTTTATAAAATATAAAAATGTATAGTTATAACATAAAAAGTCAAAATTATGACTTAAAAGTTATAATTATGACATAAGTCGAAATTGACAAAATTCTAAATAACATAAAATGTCTAAATTATGACATAAAATGTTGAAATTATGACCTAAAAGTTATAATTATCACATACTAAAAATATAATCTTTTTAAAAAGGCTTTTTACTCTCATATTTATGACTTTGTATGTCATAAGTATAATTTGTTATGCCAAAATTTCGACTTACATAATTTGTGTGTATAGTGAAAAAAACCTACTGTATACCAAAATGTATTTAAAATATATTTATTTCATACTAAGTGTACTACAAATCCATTGACATATTTACTGACATATCGCTTGAGACCTACTGATATAATTATTATAAATAAACTTTATTTGGAGCACTTATTTATTGCACAATGCACATTTCTTGATATTATTTAATATCACTCTTAGTAAAGATAGTATGATCTATAATATCAGACTTTATGTAGGCATATTTATATTTAAAGTGTATCTAAAGTATTCTTGCAATAGTTCCACTTTAGCACAATCAAATATACTTAAAGTTTATCTATTATCTAAAGTGCATTAAGTACAAAATTAGCTCTTCATATTTAGCAGACTTTAATTATATCAGTTTAGTATACCAAACGTTCAATTGTAATGTATTTATATTAAGTATACACGTTTGTAAATGTATTTGTAGTATACTTAGCATAAAATAAATGTATTTCACACACATTTTGGTATATTTATTTTTCACTAGGGTAAAATGGGCTTCCATTGTAATGACTGCGCTTCAGCAAACATTGGTAAATGAGTGTGAGATGTTTATGTGTTTATGTCTTTAGGTTTATTAAACAGAAGAGGAGAAGATCGTTGGACATCAGACAGACTGTGACCCGATGTTTTACTGCCACTGACGTCTGTGAGAGTGTATGTGAATATATGTAATGTGATGAATGACCACATGATGGCAGAGAGAACAAACAATAAATATGAGCATCATTACATTTCTTCTGCAGCTTAAAGTAAATATCACACTTTATCTCATCAAAGCAATGATTGAATGAAAACACTTTATATATATTAAACACATGTAGGCCTGATGTGATTATTGATTAATCGGCTGATCATGGTTATTCGATTTAATTGCAATATTTTGAGATAACTGCAATAATTAGGCACTTTAAATTTCAATCACATTTTGCCAAAGAACATATATGTTAAAAAAAACCTTAAACTTGTAAAGTACATAAAGTCAAAGGCGTTCCTTCATTCGCAATGAAGGATTTACTCAGCATGCATTATAGTATATTATATTATATTAACGGTATTATTATATTATAACACAATTTTCACAGCATTAAAATTAATCATATGAGCCTAATTTATTATAATTTTTTATTATTTTATATACGATTTCAAGTCAAAAGAAATAACTTTAGGCTTACACTGTAAGTGGCATGAACAAAACAGAATTAAATCATTAATTGTTTGCATAAAAGACATGATTGTCTATTTTGCAGGGAAACAAAGGAGTTTCATTTATTTGGGAATTATTTAAGGAATTAAAGTGTTTTAGTGAATTCAAGCGAAAACTTTCCTCCCAAATGAAGCTTTATATTAAATGTGAGCAGCGTTACTGATAATTAATGAACAGATGCATGAACTATTTGTGACTTCATTTGCAGAGAGCTGCAGGTTACATGAAGATCAAAGCCCGTTCATGACAATAAAGATATAGTTCTAAATATAAAATAACAGTCCGCTATAACAATAACGGCACAGAGGAACAATATCTGTGGAATCACTTTCAGAATCACTTTATTTCCAGCCGATCAGAATCCATCCTGCTTTAACCCTCAAAAATGACTTTGAAATTACATGAATGTATACTATATTATAGTTTGATCATGTTTTTTATTAAATATTTTGTATTTTTAGGCAAGGCAAGGCAAGTTTATATAGCACATTTCATACACAATGGCAATTCAAAGTGCTTTACATAGAAGAAATTAAAAATAATAAAAAGAAATAAGAATACTTAAAACAGTTTAGAAAAATAAAACATAAAATACAGTACAGTCGGACGAACAGTGGCACAGTGCTCATTCAGTAAATGCATAGTTAAACAGAAGTGTTTTGAGTCTGGATTTGAATGTGACTGTAGGAGCACGTCTGATCTCCTCTGGAAGCTGGTTCCAGCTGCGGCTGGCATAATAGCTAAAAGCGGACTCGCCATGCTTAGAGTGAACCCTTGGTATTTCTAGCTGATATGATCCTAGTGATCTGAGTGATCTGTTGGGTTTATATTCAGTGAGCATATCTGCAATATATTGAGGTCCAACGCCATTGAATGATTTATATACCAGTAATAATACTTTAAAATCAATCCTAAATTTAACTGGGAGCCAGTGTAAAGACCTGAGTACTGGTGTGATACATAGGCGCCGATTTATATTTTCCTCCGTGGGTGCTCATGGGAGCACGCCCTTTAAAAAAAAAAAAAAAAAAAAAAAAAAAAAAAATTTGCATTTCAGAACCTTAGGAAATGGACAGCGGCCGACACGAACACTACACACACCTATTTACTTGATAATAAAGCCGTAAAGTAGGCTATCTTTCAACTCAGGACAGCGCCACTTCTCACAAATACAGACAGGATTGGAGATGAAAAGTTTAACTGACACGTAACCGTAAGCCTTTCACAACATTGTTTTCTTCAGTTTTCACTAGCTATTATTTTCTTCAACTCCTCAGCATCCATCTCGACTGCAAGCAGATCGCGCGCGCGGTTATGATGACTTTTTAAAAGTGAAAGTAGGTATAGAGACTCCTGGGAGGGCGTGGGCTCAAGGCTCAAATAAACTGATGTGGATTTTAAATTATTTTATTAACTTGAAATACAGGCATATTTTTGTACTTGTGTTCCTAAAAATGTGCATATATTTTTACGTTTGCACGTGATTGTTTTAAACCCGTGTTTAGACCCGTGTTTCCCCCGTGTCCGACCCGACCTGCACCCGTTTGAGTAAAATTTGCGGGTCACCCGTCGGGTACCCGAACCAGTGCAGGACTCTGTCACACAAGTCCACACAGTATAAATTTGATTTGTTGACTCACCATTGTGGTTAATTCTTCAGGAGGAACGTGTCTCTGCGTACAGAGCGGGGTCACTAAAGAGGCGTTTTCATCCGAGAAACGCTGTGATTGGTGGAAAGGATATGGAACAGGCGACTGACAGCGACATAACCAATCACAGTGTGACAGACGCTTCACATAGCACCAACTGCTATGTTTAATTTTAAATGAATGTAGCCTACTGGCACACGTGGGTGCTCGGTATTTTCCGTGGGTGCTCGAGCCCCGGAGCACCCACGGTATCGGCGCCTATGGTGTGATATGATCATATTTTCTGGTTCTGCTCAGAATCCTGGCTGCAGCGTTCTGTATGAGCTGCAACTGTCTTATGGTCTTTTTGGGAAGGCCAGTGAGGAGTCCATTACAATAATCCACCCTGCTGGTGATGAAAGCATGCACAAGTTTCTCTAAGTCTTGTCTGGAAACAAAGCATTTAACAATCTGACAATCTGATGTCTCGAGTGCCTTTGGGTCTCACTCCCTGTTTGTGCCATCGATTAGTAAGTCGATCGGCTTGTTTCTCTACCTGTCGAGGAGCACTAGTTTCATGGGACTCACCGGTATGCTGAGGGTGTCCATGACGAAGCTCTGTTGTGTGCTCCGTCTGGTTTGATGGTCCCGTAAGTAACTTTGTTTCAAGAACTGCAATCCTTTGTAAAAGTCTGTGGCAGTTGGTGCAGCAAGTAGATTCTTGAACCTGAAGAGGCGTTTTCTCTTATCCTTAGGCAGTTGTGTTTTCCTTTCCCGGAATGTAAGCTGGTCGGGTAAAAGAATTCTGCGTTTTTGTAGTAATCCAAACTTTGTCGTATGAGCACTGTGCTGATTTGCTGAAGTTAAAATTAGGTGATAAAAGAAAAGAAAAAAAGAAAAAAAAATAGGAGATAAAATGTAAAAGCGATAGAGCAAAGTGTGGAGCAGTAAGCAAGAGCGTCCGAACAGTAGCTGAGCAGGAAGTCCTGCTTTTACAATTTTACAATTGTATGGTACTAAATTATATATATGCATAGTAGTTATAATCCATTTATTCACTTTTTGAGCAGATGAAAATGAAATTTTCAACATAAACTGAATCTTTGGAGCACAGCCTGAAGTTTGGTTTTTTAAAGAGATTATTGCTGAAGTGAAAAAAGTAAAAAAATGAAAAAAATGAAACAAAGTTATAGAAGTTTAAGTTTATTATTATGAAAAATGCACAAAAATACTATTTGTATTTTTATGCATTTTTCATGCTATAACTTAAATTTTATATATTTTCTAAAACATGTTTTACTCTGAAACTGTGGGAAAATCAAAGCCTTGAATCTAAACGAGTTGTGCTCCAGATCTGAGGTTGAGATCTGAGGAAATGATCTTTCGGTTTCCAAACGCTTCCACTAGAGGAAACTCGTCATTTCTGACCGCGAACAGAACAAGTGTGGCTGTTTTTCAGGACCATTAAACCTGTTCCAATCATGTCTATGATTGTGTTGTGTTCACACAGCAAGTGCCAAAACCTTTACCAAGTCTCGTACCATTCCAAAGAAGTAAAACGTTCTAAAAAAGCAAAAATACCCGAAGAGCACCAGAGGATTGAAGAGCTCATTTATAACTATTATAGTTATCATTCTTGGTGTGAACGGGCCAGACAAATCTTCCTAGTGCATCTTCTTGCAAGGAAAGGAAGGGCTATTTTAGCTCACAAATATAGTGTCCTGTGTTTGCTCTGTTGGATCCGCTGGGAAAGTGGGTGGCTTTTCTTATGGTTGCATGAGACTTTCTGAGCCTCATTAAACTGCCAGTTTAGCCTCAGTAAACCTCCTTATGATCAATATGGTGCCGTTCTCAAACCTACTTGACTCCACACCTTCAAACGCCTCATGTTCTTCAGGCAAATCATGATCATTATTTGCAAAAGCAACAATTTAATGAAAGAAACAAAGGAGTAAACCTGAAGAGACACAGCATGAGCAGATCTAACGATCTCTTGCTTTTGGACATTTTGTTCCTGAGACTGACACACAGACAGTGCCAATAGTTTCAGTTTTGTTTGTTTAGTTGAGAGTAAATAGCTTATTAATGTGCATGTATATTTGTTTTCAGGTCACTGTAAGCAAGTAGCACAAGACCAATTTATTTTCTTTAGTATAGAACAAATTAGAATGGGAAATGAAATCTCTGCATTTATAATGTCCATGTGAGGAGCTTTAAATGTTCTTGAAAGTCTCAGCAGGAGGCAGTAATTGCTTGATTAAACCTTGACCTTCCAGTTCCAAGAACAAAACTGTTAATCTGATGACTATTTATGTGTTTTTACAATCAATTATGCTGGAGATCTGAACTGCACTGAAGTGAACAGCAACAATCTGATAGACTGGGGAATGTTAATGTGTGTTTGAAATTAGATTGAACAGTTTTTATCAGCTAACAGGGAACATTCGGTCAAAGTTACAAGCAAACGTTCTTCCAGGAACATTAACAGAACGTCTGTTCAACGTTATCTGCACTTTAAAAAACATTGGGCTAAAAACAACCCAATTTGGGGCTGGGTAAATATAGGACAGAACACATGTTGGGTTAATTTTACCCAGCAAATTGGGTTGTTTATTTAACCCATCATACTGGCTGGATTAATTTTTACTATAGTATAGCTTCTTCTTTTCTTTTTACTTCATACTTCAGTTAATGTTTACAGATTAACTTAAATCCTCTAAACTTACCAAACACTGGGTTGTTACGTCTGACCCAGGATCTGGGTTACACAAAAACTACCCAAACACTGGGTTGTTACGTCTGACCCAGGATCTGGGTTACACAAAAACTACCCAAACACTGGGTTGTTACGTCTGACCCAGGATCTGGGTTACACAAAAACTACCCAAACACTGGGTTGTTACGTCTGACCCAGGATCTGGGCAACACAAAAACTACCCAAACACTGGGTTGTTACGTCTGACCCAGGATCTGGGTAACACAAAAACTACCCAAACACTGGGTTGTTACGTCTGACCCAGGAGCTGGGTAACACAAACACTACCCAAACACTGGGTTGTTACGTCTGACCCAGGATCTGGGTAACACAAAAACTACCCAAACACTGGGTTGTTACGTCTGACCCAGGATCTGGGTAACACAAAAACTACCCAAACACTGGGTTGTTACGTCTGACCCAGGATCTGGGTAACACAAAAACTACTCAAACACTGGGTTGTTACGTCTGATCCAGGATCTGGGTAACACAAAAACTACCCAAACACTGGGTTGTTACGTCTGACCCAGGATCTGGGTAACACAAAAACTACCCAAACACTGGGATCACTGAAAAAAATTTGGAGTAGGATTTACTTGAAAAAAGAGTTTTTCCACTCAGAAAATGCTAGTAAATTTACAAAGATTTGCCAAGTAAAAACCTAAACATATTTATCAGTAGCTTTAATTAGAAATCTACATCATGTCAGATGTTAAGCATGTGGTGAATGCAAAGACCTCAATACTTGGTAGACAATACACAATGACGGTAACATTTGATGGATCATTTTTGTGTTTGAATGTGTCATTTTGAGCAGAAAATTTACTCGAAATGTCACAAAATGGCAAGTTACTAATCCTGACAACAAAAGCAATGATAAAACAGTGTAAATACAGCTGGAAACCAGTGAAAAATGGACCTCATTAATTATTCAAGGTCCAGTGCATGATGGGAACCCCAGTATCAGAAAAGTTGAGTAATTTTTACTTAATTTTATTGAGTTGATATTTACGCTTTCATTTCTACTCGCTTGAATTAAGTACTATATGGAATTTACTTAGTTTTTTTTATTCTTGCCTGAACTAACTTTTTCATGTAAATTACATTGTTTTTTTTTCAGTAGTATTTACTTCACCAAAAAATCATTTTTTGCAGTGTTGTTACTGTATGTCTGACCCAGGATCTGGGTTACTCAAAAACTACCCAAACACTGGGTTGTTACGTCTGACCCAGGATCTGGGTTACTCAAAAACTACCCAAACACTGGGTTGTTACGTCTGACCCAGGATCTGGGTTACTCAAAAACTACCCAAACACTGGGTTGTTACGTCTGACCCAGGATCTGGGTTACTCAAAAACTACCCAAACACTGGGTTGTTACGTCTGACCCAGGATCTGGGTTACTCAAAAACTACCCAAACACTGGGTTGTTACGTCTGACCCAGGATCTGGGTTACTCAAAAACTACCCAAACACTGGGTTGTTACGTCTGACCCAGGATCTGGGTTACTCAAAAACTAAAGAACACACTGAAACTAAAAACACTGAAAAAATAACCCAAAAAAAAGGGGTTAATTGGGTGAAAAGACTGACTCGACACTCGTTTAGGTGACTCACATCGCTCCCCTGTATGTTGCTTTGCATAAAATTAAACTATACAGAACAATAACGTATTTATAGATAAAATAAAATGTACACAAACCTGTATTTTACCGAAGACACGCACCAATTTGACGGATCTGAACTCATAAGGTTCAACTCAGGATTTTTTAGACTGTAGTCTTTAATAATGTTCTCAAAACATTACCAATCAACGTCATTAAATCTTACTTGTTTCAGAGCTTTCAAAGAACAATCAAAAGTAACATTTTCATAACATAATGTCTAACTTTTGTTCATGCTGTGGATAGTTCACATTTACACTAGGCCACCACACACTGCACAATATAAAAACGGGTGGAAAAATTATTATAATAAAGGGAAGAACACAACAGTAACAGATTTGAATGGATTTTTTATATCAATAATAAACTATTTGGGCAAGTCTATCAAGTTCAGTATTACATACCAAGAGCTGACATTATAAAACACAACAGAAAAGAGGTGAAAAATACAGGAGCCTTAAATTTTGATTTAAAACTATTTCTTATTTCTTGCTCTCATGCTGATATTAATAGTCCGTTAAAATTGAACTCTGTGCACAAAAGTCTTTCCTGCTGTCTTTAAATCCTTCGGGATCCGAGCGGAGCTGCATAGAAATGTCAGCAAACACAGCTGGGAAATCAAAGATAAACATTTGTGAGAGATAAGAAGAATAAAGCTATATAAATCTAGAAGCTTAAGAAGGAGAAAGGTGTTTAATATTTCATATGGTCATTAACCAAACAACATGAAGATTCAACAGCAATATCACGGGCATGCATGCAATAGATTAGGCTACAGCAGTTCAGAAAATGTTAAGCATTGTAAACTGTTGAATTTTTTAAACATATAACAGTATGAAGCAGACAAATAACCAGCCAATTTAACAGTGAGAGTCTTAGGCTATTTGAAGTGATGAAAGAAAACAGTTTCTTGTGTACAATTCTTTTTGATCTTCATGAGCTCTATAAATGTTGAATTGAAAACAACACCAGAAGGATAAAGAAACACAAGCTGGCATGCATGCTCAAATATATACATATAAGATATATTTCAATTAGCTTATTCTCCAATAAACAAACAAGACATCATGAGATGTTCTGAATCTGGTAAATTAAAAAAAAGTTTGTAATATTTCACAGGTGTTGATGAAGAATCACCCACCCACATACTGTACAGGTGCTTCACAACAGATAATGACATTATGGGGCATAAACCAACCTTACAACATGCATTTTCTCATAATATACAGCTTTCATTATGTGGTATATTTAATGTGAACACGTGTTCACATAACAGTCAAGTGATTTATTATTAGATTTCAGTGTTTAGTTAATGTATTAAACAGAGGAATTAGCCTCACACACAGTATTGCAACTCTTGTGAGGAATTACTGTATGTCGATCTAATTATGAATATGTGTGAATCAATTACATCTAGACAAAATTAAATATAGGCTACACTCTAATTATATTGGTTTTAGCATGATAAACGCTTTATTTAATGTAATTATTGCGAGTCATTTCTGTGGCAGTAATTATTAATCAGCGGGTCTAATTATTGTTCCACATTAATTGCAGCATCTTAACAAATGTGAAAATTGTCGTGACTTGTGAGTGATGTGTGAAAAAGTGAATCATTTCAGGGATTCGACTCGCTTGGGTGGTTCATTTAAATGATTCGATTCGTTTGGCCATCACTCAGAAGTGTCACTTAAAAACTGATTTTTGTTTTTGTTTCAAGTTACATAATTGAGAGTTTAATTGTATTTGCCTCTCTTTTAATCTATCCCAAACAAGTTATGCCTCAGTTATAGTCAAGTATTTGTACACACGGTTTGTAAGTCGGTTCACACGAATCATTGAAAAGTACCGGTTCGTGAATCGGACATCAGAAGCGCGTGACAGGTGTGAGTTCGCTGAAGCGTTATTCAGAGACACACGCCATTATAATCGAGCTCTTTTTATTCTCATATCATTGAACCACTGGCTTTATTTCACCCGTTGAGCTGAAGGACAGAAAGGTAAGACCTTTGTGACTCACGTTAACTATTAAAACAAAAATGTTATCAAGTATTTAAGCTACTTTGATCAGTTCCTGCACCTGAGGTGAAGTTCTTTCAGTCAGAATCACTGCAGCTTCATCGCGCCTTTTTTCTCATCATGAGCGGGATAAAACGACCTTCACTGCTGAATAATGTGGAAAATTGTTTTATTTATAAAGATATTGAACATGTCCTATACATTAATATTCTTATACGAACTAAAAGATGAGAGATTTGCGCTTTGGGGCAAGTTGTCGCATTTTTCTTTCTAGTGAATAACGTTATTTCTGAGGGGATTTACATATGTACAGTACTGTAATACAATTGCTGTAGATACAAACCTCAAAATATATTAAGCTAATTTATTTTCCAAGGTTGTTGCCCTGGAAAAAACAACAACAAAACACACATTGACATTCGTTGAGTGATTTTGGGGCATGTTGTCACAACGGGCACAACCCATTAACGTTAACGTGATGTTTTTTTTTAGCAAATCTAACAGTGAGGTAATTCATAAAACCGCAAAATTGGGAAAATGTCATATGAAAAGTATCAAACCATTGTTTCGGCAAATAACAAATTAACACATGTGACAACTTGCCCCAAAAATAAAATCAATGCAATTAACAAATAATATTTTGCACTGACACAAGCTGTGAATTCATTACACAATCATAGCTTGATTTTATTGTATTTACCTGATGCCCAAATTAATTCACAAAAATCACTCTAATATAAGACAGTTTTGAATTAGTTGTATTGAAACCAGCGAGAGAAAAGGAGCATTTTCGTTTTCGGACGTTTGATTCAAATAATTATATAATATTATAAATTATATATAATTATTAGATAATTATAAAGATAGCCTATATAAAGTAGAGCTGTGTGTCCTTATGGCAAGCCGTTTTTACTTTTATCCATTACCAGGATATGAATTATTGATATCAACAATTCAATATTCACTAGTTAAAATGCCATTTCTAATCATAAAGATTTGATGTCAGGAATAACATTTCCACTAGTAAAAATGTTAATTCTTGATATCGACAATGACGTCAGAAATACAAATTTTGATTTCAAGAATTCAATTTCAGCTTGGAAAAACTATAATTCTTGATATCCGTAATTGTATTTCCACTAATTAAATGTGACCATAGGCTGTTATTCAAATTTGATTGTTGATATCAAGAATTTATTTCCTTCTAGTAAAAATTCCGATTTCACATATCAGAAATACAATTCTTACTAGTAAAAACCTTTATTTTTGATTTCAATAATTATGTGTTCAAATGTCTGTTCTTGATCTCGTACTAGTCAAAATATACAAAACATTTAAAGTCAAAATTATGACAAAAATCATAGACATAAGTCATCATTTTGACTTAGTCTTATGTCAAAATTATGATTTGCCAAGGCATGTTTTTTTTTCTTATGTGGTGGACGTATAGTTTATATTAATTGTTTTATGAAGTTATTGCTGGAAACAAGTGCTCAAAGCTGCTCAATCTATAAAGTTAACTGGGTTTCTAAGTGTTCAGTGTGTTTTCTGCTGAATGTCACTAGCATCAGTACTAAAACTGAAGGAATTTTTTTTTTTTTTTGGTTTGTTCCATTTCATGTGTGTGTTTTCCCAGGATTTCTGTGCATCCATGGAGGGATTATGGGACTCTGGCTCCATCTGCATCCTCTCAGATCTCGCCTCCTGCCCGAACCAGACCAACAGCACCAACTCCAGCACAGCGGAGGGCTTCATCCTGTCTCCTTATTTCCAGCATTCCCTGCCGACGGCCACGCTCTTCACGCTGGCGTATCTCTTCATCTTCCTGCTGTGCCTGATGGGAAACGGTCTGGTTTGTGCGATAGTCCTGAGGAACCGGCACATGAGAACCGTGACTAACATCTTCATCCTGAATCTGGCCGTCAGCGACCTACTGATCGGGATCTTCTGCATTCCCACCACGTTAGTGGACAACCTCATCACAGGTGAGAGATTAACGTGGAGATTGTGCAATATTAGCATAATACGTTATTAGTTCTTCTCTATATCAGTGTCAGTGTTCCTGAACTCCTGAAACGCCTCCATTGTAGTCTTGAGTTTCTTCCGGGAACGAACACGTCACAATAATCGTCATTTAAATCATTAATACGCAGAATAAAGGGGCGTGGCCTGGTTGAGTTAGTTAGTAGTGTGGCGGAGCATTTCCCAAACACACTTGAAGCACTCGACCAATCACAACACACTGCTCCAGCCGACCAATCAGAGCACAGTGTGCTTTTCAGAAGGAGGGGCTTCATAGAGACAGGAAGTAAACAGAGCGTTACTGACAGACTGGGAAGAGAGGAGCTGCAACAATGGAGAATATGAGGAAAATAATCAACATTCAAGCAGGAAAACCTGTTCTAGTAGAGCCTGAGTACATCAAGACTTTGTAAAAGGGCAGAATATAGCCTCTGTAATCCTCTCGCACATCCCTAATATGCACCAGTATGTAGTGGGATATTTTGCTAATAAAAGAATTGTGCCACAAGAATAGCATGAGAAATGTGGTCTCCCTGTATCATCTCAGGGAGCTTTTATTATTTTTATATATGTGCAGTAAGAAGATTAAAAGAAAAAATGTTGTTTCTGTGCAGACACGCAACTTTTGAAAAATGCTTAATTTTTTTTTATTAATGACAGTTTACTTGTGTCGTAATAATCTTTGAAGTTCACATCAGTAGTTTTAGCTGTGGTATTGAAATTGGAATCGAGAAATTGTTAAATTTCACTGGTATCATGACCTTATTTATTACAATACAAGGAAACATGGCTCCAAAACAGCACTGCAAAAAATGCTTTTCTTACTTAGTATTTTTGTCTGGTTTCCAGTCCAAATATCTAAAAAAACTTAAATCAAGATGCATTTACTAGATAAGTAAAAAAATGCCTTAAGATATTATGTCTTGTTTTCTGGGGAAATAAATAAAAATTAATTGAGTTTTTGCTTAAAACAAGCAAAATTATCTGTCCATGGGGTAAGAAAAATAATCTGTTTATTATTTTCTTACCCCATGGACAGATAATTTTGCTTGTTTTAAGCAAAAACTCACTTAATTTTGATTAATTCCCCTGGAGAGCAAGACATAATTTCTTATCTAATTTTACTTATCTAGTAAATGCATCTTGATTTAAGAATTTTTAGATATTTGGACTGGAAACCAGACAAAAATACTAAGTAAGAAAAGCATTTTTTGCAGTGAATAACTATTTTATTAATTTATTACTTTCTTTGTGGTGGGGCCAGTGAAAATAGAATCACTGAAATCAGTGAATCGAATCGAGAATTGAATCAAATTGAGATTTTGTGAATTGGAATCGAATCGAATCGGACATCTGAATCGATACCCAGCCCTACTTCAGATGTATCTGGATTAATGTAGATGTAGTTTTTCTAGATATAAATGTGTCTGTCTTCGTCAGGTTGGCCTTTCAGCAACACGATATGCAAACTGAGTGGCCTGGTACAAGGAACGTCAGTCTGTGCTTCAGTCTTCACATTAGTTGCCATCGCTGTGGACCGGTAAGTAATCAGCAGATTGTTATCAGTTGATTGAAATTTAGTCTCATGAAATGCAGTGGTGAATAGCTCAGCTCAGCTCCGAAAACACTAGAGCGCTAGATAAGTAGAGCGTGAGCGCTAAAGTATTTGCATGTATTTGTTAAAGTCCCCCTGTAGTCAATAACTTTATCCCTTAAAGCTCATCTTTGATCACCAAAATTACATATTTAAAGTTTTTTTCTTCTTGCCTTAAAATATCTTGAATGTAACTCGACACCCTTGCCTCATTTAGTATGCGCGGTTCTATGAATATGCAAATTAGCCCCGCCTCCACTCACTCACTCAGCTCAGAGATCCACTGGTTGACGATCACACGTTGATCTGATTGGTTACAAGGTAGTTTGTGACGTCAGAAACACCAGCGATTTCAAAGCGTGTTTTTGAGACTGTCTTTGGTTCACTGCAGTTTTAAGGAGGAAATACTCAGCAATGCTGTCGACTTATGAATTTACACATGGTTTGTCTTAAAGCAGATTAAAAACACCACATAGACACATAAACAACATTAAAAGCTGGATTTACACCACAGGGGGACTTTAATAAAGTGCACACGTATGAATGCTTGGATAGACACTGAAACATCTCAGTGTTTCCATGCCAAAGCTTTAACTTTTTTAACATATGTACAAATTTAGAGACAGAAGTGAACTGAGACTTCGTGAAGGCGTTCTATATTGTCAGATATATACATTTATTTTAAATATTTCTTGAATGCCATTTTTTACTGAGTACTAAGAATAAAGGCCAGTATCACCAATACCAATACTTCTACTGATGTCTCTATTAAATGGATTTTTTCCTTCAATTTCTGAGGATGAAATGAGTAATTATGGCAATTCAACATTACAGCATAATTCCAAATGCCATCATTTGTAGCATTTTGTAGGGTTTAAAATATATAACAACGTTTAATTTAAGTGCACTTAAAACAATCTTTACATAAATCCGTTATAATAAATGTGACATTTAGCTATTCCTTTAATATAGCAGAGTGCGTGAACCAAAATCACGTTTATTTTAGTGCTGTTCAACGATTAATCACGACTAATCGCATCAAAAATAAAAGTTTGTTTTCATAATATATGTGTGTGTGCTGTGTATAATTATTTTGTATATATAAATACACACACACATGCGTATATATATTTAAGAAAAATGTGTTACTTATATTTAATATATTTAAATATAATCTAAATTATATAAATGTATATACATAAAAATATTTCTTAAATATAAACATGCATGTGTGTGTATTTATATATACAAAAAATTATTAACACACATATATTATGTAAAAACAAATGTTCTTTTTGGATGCGATTAATCGTTGCCCAGCACATGTTAATTTAAAGGTCCCGTATTATGCAAAATTCACTTTAGCATGCTGTTTGGACATAAATGTGTGTTGGCAGTGTGTGTACACAACCAGCCAATAGTGATAAAAATCCACTCACTCCTTTTT
The DNA here is from genome assembly GCF_949319135.1 of Squalius cephalus. NCBI lineage: Eukaryota > Metazoa > Chordata > Actinopteri > Cypriniformes > Leuciscidae > Squalius > Squalius cephalus. Next base: position 1,100,345 of record NC_137145.1, read on the forward strand.
TATTAAACCTGTGTTCAGAATGCTGTTTTAGTGACGTCACTAAGCACAGGCCCCGCCCACGAGTGTTGACAGACACTGCCGTTCTAACATAGCCCCGCCCTGATCGAGTCCACAGCTGCTGCACTGACGAGAATGTCTCCCAAGAGTTGTAGGTGTTGTGTGGCTGGATGTATTAATCCACATAGCTCTCTCTATTTACTCCCGAGATCTGAGGCAGCCGCTGAAGACGAGGTGGAATTATTTTGTTTTTAAAGAAAATTAATTTAGGATGGAAATTAACTTTTTTGTTGTTGGATTTCAAAATCTACCAGCCACTCAATGTTTTTACCAGCCACTTTCTTGTTTTTAACCGACAATGTGTAACTGCATGTGAAAATTAATACTACAAGAGATCTACAATACTTAAGCAGTTTATTTAATCTCAAGTCTCAATGAAATGCTGACATTTTCTCTCTCTCTCTTATACACTCTTCCTCTCTTATATATATTTCTCTTTTTTACCTGGATGTGGCATTTGGATGATTCGTGGTCTTTTATGGCTTCCAGTTTTAGGTTTTTAGTCCCAACAATGAAACTATTAGGCCCTGTTTACAAGAGAACGCTCGCGGGTGAAAACGTAAAAATATTTTATCAGATGTGCCTCTCGTTTAGACGGCGACGGCGTTTTTGGGGCTTAAAAACGCAAAAAAGTGAAACCACCCTCCAGAGTGGAAATCTTTAAAACGCTCCACCGTCGCATTGGTGCGTTCACACCGGACGCGAATAGCGCGTCAGGCGCGAGTGATTTCAATGTTAAGTCAATGCTAAGATGTTTTCTCTGCAGACCTCTTAACGCCTGCGATGTAATGCCACATTTTTTTTGAAGGTGTGCCTCCTCTAAAAGTGTCCGCCGTCCGTGTGAAACGGTATGCTATCTTTATTTACCCGCCATGGTGGCCGGTAGGTGAAGCGAGTTTACCTGCCACAACACAAAATCACCCGCATTTGGCTGGTGGCGGGTGCTAATTTCCATCCCTGTCATGAAGCTCCGCCCCCTGGGCCGTGCAGCAGCAGCTCATTTGCATTTAAAGGGCACACACTAAAACAGCGTGTTTTTCTGAGCCCCAAAAAATGACAATTTAAACATGCTGTAAAAAATGATCTGTGGGGTATTTTGAGCTAAAACTTCACATACACACTCTGGGGACATCAGAGACTTATTTTACATCTTGTGAAAAGGGGCATAATACGGGACCTTTAAATAATTGTGACTCTAGAAAACATTACATCTGGGTTAATGACGTGCATATGTGTTTTCTCCTCGTCTGAAACTCAGGTTTCGCTGCATCGTTTACCCGTTCAAGCCCAAACTCACGCTGTTTGTCGCGAAGGTGTCGATTGGGGCGATCTGGGTGCTCGCGCTCACCATTATGTTTCCCTCAGCGTTAATGTTGACGGTCGAGCAGGAAAAACACCATTTCACGGTTCACAGTGACAACCTCAACCGCACGTACCCGCTGTACTCCTGCTACGAGACCTGGCCCGACCCCGAGATGAGGAAGGTGTACACGACGGTCCTGTTCGTGCACGTATACGTGATTCCCCTCGCGCTAATCATGCTAATGTACGGCCGTATCGGGGCAAAACTGTACGGCACAACCGTCCTTTCCAGTGCCGAGCCTGAAGTTCCTTCACAGGCGAAATGTCCCGCGTCTCAACGCAAGATTCGAGTGATAAAGATGCTAATTGTGGTTGCCTTGCTGTTCATGCTATCATGGCTTCCGCTGTGGACGCTAATGCTACTGACTGATTACGCTCGTCCAGATGAGGACAATCTGGAGCTTCTAACAAGCTATGTTTTCCCCATCTCTCATTGGCTGGCGTTCTCCAATTCCAGCGTCAATCCCATTATCTACGGCTACTTCAACGAGAACTTCAAGAGGGGCTTTCAAGCCGCGTGTCAGAAGCACGCTTGTTTCCCTAGCCGAAGGAAAAGGCGATTTAGCATTAAACAGCCCAGAGTTGGAGGTCAGGGTTGTAGCCCGTTGAATACGGGTGTTAGCGGAAAACCGCTGGGTTTGGGAACACGGACAAACCAGATCTTCACCGAGAGCGATCTCACCGGATGCGTTCGCCTGGAGCTCGAGCATCGGAGCGGTTCAGGAGACGACAAAGCCGAAGGTGGAAGTGGCGCCGTGTCTGTTAAAAGAAAAAGCCACTTCCAAGAGATTGAGATACCAGGAGGTAAAATATATAAAGCCTGGGAGCTCTGAAAACACAGCAGATGCATCGGATTAATCGGCTGACATCTACAGGCCAAAGAGTGTCAGAACAAAACACAAACATGAGAGCGTTTTCCGTGTCGGACCCGAACTTGCGATGATCTCCCTCTTCCTGTAAGGTCAGTGAAGTCACTACTGAAATTTAAGGCCATGTTAAAAGCACACGTCCTGGGCATCTTCATGAGGGGTGTTTGATCATTATCTTGTCTATGTTTTGTGCGTTTCTTTTAAAAAAAGAATTTTTTTTTTTCTCTGCCTCTTCTCTTATTTTTGTGTTTTTAGTGATTGTGACGCACTTTGGGCAACAGCTGTTGCATTAAATGTGTTATATAAATAAATAAATGAAATGAAATGATTGACAGACACAGTGGATTATAAACATTAATCCGGATACATTTGAAAGAAGCGTTTCCATTATAAATCCGACTACGCTGAAATAGGGATGTCACGATACCAAAATTCCAGTAGTCGGTACGATACCATTAAAATTTTACGGTTCTCGGTACCAATTTCGGTACCACAGCAAAATCTGTTGGAACTATTTTTCTATTTTATTTAACTATTTGAAAAAAAATTTTTTTTTAATAGTAAATAAATAGTGGACTTACTATTTATGACGGTATAATCATAAGTAAATTATACATATAAGCACTGAAGGCTACATGCTGTTTAAACGTGATTATTACTTCAAGTAAAAAAAATCAAGTGAAACATGAGCAACCTTCAAATGCACACATTATTATTATTAGTAGTAGTATTTTTAATACATGGAGACATAGCTAAATCTACTGTACAGGAGCCTAATATAATTATTTCTGTCAATTTCTTCAAGTTTAACCGAACTTTTATTTTGACGGGTTGCCGTGAAGACCTTTTAGTTTCTGTGTGTGTATGATATGACGATAGTTTTTCTCAAGTGAAACGGTAAAATGCTCATGAAGTGACTCTCAGAGCGGCTCTGGAGATGAATTTCATCATGTCATCATATCGTGAGGCAGCAGAGACTGAAAACAGCGCGAGCGTCACTCGTGCGTCTGTGTGTGTGTGAGGTAACGTTAAATGAAACCGCGCGTCTGCGCCATTCTTTCACACAGAGACAAGCAGAACATGCAGGGTTAATATTTAAATAGTCTTTTTGCAGTTTAATATTCACAGACACTATATATATTGTGGTATATATCGGCTACAGTGCTCCTAGTAAAAAAGTTAGTCTGGAGCCCCGCACTTAGATAAACACGGAGCGACTGAAAGCAGCTGCCTATTACTGGGTGCCGAATATACCCGGTACTCGGTACTACAGAAATGCTGGTATCGTCACATTTTAAAAATTTCAGTACCGACTTGGTACCGAAGTACCGGTACTTTTGACAACACTACGCTGAAAAATAGTGTGAGAAAATTATTATTCTCGGTACATTCTCTGTGAGCTTTCGTGTTCACTAGGGCTGTCAAAATGGCTGAAAAGCTCAATTTGAATTTCTTTCTTAAATATTAGCAAAATTCGAATTATATTCGAATTCTAAAGGCAATACTTAAAGGTACAATATGTAAGATTTTTGCATTAAAATATCTGAAAACCACAAGGCCAGTGTTATATATTTTGTTAAGTTGATTACTTACAATATTTTTAAAGGAGAACTTGGTAACTTTTTTAACTTAATAAAACTGTCTAGAAATCATTTGGATGGTTAAACAACCTGTTCTGGTGATATTGGTGACTTTCCCCGCTCCTCCCAGCGTTCCCAGGCGGAAAACCAACCTTGCAACTTGGGGACTACCGTCCCGGCAAGATAGAAATTGGAAGTCTCGTGAGAAGCGAGAACGAGAACGAGCGCGAAACACGAATTGCTTTACGGCAATTCGACATAAACACACACGCATGTATGATGTATTACCAGATTACCCACCTCGGTAGACATAGCTCCACACGATACAGTTGGCTTGCTCCGATCAAAACAAACGCACATGAGCAGCGGTAGAGAGGGGGAGGAGGCTGCCGCAAGTGAGTTTTTTACGTCCGTGTTGTGAAATATACGCCCCCCCACAGCTGTAGGGGGAGCTCGTGGGGAAAACATGCGACAACAAAAGGGAAAATCAGCAAAGAAGTGACTAGAGTTCGCTAGAGTTGCCGAGTTCTCCTTTAAATCGTGAGAAAATTGCGATTTTAACCAAGGAAACGGGGCGTGTGAGCAGGGAGTCGCCAGTCAGTGGCGTCATATCCGCGTTACCCTCGGTTTCCACGTGGAGTCCTGGACAAATGCGGAAGTTGTAGTTGTAGCGTCTATCAAGCAACAAACGTTAGCTTGTTTCGTGCAGTCGTTATGAAACACAATTATTCTTTACCGATTGCAGCTGGTTCTGTCGACAAAGACAAGTCCCATTAACGTAAACGTCATTGTATGGTAGGGCTGGGCGATATAACGATAATTATCGCGATATAATTTTTCTCGAGAAAACGATATCAAGAGTTCGATAAATGTTCGATAATGTTTATGCGCCAAAAGCGGAACGAAACTCATTTGAACCGCGCGCCACACGGACCCTTTATCCGCTCGGCTCAAAGTCCAAACAGCAGCGCAGCGCGAGCTCACTAGAGGAGATGCGTTTACTCTGATCGCTCTCGTCACGAGATCCAGTGAGAAGCGCTTGAGTTCAGTGAAGAACACACACGTCTCCGTGATTTAAACCAGTTTAAAGGCAGATGAAACAGCGCTGACTAACAGGGGAAACACTGCGCAGAAGACTTTTCCGTCTACACATTCCCATCATTTACCACGGATTTACTGTAACGTTAGCCTAGTAATATTAACTGCACCATGAAATGTGGGATATACATATTGAATTGTATTATATTATTAATGTAGACGATGTATTAAAGGACTGATGGAATATAATTACAGTATTTAATCATGTATTTAGGCTACTGTTTTTCATACAAATACCATAGAAACCATAAAGTTACATTTTGCCATGATAGTGAGGTTGTCATGATCTAAATGCATGATACTGGATGACCAATGGTTAAGTTTAATAAAACTCAAACAGTCAGAATATTACATTTTACCAAATAAAAATTAGCACATGCAGAAACTAAGAAATTAATTGTCCAATAAAGATATTTATTTTGTTAAGGAAAAATGACAAATGTTTGAATGTTCTACCTCAGATTTGTGAAATGTTCACCAGTTTGGCAAGTGGTTGTCCTGATATGTTCTGACAATAAAGAGTAGTTTAAAACCACAATTAACGCTCTGGTTTCTACAACTTTCACTTAGGAGCAAAAATCTGCCTTTAAACTTAAAATAAATAAAGATTTGACTTTTATCGTGATAATTATCGATATCGACTGATATAAAAAAAATTATCGTGATTTTTTTTTTTGGCCATATCGCCCAGCCCTAACGTACGGGTATTATGCTTTAGGTTTGTGTTTAGTTTATTGACGTTGTTTATCACGTCTGGTGTTTATGGCCATGTAAATAAATATAGCATGTGTTATACATAAAGATTAATCAGTATTTTGGCAAATGATGTGAGTATGTTCGAATGTACTTTTACAACAATTGTTTAGAACATGTAAAACTGTGCCGCGTTATCACAACAATGAATTCGACATACAGTAACATCTGTGATAACCAATTTAGTATTAAACCTTACTTTTCTTGCGGTTAATTCATTTTAATGAAATAAAAGCATGTCATTAAACACAACATTTATAAAAATAGAACTTTACCTCATCCTTGAACATGTTTTTTCGATTCCCGTCTGACTGATTTACATCCACGGTGGAGTTGAAAACGACAGTTCCCATCATTCCACGCTCCTTCACATCGTCATCAAGCTACGCCGTTGTTGTTGTTTGGAATGTAGCGCCCTCTAGTGCAAAATCTTGCATATCGTTAGCCTCATAGTAGCATAATTGCCTAAAAGTCATTTTTTTTAAATAGGACGTAGGCAATTATGCTATGAGGCTAACGATATTGTACCTTTAAAGCTAGAGGGAAAAAAGTGCTGTATTGTCTCCTATGCCCATAAGAGGGCGCAAGCGAGCGCAACATAAACCAAATCAAGCATCGCATCATTTATTAAAATGAAATGACATTCACTTTTTAAAGTGCACTAACATTTGAAACAATTGTTCTTAAAATATAATTTCCTTAATGTGCATACAAGGAAAATTAGGTTTCAATAGTGCATAAAACTGTGTTCGTCCATCAAAAACACGCTTCAACACACGGCGTAATGAACTACATGAACACAAAATTTGCATTCGAATGTGCAGGTTTTTTTAAATTCAACAAATATACGAAATTCTAGTTTTTATTTGACAGCCGTATTGTGGACGGAGAGCGTTTTATAATGGAAACGCTTCTTTTAAATGTATCCAGATTGATGTAGAGAGAGCCTCCGTTTCTTAATGAAATAGAGTAAATATTGTGTAAAATAAGTGATTTTGTGTAAATATTCTCATTAAAATGTATGTATCAGCAGTTTAGCAACCATCAGACTGTAGATATCAGTCTCTGCATCAGACATTGATAAATATCAGGTGTTTGTCTTCGGGAAAAACATTATTAATAGTACTGTTCAAAAGTGTGTCTTTTAAAGTCGCTGATCAAAAATACAGTAAAAATTGTGAAATATTATTCAAATGTAAATCAGCTGTTTTCTATGTGAATATATATTAAAGTGTAATTTATTCCTGTGATCAAAGCTGAATTTTCAGCATCATTACTCCAGTCTTCAGTGTCACATGATCCTTCAGAAATCACTCTAATATGAGGATCTGATGATCAAGAAACATTTATGATTATTATCAATGTTGAAAACAGTTCATATTTGTGTTGAAACCATGATGCATTTTATTTCTCATGATTCTTTGATGAATGGAAAGTTCAAAAGAACAGCATTTATTTGAAATTGAATCTTTTGTAACATTATAAATGCCTTTACTGTCACTTTTGATCAATTTAATGCGTGCTTGCTGAATAACATTATTTATTTCTTGCTAATTTCGGACCCTAAACTTGTGAATAGTGTATTGTCAAAAGTAGTATATCTATATATGAGTTTGTGTTTCTGTTCGTAATCTGGTGTTGTGTGTGTATATATAGTACAAAAAATACAGTTCTGTGTTTGATACATTAAATGGTTAACCTTTTGAGCTAATCTTTGAGTGTTAATTAGAGAAGAGTTTAACACACGAGATGAACATGATTGCAACATCACATTCGTTAATGACGGTTCAAACGGTTGTCTCTGCATCAGATTGTAATTATCATGAGGCGTTTCATCATGTGGCTTTACGGGTGAAATGTGCGCGCGCTGACATTTAAGGAGTGAAATGAATTGTTCTCTTTCTCTATAGAAATACAATAGACCTATTGACAACCGAACCAATTTCTGAGAAAATTACAGGAAAACTACATACACCTGCAGTAAATTACAGCACTGTGTGCCTTCCTCACGACTCACTCATAATTTCCCATGAGAGATCGAGCTGCTTGTGTTCCTGACCAGACAGAATATGCGGGAATATGAAGGATTACTCTGTTTACGGACCTGGAGATGAAAATCGAATGTCCTCAGAGCCTCAGATGAGTTTTCAGTGTTTAGCTTAAACCATATCTCACTCTACTGTCATTTACAATTCAATTCAATTCACATTTATTTGTATTGCGCTTTCCACAATACACATCATTTCAAAGCAGCTTCACAGAAAATGCACATTACAATTTAGAGTGATCTGATATCAGAGGAAACTGTGTAAGTTATGTATTTCAGAATAATGTACATATACAAATCACAGTTAGCTAAAAATCTGTTATATTTACTAGGGCTGGGTATTGACACAAATTTCACAATTCGATTCGATTTCGATTCACAAGCTTGCGATTAGATTTGATTTCGATTACGATTCGATTCAATATTGATTATTTTGGATATCAGGGACAATACATGGCAAATTTTCTCAAGGAAAACAAATCTCTTCACTAATGCTGTGAACTATGGGAGTCAGTTGTAGCCTATAGGCTTCATTCATTAGCCTACTGTAATACTGAAGGTAAAAATGAACTGATTTGTACAAACACTTAAATTACACTTTTATTTATTTTTATAATAATAAAGTTATATGAAATTATATAAAAATGTAAATGGTGGCTGTCATAAAAAACTTTCCAGATTTATTCAAACATGCATTAAATATTGAAGAACATTCAAAATGATAATGAATATGTAATATGGTGCATATATTTAGCAGAATGCTCCTCTCTAGAGTAATTTTTTCTCGCTGACTAACGAGTTTATGGTCACATGGTTTTTCTGAGGTAAATGTGACGTTACATGACATTGTTTACAAGCTGATTTACTGACGTCTTTCCACGGTTGAAACACTGATTGAGCAACTCCATGTCACATGATACGGACTTCGATAAGTTGTACTCTATCTTTTAACACACTTTCAGTAACACACACTGTAACTGGTGTTATTAAAGCGGAATTTATGTTTTCGAATTTCGTAAGAAAATGGACGCAATTTGAAATCTGAGACTTTGTTTCATATCAATAGTAACAAAGCACAAAGATTATTGCAATTTATTGGATGGGATGTGCTACAATGTTCCATTCATTCATCAAATGAAAACAGGATGACTAATTGATTCTTGGGATTTAAGAATCGATGTCGTTTCATAAAAATGAGAATCGATTAAAATCGAGAAATCGATATTTTTTACCCAGCCCTAATATTTACAGACACCACAACTCATTAAACTCGGCATTAAACTGAAGTTGCGCTGGTGTTTTCTCCTCTATTGTTCTGTATATCCGAGTGAAACGCTTCTGGAACAAAAACAAATGTGGGCGGGGCTTGATTGTGTCCGTGAGAATTGATTGGATGGTGGTGGTTTGCTATTGGCTGATCTCATGTGAGTGACAGGTTGCCCCGCCCACATCATCAGAGAAGAGATGATGCAAGAGAAAGTTAATCTGATTCAACATTACGATTGATTTAAAATCAATGCCCTACTTTGTTATTGTTGTTATAAATATGTGTCATTACAGAAGTAAATCAGCTGTTTCATGTTGACTTCACATATTTTCTTTGGCAAATTGAGCTGAAAATGTAATGCTGAGTAAGATTTATACACTTTCATTTTGATATGTGACGTGCAAAAAAAAATGGCACATGAAGTCAGTCATTCATCATGAAACGCTGTGGCATTAATCTGAGTGAGACATCGTGAGATTTTCATATGCTTTCATTTGTCTTCTTGTACAGTGCACTAGAAAAGTGTAATATTCTGCAGGTCACTGATGTGAATGATGTTGCGCTTTTATTTTTGGATGTTGTTTGTCTTGCTGTTGTGTTACTTACAAGACTGACAGTTCATATAAGAGACCTTTACCTGAGGACTAATCCTCCTAGTGTGTTTGCTTTGATCTGAAGGCTGTGACGCGCCACAGCAAAGACCTAGCGGCGACTAAAGCCGATTGTGTTGTCAAACAAAGCAGCGCTTGCTGACCATTTTGAATATCAATCATGCTGATCACTTTCTTCATTCCCGGCGTCGACTCGTGTTGTTATGAAAATGTTCACGCTTGTAATGCTCAGGTAAAATGACTCTTTGCTTTCGCTTTTATTCTCATTCACCGACTCGTTCGCTAATCTGAACAGCCAATCAGAGTTCTCTCTCTCATCGACGGCGATCCAACAATCTGATTCAGGCGAACTCCCGCACACGTGTCACGGCCTTAATGTGAATCATTAGTGAAAATATTTTTGTGTCTTATCTCTACTGTCTTTAAAGTCCCCCTGTAGTCAATCATTTTACCCCTTAAATCTCATCTTTGATCACCAAAATGACATATTTAAACGTTTCCTTAAAAAAATCAATTTTTTCATGCCTTAAAATATCTTGAATGTAACTCGACACCCTCGCCTCATTTAGTATGCGCGGTTCTATGAATATGCAAATGAGCCCCGCCTCCACTCACTCACTCACTCAGCTCAGAGATCCACTGGTTGACGATCACACGTTGATCTGATTGGTTACAAGGTAGTTTGTGACGTCAGAAACACCAGCGATTTCAAAGCGTGTTTTTGAGACTGTCTTTGGTTCACTGCAGTTTTAAGGAGGAAATACTCAGCAATGGTGTCGACTTATGAACTTACACATGGTTTGACTTAAAGCAGATTAAAAACACCACATAGACACATAAACAACATTAAAAGCTGGATTTACACCACAGGGGGATCATATATGTAGTGATTCGACTGGTGGGCTAGACGATAATAGAGCACAGATATTCACAAAAACACAAAAGGTTCTTTATTTCCTTCTTAGAAGAAAAGGTTCGTTACAGGGTTCTGTCGGTGCTTCGTGTGTAGAACCTTTTAGAAGTTCCCATCATGGGATCATTTTATGCAATTACTGTAGGTAATAAATTATTAAGTAATTTTGTTTTAATTGAGTGTTGGCTCGTAAACATACTTTGAAAAAAATTGAAATAACCTGTTAAACATGAATCATATGCAATCAATTAAGACATTTCTCCTTACTGTATTTATAGACTTTTTGGCAAACTTTAAAATCAAGTCTAGAACCCTAAAGTTCTACACAGAAGAACCCCACTGAGTGCTGTAGATGTGCTGTCTATACACATGAACATCCAAATGCGTTTAGGCTCTTTAACACTGAATTATTTAATGACGGTGGGAGAAGTTATAGATGGATTCCTTTCGTTGTGATTTATATGTACATAATTGTACTAAATTGTTTGAACCTGATGTGTAAAATTGTGTGATGCATTGTAAAATAAAATAAATCATTGATCACGATTGATCAAATCAATGATTGATTGACTGAAAATATGTAACATTGCATAAATGTCTGTGGTTATTAATTGAACAGTGTTTCATGTCTTGTGAAATCTAAACTAAACTGTATGTATAATAATGTTTAATTAACTTTGAATTGATTCAAAGTTAAAAAGGACAGTGTGCAGAAATATGATGTTTGTAATTGGATCTTTTGTCATAATGGTTTGTTGGGGTCGTCAATATGGAAGCTTGTTTCTGCCACAGAATAACAAAATAAAGTCATTGCAACTTTTTATCTCAAAATTTGGACTTTTTCACAGATCAGATATGAAGTTAGATATGAACTCGCATTTGTGAGTTATAAAGTCAGACTTGTGTGATGTAAACTCATAATTGTAACTAAAAAAAATCTGAATTGCGACTTTAAATCTTGCAGTTCTGACTTCTCAGAATTGATATAAACTGGCAATTGTGAAAAAAGAGTCGCAGTTAATTAAGTCGTAATTGCGACTTTATCTCACAATTCTGACTTTTCTTACAGAATTGTGAGAGAAAAAATCGCAAATACGACTTAATTACTTTTTACATTACTCCAGTCTTCAGTGTCACATGATCGTTCAGAAATTATTATAATATGCTGATTTGATGCTCAAGAAACATTTATGATTCTTCGTCTCTTTTTTTTTTTTTTTGTCCAGAAAGCTTATTTTATTTCATTTTGATAACATTTTTCGATTTTTAATGCAAATTTTATTTTATTTACCTTTTAATTACTAGATTTGGTAATAAATAATTTGAAATAATAAATAAATAGTAATTTAAGCAAACTTAAATTCAAAATAACTCACAATTTCATTCATAACCCTTTTAATTCAGCTCTAAATATCTTACATTGGGTGTCTTTGCCGACCTCTTGTTGAAAAAAATAATATAACATTAATATAACATAACATATTATATGAATATAATAATATAATATAATAATCCTTACGAAAACAATAGGGCCTTCGCCCTTTCAGGGCTTGGGCCCTAATAATACATTTCTCGATGGCCTTATATCTCTATATGGAGCAAATGAGCTGTTCCTCTGGGTCCTAAAGTCAGTTCACTTCAGTATGCATTCAGATACACAAGTAGACATTACAAAATAATTTATTGGTAACGTTTTAGCATTTTTAGTTTGAATTTTGAGTATTTTTAGGTTTTTCTATGTGAACTGAGGCATTCCTCGCATCCGCAAGGGGGTCAGATTGACCACAAAACTCCTCGAATCAATTAAAACATTTTTTTGTTGTTGATGTATTCGTGGTTCAAGGGCGACAAAAGTCCTGATGAACACCCAATATGTTCCGGGTCAAAATGACCCGAGGAAAGGATGAAGGTTAAAACAAAATCCTAAAATGATCTCATAATGGGAAAGCCTAAAATGTGAACCCTTAAGAGTGTGTGTTTTCGTGTCCTTCAGCAGTGTTTTCTCTATTGTTCGGGCTGTGTGTTGTTGAATCTCTCAGTCTGGCTGAACAGCACAGCTGGAGACTGAAAAACGACTGCAATCTCAGCTGTGTATCGCACTCAGTCCTGCGATTAAACCCTCCCCGTCGAGATAATTTGCATCACCGTTTTTCCATCGTGCCGTACATTTTGCATCTTATTTTAAAACCACTCCATGTTTATCACTGCATGGCTGTTGTGGATGAATGCGTCTATACCGTGTGTCTCTGACGCTGTATATACAGACAGAAAAACACAGTAAATGCCAGTATCAGCCTCCTGTAGGGAGACTTAATCAAGCGCCAGGAAAAACCGCTCTAATGTGCGAGCTGGTTATGATTTCCCAATCACAGCAATCCAGTCCTTAATTAGCCCTTATTGTGCTCTTTAAACCTCTCTTTCAAAGTGATGCCTGAATGCACATCATCTCATCAAACTGATAATGCTATTAAAATAATAGTCTTACAGTAAACCTGCATTACATTACATATCAACTGCATGACTTTACACTGACGCCTAGTGGCTGTTTTGTAATACTGCTGTATTTTTGTAGCTTGTCATTTACATACTGTATATACATTTTTCTGAATTATTTTGCATTGATTTGTTGAAAGGAACTGCCTCATAAGAGTCATTTGTTTGTGAATATTTAGAATAACATTAAATTCAGATTGCAAGGTCAGGTCCGCCAGACTGTCTTGTTTTGCTGTGATGTGATGTTACAGATTCAGTAGCAAAATCACAAGTTTTTCAGTTTTCCACCCTTTTTTGCGGAAGAACATTGTATTTGCATCAGTACGTATTTGTATTTTTTGTACAGGAATCACTTTTCTTGAATGTTTGTCATCTGTTGATCACACAATCTTTCTGTATGTCGCTCTGACCTCTTAAAAAAAGGAAAAAAGGTTTATTTGCGTGGATGGTTCCATAAAGAACCTTTAACATCCATGGAACCTTTCCAATGCACCAAATGTTCTTTATAGTGGAAAAAGGTTATTCAGATTACTTAAATGTTCTTCATGCTAAAAGAATAGTTATTTTAAAGTCCCCCTGTGGTGAGAATCCAGCTTTTAGTGTTGTTTATATGTCTATGTAGTGTTTTTAATCTGCTTTAAGGCAAACCATGTGCAAATGCATATGGAAGCTTGTTTCCGCCACAGAGTAAAAAATAAAAAAGGTAATTGCGACTTTTTATCTCACAATTCTGACTTTTTATCTCAGAATTGCATGTTATAAAGTCACACTTTTGTGTTATAAAGTCACATTTGCGTGTTATAAAGTCACAATTGCGTGTTATAAAGTCACAATTACGTGATATAAAGTCACATTTATGTGTTATAAAGACACAATTGCGTGTTATAGTCACATTTGCGTGATATAAAGTCACATTTGCGTGTTATAGTCACATTTGCGTGATATAAAGCCACATTTGCGTGTTATAAAGTCAGAATTGCGTGATATAAAGTCACAATTGTGAGTTATAAAGTCACTTTTGTGTTATAAAGCCACATTTGCGTGTTATAAAGTCACATTTGCGTGTTATGAAGTCACATTTGCGTGTTATAAAGTCACATTTGTGTGTTATAAAGTCACACTTGCGTGTTATAGTCACATTTGCGTGATATAAAGCCACATTTGCGTGTTATAAAGTCAGAATTGCGTGATATAAAGTCACAATTGTGAGTTATAAAGTCACTTTTGTGTTATAAAGCCACATTTGTGTGTTATAAAGTCACACTTGCGTGTTATAGTCACATTTGCGTGATATAAAGCCACATTTGCGTGTTATAAAGTCAGAATTGCGTGATATAAAGTCACAATTGTGAGTTATAAAGTCACATTTGCGTGTTATAAAGTCACATTTGCGTGTTATAAAGTCACACTTGCGTGTTATAAAAGTCACATTTGCGTGTTATAAAGTCACATTTGCGTGTTATAAAGTCACATTTGCGTGTTATAAAGTCACATTTGCGTGTTATAAGTCACATTTGTGTGTTATAGCCACATTTGCGTGTTATAAGTCACATTTGTGTGTTATAAAGTCACATTTGTGTGTTATAAAGTCACATTTGTGTGTTATAAAGTCACATTTGTGTGTTATAGCCACATTTGCGTGTTATAAGTCACATTTGTGTGTTATAAAGTCACATTTGTGTGTTATAAAGTCACATTTGCGTGTTATAAAGTCACATTTGCGTGTTATAAAGTCATATTTGCGTGTTATAAGTCACATTTGTGTGTTATAGCCACATTTGCGTGTTATAAAGTCACATTTGCGTGTTATAAAGTCACATTTGCGTGTTATAAGTCACATTTGCGTGTTATAGCCACATTTGCGTGTTATAAGTCACATTTGTGTGTTATAAAGTCACATTTGTGTGTTATAAAGTCACATTTACGTGTTATAAAGTCACATTTGCGTGTTATAAAGTCACATTTGCGTGTTATAAGTCACATTTGTGTGTTATAAAGTCACATTTGTGTGTTATAAAGTCACATTTGTGTGTTATAAAGTCACAATTGCGTGTTATAAAGTCACATTTGCGTGTTATAAAGTCACATTTGCGTGTTATAAAAGTCCCAATTATGTGATATAAAGTCACAATTGCGTGTTATAAAGTCACATTTGTGTGTTATAAAGTCACATTTGTGTGTTATAAAGTCACATTTGTGTGTTATAAAGTCACATTTGTGTGTTATAAAGTCACAATTGCGTGTTATAAAGTCACATTTGCGTGTTATAAAGTCACATTTGCGTGTTATAAAGTCACATTTGCGTGATATAAAGTCACAATTGCGTGTTATAAAGTCACATTTGTGTGTTATAAAGTCACATTTGTGTGTTATAAAGTCACATTTGTGTGTTATAAAGTCACAATTGCGTGTTATAAAGTCACATTTGCGTGTTATAAAGTCACATTTGCGTGTTATAAAGTCACATTTGTGTGTTATAAAGTCACATTTGTGTGTTATAAAGTCACATTTGTGTGTTATAAAGTCACAATTGCGTGTTATAAAGTCACATTTGCGTGTTATAAAGTCACATTTGCGTGTTATAAAGTCACATTTGCGTGATATAAAGTCACAATTGCGTGTTATAAAGTCACATTTGTGTGTTATAAAGTCCCAATTATGTGATATAAAGTCACAATTGCGTGTTATAAAGTCACAATTGCGTGTTATAAAGTCACATTTGCGTGTTATAAAGTCACATTTGCGTGATATAAAGTCACAATTGCGTGTTATAAAGTCACATTTGTGTGTTATAAAGTCACATTTGTGTTATAAAGTCACATTTGCGTGATATAAAGTCACAATTGCGTGTTATAAAGTCACATTTGTGTGTTATAAAGTCACAATTGCGTGTTATAAAGTCACATTTGTGTGTTATAAAGTCCCAATTATGTGATATAAAGTCACAATTGCGTGTTATAAAGTCACAATTGCGTGTTATAAAGTCACATTTGCGTGTTATAAAGTCACATTTGCGTGATATAAAGTCACAATTGCGTGTTATAAAGTCACATTTGTGTGTTATAAAGTCACATTTGTGTTATAAAGTCACATTTGTGTGTTATAAAGTCACAATTGCGTGTTATAAAGTCACATTTGCGTGTTATAAAGTCACATTTGCGTGTTATAAAAGTCCCAATTATGTGATATAAAGTCACAATTGCGTGTTATAAAGTCACATTTGTGTGTTATAAAGTCACATTTGTGTGTTATAAAGTCACATTTGCGTGATATAAGTCACATTTGCGTGTTATAAAGTCACAATTAAGAAAGACTGACTTTTTGACAAGCTATTTTAAGGCACAAAGAAATTTTTTTCTAGGAAAAAGCGTTTAAAATCTCATTTTGGTGATCAGAGATGTTTTAAGGGATAAAATGATCGACTACAGGGGGACTTTAAAGAGCTGACCCGAAATGGCCCTTATATGGAATCGCTGTAAAAACCCTCTTTGTCAAACCTGTATTTTGAAGAGTGTGGATAAGACTCACTGTAAATATGAATGTACTTGTAGTCAGAGCGTATATATACGTTTGAGCTGGAGGTCTGAGAAAGGCATGCATGGAAAGAAGATACAGAAAGTGTGAGGAACCCAGTGGCCCTCAGGAAAGGCCCACAGACCAAGTGGCAACATCTCCAAACTTGTCAGCACAAGCGGGTCGACAGCGTAGTCCTGCCCTCTACTCCCCGATCACAAGATCCACAAGGACGAGGCTGTTTTTCTTCTCGCACCACATCAACCTGTCAGGGGCCGAGGGAGAAAAGCGGACCGGCGCAGACATCAGGTGTCCGAAACCTCACATCACATCATCCCAACAACTCACAATAGCTCTGATGGCTCTTTCTGTGTGTCCTCGAGTCCTGGGTCTCTGTGTTCTGCTGGTGTCGTGGGGTCACTGTGGTCCGGTCCCTCGTCTGGGAGAGCGGGACGGTGTTGTGGATAATGTGGACATGCAGGAGGTTCTGGGTCAGTTCCTCCACATGCTGAACTTGAGCGATCCGGGGCCCGGATTGAAGCCGCGCTCCAGCCGCACCAAACCCCCCGAGTACATGCTGGAACTTTACAACCGATTCGCCAACGACCGGAGCGCCACGCCGTCCGCTAACATCGTGAGGAGCTTCAGAAATGAAGGTAACGAGATGCACTTCATTCGTTCAGTTAATCCTGGTTTGGTTCTTAAACAAACGTTAGTTACAAAACATAAAGGAATCGACCTTTTTTGTTTGTTTTTAACAGTATTTATAGCTTGTCAAGTCACATTTATTTATATAGTGATTTATATAATACAGCTTCACATTAATAAACAATAAAATAACAAAATTCATCAATAAATACAGAAGAAGCTTCACATTAATAAACAATAAAAAAAACTAAATGCATCAATAAATACAGAAGCTTCACATTAATAAACAATAAAATAACAAAATTGATCAATTATGAAACAAAATGAGCAGCTGTTCAGAAGACTTTATTCAGATCAATTCAGTTTAATAACTGTCAATGTTGCTAAGTTCATCAATTGTGATTTATTAATTATTGAGTATTTCGGTGTATTGTGCATTTTTTCCCATCCTGTTTCCATGCTTTTGTACTTGTGCAATATTTCAGAAATAATTATAAGATTTTTCTTAAAAAACTTTTATGAAATTAATTTTGCAATTTATAATTCGAAATGATAATTATCATTTAAAATTATTATTAGTATTATAATTATTTAACCATTCTTTAATTTAAAAATGATGTGATCATTATTTTAATATTGTTTTATATTATTAGTATTATATTGTTTAATAAATATGATTATTAATATTTGTAAATAAAAAAGTAAAATAAAATGATGAATATTATAATAATTTATATTATTAGTATTATAATAATAAATATATAAGTATATGAATTAATATGACTATTTTAAGTCTTAATTATTTATTAATTTATATATAATATTACTATTGTCATTTTTTTACAATTAAAACCAATGATTATTTTAATAATACTTATTATTATTATTATTATTATTATTATTATTAATAATAATATTATTTAACCATTCTTGTTTTTCTCCTGGTGTTTGTATTATAATAATAATTTATATCGTTAGTATTATAATATTATGATATGAATTATTATTATTAATTTTTTTTTTTTTTTTTTTATTATAATTTGTATACTATTTATTTATATATAATATTATTGTCATTATATGTATTCTTTTTACAATTATAACCAATGATTAATTTAATAATACTTTATTATTATTATTATTATTATTATTATTATTATTATTATTATTATTTAAATTAAAAATTAAAATGTTTCTTGTTTTTCTCCTGGTGTTTGTATTATTATAATAATTAATATTATTAGTATCATACTATTTTAATAAAGATATGAATTAATAGTATTATTTCAAATTAAAAATGTTAATTATTATTTTTATATTATTTATGTATAATATTATTTTCTTTTTTTTAACTTTTTTTTACAATTAACACCAATGATTATTTTAATAATACTTATTATTATTATTTTAGTAATATTAATAAAATAAATACATTTAATAATATTTAATAAACATTAATTAAAATGTTTCTTGTTTTTCTCCTGGTGTTTGTATTATTATAATAATGTATATTATTAGTATCATAATATTTTAACAATGATATGAATTATTTTTATATATAGCATTATTATTGTCATTATTATTATTATTCTTTTTACAATTAAAACCAATGGTTATTTATTATTATTTAACCATTCGTTGCATTAAAAATCTAAATGTTTCTTGTTTTATCTCCTGGTGTCTGTTTGTTCCTCATCCAGATTGACATCAGACAAATGGTGTCAGGTTTTTTAAAAAGTTTAATTTCTCAATAAAACGTGTCTTTTCCACAGACCACACCTCGAGCAAGAGCCTGCGTACACACCGTCTCCTGTTCAACCTCTCAGTGCCGCAACACGAGCGCGTGGTCAGCGCCGAGCTGCGTCTTCACACACTCCTCGAGAGAGACTCGATCCAGCGCATCGGATCCGGGTGGAAGGTGAGCGTATTCGACACGCAGTGGGGCGGACTCTACGGCCCAGGTGAGAGAGATCCGCTGGCGTCGAAGCACGTGCACCGTAAGGAGAGCGGATGGGAAGTCTTTGATATGACGAACGCTGTTCAACATTGGCGAAAGCTCAATATTGTGACCCCTAGGCTGGAGGTTCACATTGAAAACCTCTACGCGTTTAGAAATACGAAGGTAGACCTTGACATTGACAAGAACCCTGATGGACAACATGAGCCGGTGCTAATCGTCTTCTCGGATGACGAAAACGAAAACTATCGTATGATGGAAGAGGACAACGAACTGAGGACAGATGAAGAGCAGGTGCGCTCAATCAACGACGTCTCGAGAGTTCGGCGCGGCGCTGAAATTGAACACTGCAAAATAGCCGAGATGCGAGTGAATTTTAAGGATATCGGCTGGGATGGGTTCATCTTAGCGCCGTCTGAATATCAGGCGTACACTTGTCGTGGCGTGTGCACATATCCTCTCGCTCGCGAAGTGACGCCCACCAAACACGCCATCATCCGAACGCTGCTCAATCTGAAGAGTTCCGGCAGCGCCTCGCAAGCTTGCTGTGTGCCGACCGAGTTAAAGCCCATTTCCCTCCTGTATGAGAACGAAAACGGCGTTGTGGTTTTAAATAATAAATACGAAGGAATGGTGGTCAAGGAATGCGGATGCAGATAGTCCGAAAAACTGTTTAGTGTATAAAACATCCGTGAACTGAACGTCTAGAATCTAACTGCATTTAATTTAGGCCTCATGTATATTTACTTGTTGTAAATTACTCTGTTTTCTATTGCCTACTTGTAATATACAACACACTGCTAATCATTTGTCACTTATAATGAGAGAAGTGGTAACACTTTACAGTAAGGTTCATTAGTTAACATTGGTTAGTGTATTAACTAACATGAACTAACCATGAGCGAGACATTTGTTACAGTATTTATTAATCTTTGTTAAATGTTAGTTAATAAAAATACAGCTGTTCATCGTTTGTTCATGTTTTTCATGCACTGGTCAGTTTTTGGACCGTTTAGCTTTTCATAACGTGTTGTTTCAGACTAGTTGAAGAAAGCATCCAAAATACACTTTTAAGTGTTTATTTCATTGCACTTAATCTATTTGCGTCTGTAGGTTTCAATTCCAATGCAAACTCTAATATGTCAACAAAACTAAATTTTGACCACATTTAACTTAATTTGTTCAACGTTCTGGAATTGTATGCAAATTAAAGCATATTTAATTAATAATAACAATAACTAATAATAACTCTTACAAAACTATACAATTTTGACAAAATTGAACAAAATTTTCAACCTGGCTTTATCCAATGTTCTGGAAATGAATGCAAATGAAAGCATATTTAATTAGATAATGCATAATTTGCATATTCAAACATAACATTTCAGAAAACTTAAAAAATAAAGGTTCCAAATGTGTTTTTTTTTTTCTCACAGTGATGCCATTGGGGAACAAAAATGGTCCTTCAAAGCACCTTCCAGTGATCAGGGGCCGTATTCACAAAGAATTTTAAGGCTAAAAGTAGCTCCTAACTGGCGAATTTAGGAGCAACTCCTAAAAATAATGGGTGTGTCACTCGTAACTTTAGGACTCCTAATTTTTTTGACTAAGAGTAATTCACGAAGCATTTTAGCCCTAAAAGTAGCACCTAAGCCTGGGACAGCTTAAAAGAAGTCGAGAGGACGCCTAACTCACTAAGACCTTCACAAACCACTTTCTGTGGCATTTCACGCTGCAATGTTTTGAAATGCGTATGCGACGCTACAGGAGCTTCCAATCACGAGGAACAATTCTGCATTGTAGGCATAACTAGGGATGCAATAACGCCACCAATCAACAACCAAAACTAGGCTACTCATTGCATGTAAACTAATTGTAACGTTTCATTGTGAATCAAATTAAAATGTTCTTCTCTTCGCAAACGTAGGCAGAGGCATATAGTGACAGATTAATTCAATAATGTTGCAAAGATATTGCATCAATCCATATGTTTCATTAGGCTACTAGGCTATTTGTTTTGCCTTACTCTTTATTCATTTAGGCTATTTATTCAGTTATTCATCACCTTCCGTCCTTCGCACTACTTGTGTAGCGCACGCATTCTCAGACCTGTCACCTGTCACTCATCATCGTAGGGGAGGGGTTTGGAATCATTCCTGCATTACAATCATCAGCCAATCAAGGTGGTCACTTCAGTCAAGCTCGTGCATGAGTAATGACGGCATCCATAGCAACGAAGACTCACTCTTAGTTTAGGAGTTGTCATTTTTCTTTACTAAGAGTAGGTCTGAAAGGCGTTGTGAATAACTTTTAAGAGAAAACTCCTAGCTAAAATCTTTTAGTGCGATTTAGGAGTACTCCTAGTGGTAAGATAAAATGCTTTGTGAATACGGCCCCTGTTCTTTAAAACAACTATTTTTTTCTTAGTTCAAAGAACCTTTTTCCCAATGAAAAGGTTCCATG
Source organism: Squalius cephalus (assembly GCF_949319135.1). NCBI lineage: Eukaryota > Metazoa > Chordata > Actinopteri > Cypriniformes > Leuciscidae > Squalius > Squalius cephalus. The sequence continues at coordinate 1,121,976 of NC_137145.1, forward strand.
GATGTTAAAGGAACCATCGATGCGGAGAAAGAAGCTTTATTTTTAAGAGTGAGCATCTATTTATATCTGCGTAACTTCAGCTGCACACAGTCAAATAACATTGATTGTAACCCAAACGTTCCTCCTCCGAGCGCGAATGTTCTCTCGCCCCTGACGGCCGCATGCCATGCGAGCCACAAACACGTTCTCTTCCACAGCTGAGATAAGGAGGTGTCAAAAACCGAGAAGTGTGCGACCCCTCACTCAGGATGAGACCTCATCCCAAGTGGTGTGTCGTTGGAGGCGAGAGCCGTCAGATTCCTGAGCGCCAACAGCAACAGTTTCCAACGATGCCTTCGCTTCCGCTGGCCATCTAATGCGGTGATGAGCTGCAGTCCAGGGTCCAGTGACCCTCTTAGAGGAAACGGTTCTAGATGGAACCTTTAAAGGAGTAGTTCACCCAAAAATTAAAATTAGCCCATGATTTACTCACCCTCAGACGAACACAATCAGAGTTAAATTAAAAAATATCCTGGCTCTTCCAAGCTTTATAATGGCAGTGAATGGCCGTTTCTGTTTTGAAGTCCATAAAAGTGCATCTATCCATCATAAAAGTGCATT
>NC_137145.1:1125075-1177575 GCF_949319135.1 Squalius cephalus
CCACCCATCCATCTCTCCATTCATCCACCCATCCATCTCTCCATTCATCCACCCATCCATCCATCCACCCATCCATTTCTCCATCCATCCACCCATCCATCTCTCCATCCATCCATCCATCCACCCATCCACCCATCCATTTCTCCATCCATCCACCCATCCATTTCTCCATTCATCCACCCATCCACCCATCCATTTCTCCATCCATCCACCCATCCATCCATCCATCCATCCATCCACCCATCCATTTCTCCATCCATCCACCCATCCATTTCTCCATTCATCCACCCATCCATCTCTCCATTCATCCACCCATCCATCCATCCACCCATCCATTTCTCCATCCATCCATCTCTCCATCCATCCACCCATCCATCTCTCCATCCATCTCTCCATCCATCCATCCATCCATCTCTCATCCATCTCTCCAAACAGTTACATAAGACAAGATTTCCTGAAACTTTCATACATTCGTAAATAAAAACAACATCAATGCAATTGTTTCATGTATTACATATATATAATTTTTCATTTCTGAGTTATTTTTATTTATTTATTTTGCAAACTGAACTACACATTCTTTATTTCTTGTCACAGTTATTCCACAAGGCATGAAGAATGCAGAATGAGAAGCTGGTCATTTGATCTTGGGAGAATTTGATTAAAAATGTTCAATTGAACTTTTGTTTTCTCCAGAAGAGACACATGTGCCATTATTACTGTTCATCTTTTCTCAGGAGAAGCATTTGAGAAGAAGAACATCAGGCAAAAGACTTCATTTTCTCTATTATCTTTTGCTGTCTAGGAGAAACAAATGGGATTTTAAAGAGCTCTTGTTTATGTTTTCCACTCTTTTTGATCTGAGCTTCTGAGTTCAATATCTTAGCTCTATTAATTTTTCTCAGTATTAATGGGGTCTTTATACATGAAAATATGTAGTTGCCTTTTAAATGTTAGGATTGGGGTCCCTCATGAGGATGATCTTATTCAGGGATCAATGGCATCTAAAAGAACTGAACAACCCTTACAGTACACTGACATTAAAACAAAACAAAACACACACACATAATGATTCTGTCTCAGAGACACTAACAAATGACCGTAACATGAGAAAGAATATGGATATGATGCCCATACTTGCTTTCTGAGAATGTGGCAAAAATGTCGTTGACGCGATGCCCAAAACAGCTGTATAGATATAATCAGCTCTGTGTGTTTTTTATGAATTAAAAAAAAAAAAATTATTATCCAATGGAATTTAGTAGTATACAATATAGTATACAGAATTGACATAATACACCCCCCCCCCAAAAAAAACATGACAGAGTGTACAAATTGATTCATTAATAATAATAATAATAATATATATATATATATATATATATATATATATATATATATATATATATATATTCATTAATAAAGATATGACAAGTCTTTCTTGCTTTCTTATTGATAATGTTCTCCAGACTGGTGCAATAATTCTATAATTCTAAAATTTGGCTTGAATACTGACCATTTCCTCTTGTGTATATGAAATATTCCTAAAATAATAAAAAGTTAAATTATTATTATTATTATTATTACTTTCATTGGAATAAAACATACATATATTAAAATTATTTAATTTAATTATAACATTTGTTTTCCTTCTAATGAAATTTTCCACATCCACCAAATAAAACTTTATAATAGATTATTTTTCTATTGAACAAAAATCACATGAATAATCAATATCTAAATTAAACCTCTCTAACACACTTTTAGCTGGATATATACCATGTAAAATGTTAAATGTAAACTCCTTTACTTCATTTTAACAGTATGCTTCACAAACACACCCAGTTTAAATTTCTAAATACACACTAGTCCACAATGAGCTTTTATGAGAGTCTGTTTCACCTGTTAAAATATTCCTAATACTACAACTGTGTTTCAGAATATCGATATCTCCTAGAAACGTGCTGTGCTTAACATATATTGCCTCAGAAGAATCACTTTCACGAGTTCTTACAAAATGTATAACTTGTTGAGGAATGGCGCCAAATACAACAGCAGAGCTCGGTGTGTTTTGAGCGGGTTTGAGGCACAGTGCGCATGCGCAGTTCGCCATATTGCGCAGCTGGGCGTGAGATAGTGCGTCGAAAACATCGCGGCGACATTGTTTGTTTTCGTTGCGCTCAGTGACTGTTTTCTCTCTGTTGTTAATAAAATATTATGCGAAACCCCAGTCTAACAGGGTTATCGCTCAAATGAACAACTCTTGTCGCTTTAAACCGTTTTAGAGATCAGCTAAACGCGTTAGTCCGGCTGAAGTGTGTTAACGCTACGCGCCGTAGACGCTAACAAGATTCACATCAAAATCCCCCACACTGGATACACAAAGACAGATTCATTCCTAGGAGACCAAACAGGTATGTAATTTAAACACCCACTTTGACATTTAAATGTGTTTTATTACTCTATTGTAGAAGTTAAAGTCTGAAGTAAGCGCTGTTCGTGAGCTAGCATGTAGCAGGATGTGCTAGCACAGATCTCGCGTTGTTTACATTCTCTTGAGCTCGTTTATAAATCACTGTCATCGCATTCATGAGTTCACTGCACATCTACACATGTGTAGGTCTTCGCACTCGGTCTCAAATCAAGTGTTTGAAGGATTGTTGGGGTGTGAGACACTTTATCTAACGTAATTAAAACATTAGTAAACACGATGTTTGTCCTCAGTGTTTTGAAAACTTTCTGCTCTTTATTTTTTTGGGTGCTTTTATTTGCTTTAAACATCAGGTACAACATATATTGTATGAGTTAATATACACAAGTTTATATATATGTTATGTGTGTGTGTGTAATTATATGCTTATATATTTTTACACACACACATACAGTACGAGTCAAACGTTTGGAAACACTATTTTTTTATGTTTTTGAAATACTGCATTTCTTTGATCAAAAATACAGAAAAAACAGATATATTGTGAAATATTATTACAATTTAAAGTAATGGTTTTCTATTTGAATATATTTAAAATATAATTTATTCCTGTGATCAAAGCTGAATGTTCAGCATCATTACTCCAGTCTTCAGTGTCACATGATCCTTCAGAAATCACTCTAATATGATGATTTATCAATGTTGGAAACAATTTTAATTTTTGAAATCCGCTTGATACATTTTTCATAACCTGTGATACTTTTTTCAGCATTCTTTGATGAATAAAACGTTAAAAGAAGAACAGCATTTATTTAAAATAGAAATCTTTTTGTAATATACGTTACTATTCAAAAGTTTGGGGTAATTTTTTCTTTTCTTTTTTTTTTGTGAAAGATTATTAATACCTATATTCAGCGCGGATGTCGTAAATTGATAAAAAAAATTATAGTACAGATTTACATCGTTAGAAAAGATTTCTATTTTGCAATAAATGCTGTTCTTTTGAACTTTCTATTCATCAAAGAATCCTGAAAAACAAAATGTATCACAGTTTCAATACAATATGAACTGTTTTCAACATTGATAATAATCATAAATGTGTCTTGATCATCAAATCATCATATTAGAGTGATTTCTGAAGGATCATGTGACACTGAAGACTGGAGTAATGATGCTGAAAATTCAGCTTTGATCACAGGAATAAATTACACATTGCTATAATATTTCACAATATATTTTGTTCAAAGAAATTCTAGCTTAATGAGCAGAAGACATTAAAATTTTTAATTTTTCCAAACTTTTTACCAGTAATTTATATATTATATAATGTGTGTGTGTGTGTGTATTATTACCCCTCAATATCTCACTATTACTCTCAATCTCAATCCTCCTGTCAGGGCGAGTGAATGGACGCTTCACTGACGGCAGTGTCTTGCTGAACCGAGTTTATCCGGCACCGGGAGCCTCGGTAACTCCGAGGCCGATAACCAGCGCATGATGTCCATCACAAACACCCCCACCAGTAACGACGCGTGTCTGAGCATCGTCCACAGTCTGATGTGCCACCGGCAGGGCGGCGAGAGCGAGACCTTCGCCAAACGCGCCATCGAGAGTCTGGTGAAGAAGCTGAAGGAGAAGAAGGACGAGCTGGACTCTCTCATCACTGCCATCACCACTAACGGCGCTCATCCCAGCAAGTGTGTGACCATACAGAGAACGCTAGACGGCCGGCTGCAGGTACACACACATATCACACACACTACCAGTCAAAGGCTTTGGATCGGCAGGGTTTTAAAGTCTCTTCTGCTCACCAAGGCTGCATTTATTTGATTAAAAAATAAATAAATAAATTCTGTTTTCTATGTGAATATCTAGTAAAGTGTAATTTATTCCTGTGATCAAAGCTGAATTTTCAGCATCATTACTCCAGTCTTCAGTGTCACATGATCCTTCAGAAATCACTCTAATATGAGGATTTGATGCTCAAGACACATTTATGATTATTATCAATGTTGAAAACAGTTTTTTACAGTTTAATTTCAGGATTCTTTGATGAATGGAGAGTTCAAAAGAACAGAATTTATCTGAAATCTAAAGCTTCTGTAACATTAAACACTACCGTTCAATAGTTTGGGGTCAGTTAGAATTTTTATCTTATTTTTTTGGGGAAATAAATAAAAGAAATCAATACTTTTATTCATCAAGGATGAATTAAATTGATCAAAATTTACAGTAAAGATATTTATAATGTTACAAAAGATTATATTTCAAATAAATGCTGTTCTTTTGAAGTTTCTGTTCATCAAAGAATCCTGAAATAAAAATGTTTTCGACATTGATGATAATAATCATAAATGTTTCTTGATCATCAGATCATCATATTAGAGTGATTTCTGAAGGATCATGTGACACTGAAGACTGGAGTAATGATGCTGAAAATTCAGCTTTGATCACAGGAATAAATTACACTTTACTGTATATTAAAATAGAAAACCGTTATTTTAAATTTACATAATATTATATGATATTATTTTTTGTTGTTGTATTTTTAATCAAATAAACACAGTCTTGGTGAGCAGAAGAGACTTCTTTTAAAAACATTACAAATCGTACCGATCCCGAACTCTTGCCTGATAATGCACATCTGCATATATTGCTGTTGTTAAACACAGTCTGATTGGCTGTACTCTAGTCTTCTGCCTGTGTGTGTTCAGGTGGCGGGTCGTAAAGGATTCCCACATGTCATCTACGCACGGTTATGGCGATGGCCTGACCTTCATAAGAACGAGCTGAAACACGTCAAGTACTGCCAGTTTGCCTTTGACCTCAAATGTGACAGCGTGTGTGTGAACCCCTACCATTACGAGAGAGTCGTGTCTCCGGGAATCGGTCAGTGGATGTGTTTAACTTTTGTTTCAATCGGACTGAGTTAATTCCAATTAATGAATCTGAATGTAGTGTTTACATGAACGCTAAACATGTGATCGGGTTGATGTGCACAAGCTTAAAAACACAATATATTTTTTGACATGCGCACACTGCACGAATATACAGAGTTTCCCGCTGTTTGCGCATAATAACCAAAACAGCAGACTTAATATTTACCATCTCTGGTCATGATTTGGAGACAGTGAGTGTATGAGCCGTTGTGCCGCTGCTTATATTGATCACGCAGTAAAAATGCCTAAAACCAGTCGTGTGTGTATGAGCGTCTGAAACCAGCACTGGAGGACCGTCGTCCTGCTCCACTCCACACACGCAGAAGAGGAGGATTATAGGAGGACGAGACACTCGTTTATACCACACTTTATTCAACAGGAGAACAGCTCGTTCAGCGTGTCACATGACATTACGCTATTTCTACGTCATTACGTTATTTCTACGTCATTACACTTTCTACGTCATTACGTTATTTCTACGTCATTACGTTATTTCTACGTCATTACACTATTTCTACGTCATTACGTTATTTCAATGTCATTACACTATTTCTACGTCATTACACTATTTCTACGTCATTACGTTATTTCAATGTCATTACACTATTTCTACGTCATTACACTGTCTACGTCATTACGTTATTTCAATGTCATTACACTATTTCTACGTCATTACGCTATTTCTACGTCATTACGTTATTTCTACGTCATTACGCTATTTCTACGTCATTACGCTATTTCTACGTCATTACGTTATTTCAATGTCATTACACTATTTCTACGTCATTACGCTATTTCTACGTCATTACGTTATTTCTACGTCATTACACTATTTCTACGTCATTACGTTATTTCTATGTCATTACACTATTTCTACGTCATTACGTTATTTCTATGTCATTACGCTATTTCTACGTCATTACACTATTTCTACGTCATTACGTTATTTCTATGTCATTACACTATTTCTACGTCATTACGTTATTTCTATGTCATTACGCTATTTCTACGTCATTACACTATTTCTACGTCATTACGTTATTTCTATGTCATTACGCTATTTCTACGTCATTACGTTATTTCAATGTCATTACACTATTTCTACGTCATTACGTTATTTCTATGTCATTACACTATTTCTACGTCATTACGTTATTTCTATGTCATTACGCTATTTCTACGTCATTACACTATTTCTACGTCATTACGTTATTTCTATGTCATTACGCTATTTCTACGTCATTACGTTATTTCAATGTCATTACACTATTTCTACGTCATTACGCTATTTCTATGTCATTACACTATTTCTACGTCATTACGTTATTTCTACGTCATTACGCTATTTCTACGTCATTACGCTATTTCTACGTCATTACGCTATTTCTACGTCATTACGCTATTTCTACGTCATTACGCTATTTCTACGTCATTACACTATTTCTACGTCATTACGCTATTTCTACGTCATTACGCTATTTCTACGTCATTACGTTATTTCAATGTCATTACACTATTTCTACGTCATTACGCTATTTCTACGTCATTACGTTATTTCTACGTCATTACACTATTTCTACGTCATTACGTTATTTCTATGTCATTACACTATTTCTACGTCATTACGTTATTTCTATGTCATTACGCTATTTCTACGTCATTACACTATTTCTACGTCATTACGTTATTTCTATGTCATTACACTATTTCTACGTCATTACGTTATTTCTATGTCATTACGCTATTTCTACGTCATTACACTATTTCTACGTCATTACGTTATTTCTATGTCATTACGCTATTTCTACGTCATTACGTTATTTCTATGTCATTACACTATTTCTACGTCATTACGTTATTTCTATGTCATTACGCTATTTCTACGTCATTACACTATTTCTACGTCATTACGTTATTTCTATGTCATTACGCTATTTCTACGTCATTACGTTATTTCTATGTCATTACACTATTTCTACGTCATTACGTTATTTCTATGTCATTACGCTATTTCTACGTCATTACACTATTTCTACGTCATTACGTTATTTCAATGTCATTACACTATTTCTACGTCATTACGCTATTTCTACGTCATTACGTTATTTCTACTTCATTACGCTATTTCTACGTCATTACGTTATTTCAATGTCATTACACTATTTCTACGTCATTACGCTATTTCTACGTCATTACGTTATTTCTACGTCATTACACTATTTCTACGTCATTACGTTATTTCTATGTCATTACACTATTTCTACGTCATTACGTTATTTCTATGTCATTACGCTATTTCTACGTCATTACACTATTTCTATGTCATTACGTTATTTCTATGTCATTACACTATTTCTACGTCATTACGTTATTTCTATGTCATTACGCTATTTCTACGTCATTACGTTATTTCTATGTCATTACACTATTTCTACGTCATTACGTTATTTCTATGTCATTACGCTATTTCTACGTCATTACACTATTTCTACGTCATTACGTTATTTCTATGTCATTACGCTATTTCTACGTCATTACGTTATTTCTATGTCATTACACTATTTCTACGTCATTACGTTATTTCTATGTCATTACGCTATTTCTACGTCATTACACTATTTCTACGTCATTACGTTATTTCAATGTCATTACACTATTTCTACGTCATTACGCTATTTCTACGTCATTACGTTATTTCTACTTCATTACGCTATTTCTACGTCATTACGTTATTTCAATGTCATTACACTATTTCTACGTCATTACGCTATTTCTACGTCATTACGTTATTTCTACGTCATTACACTATTTCTACGTCATTACGTTATTTCTATGTCATTACACTATTTCTACGTCATTACGTTATTTCTATGTCATTACGCTATTTCTACGTCATTACACTATTTCTATGTCATTACGTTATTTCTATGTCATTACACTATTTCTACGTCATTACGTTATTTCTATGTCATTACGCTATTTCTACGTCATTACGTTATTTCTATGTCATTACACTATTTCTACGTCATTACGTTATTTCTATGTCATTACGCTATTTCTACGTCATTACACTATTTCTACGTCATTACGTTATTTCTATGTCATTACGCTATTTCTACGTCATTACGTTATTTCTATGTCATTACACTATTTCTACGTCATTACGTTATTTCTATGTCATTACGCTATTTCTACGTCATTACACTATTTCTACGTCATTACGTTATTTCTATGTCATTACGCTATTTCTACGTCATTACGTTATTTCAATGTCATTACACTATTTCTACGTCATTACGCTATTTCTACGTCATTACGTTATTTCTACTTCATTACGCTATTTCTACGTCATTACGTTATTTCAATGTCATTACACTATTTCTACGTCATTACGCTATTTCTACGTCATTACGTTATTTCTACGTCATTACACTATTTCTACGTCATTACGTTATTTCTATGTCATTACACTATTTCTACGTCATTACGTTATTTCTATGTCATTACGCTATTTCTACGTCATTACACTATTTCTATGTCATTACGTTATTTCTATGTCATTACACTATTTCTACGTCATTACGTTATTTCTATGTCATTACGCTATTTCTACGTCATTACGTTATTTCTATGTCATTACACTATTTCTACGTCATTACGCTATTTCTACATCATCACGCTATTTCTACATCATTGCACATGCGCAGTCCTTTCACTTTCGGTTTTCAATCTGATCAAGTGTTCACATGTTCTCTCGATCGGATTAGAAAAGGAATAAACCCCTTTCAATCCGATGGAAGTTTCATTGGGATTGAGCTCAGTCGGATCGATTAAGGCGTTTTACATGAAGGATTTCCAGTCCGATTGAGCCGTCAGTCCCACTACTAACGGATTGTTTGGTTGCATGTAAACGTAGCCCGTGTGATGTTTGTTTTAAAAGTGTTAAACTCATTCATCATGTCCTCTATGCATAATTAATCTCTCCTGTATTTTCTTCTAATCTAGATTTATCTGGACTCACACTGTCAGGCTCTGGTGAGTGATATTCTCTTGGAAAAGACCTTCTGGTTGGTTTTTCCGTGTTTTGAATAGATTTAAATTAAAGTCAACATGAAATCTTTTTATTTAAATTTTTTATTTTATACGTTCCTTGTAGGGCTGACCAAAATTTTAAAAGTCCCCCTGTGGTGAAAATCCAGCTTTTAATGTAGTTTATGTGTCTATGTGGTGTGTTTAATCTGCTTTAAGACAAACTATGTGTAAATTCGTAAGTTGACACCATTGCTGAGTATTTCCTCCTTAAAGGACAATTCCGGTGAAAAATGAACCTAGGGGTAATTAACACATGGTTACCGAGTCGATCGTTCTCTGGGATGCGTTTTCTTGATAATCAAATGTAAAAGTAAAGTAAAAGTAAAAGTAAATCGCTAGTTAATACCACTAACAAGGCTCAAAATAGCCTCACACTAACACGGTAGCATAATGAGGGTCCCTACATGCAAACCAAAGCATTGAGAACTTTGTAAGTGCGATTCCAAGTCACAGTTCATCTCACATGTTCGTGACTCGACTAGTCGAGACTGTACGGGGCTGTAGATTGTCCATGTGGAATTGATTGGATGGTTGTGGTTTGCTATTGGCTAATCTCATGTGAGTGACACAGAAATAACACAGAAAATAAGAAGTGCCAATTTTGATTTCATGGTGACTTTAATGACACAGACAGCAGTGGGTTTATTAGGCTACTGTCACTTTAAGACCGAATGCACTGATCTAATATACCGATACACGTGATTGTTAACCATTCAAAAGTCTCCTTAAAATGACATTATGGAAGTAAAATGTGTTTCATATGCATTTTCATACACTTGACATGGACTGTGCATCTCTATATGACGTCTTTCAGGTCCATCAGCCCTGATGGTGAAGGATGAATATGATTACGAGTCGCAGCAGTCTCTGCCCAGCAATGAGGGACACATGCAGACGATTCAACACCCCCCCTCGAGACCGGTGGCCCCGGAGCCCTTCAACACGCCGGCCATGCTCCCGCCAGCAGAGGGCAGCAGCTCCGCCTCCAGCTCCGCCTTCTCCAACATCGCGGTCGGATCCGCAAGTACGACACACACACACACACACACAGTTCCTCAGCATATCACTTAATCGCATAGGCCATGCTGAAAAGCTTTCTCGTTTGTGTAGGCGTCATATTTAGGGATGCACGGTATATCGGTATCAGCCGATATATGTTCATTTTCAACGTTATCGGCCCGATAAGAAATTTGGCCGATATATTAAAGCCAATAAATAATGTATTATTTCCTGAGACTCTTCAGATGCGCACTGTTCAACATGCTGATTCTGAATTGCTTGAAATATGATTGAAATCACTTCAAAAAAGGAAAATGCAGTTCAGTGCAACATGTGCAGCGCAAGTCTGTCATATCGGCTACATATAATTATACTGTTTTTGAAATCAGGCTCTCAAAATTATATGAAACTTTTAGATTTAGATTTACGACCATTATATCGGTTATCGGCTTTCAAATATAAAGAATTATCGGTTATCGGTATCGGCCAAATTTTTCATATCAGTGCATCCCTAGTCATATTCTTCATCGGTGTCTTGTAGGGCTGGGCGCTATGACCGGAGAGATTCAGTGTGATCACATGTTCAGCACTGGCTGTTACATTACTCACGCATGAGAATGACAAACAAACATGGACTAATGCACAAATACCAAGTGGGATGTGTTGAGCAACTTCCTGCATATGTCAGTGTATGCATTTACATTTCTGCATTCTGCAGATTTACATTGCATTGAAGGTATTCGACTATATTATTAGTGATGCACCGAAATAATTTTTTTACTGAGACCGAAATAAAAGTTTTCATTTAACCAATTAACCAAAAATGAAAAGTTTATTTAATAATCAATTAATCTGATTTATTTAATAATAAACACTAACATAAAAACTGAACTTTATATAAAAGTTTAAATTGCACATAAGGCAATTTATTTTTAATTCAACTTTTAATAGGAATATTTGTTGTAATATTCAAACGGTGGCTGTAAATAAAACTGGTTTTCATGACAGAAGATAATATAATGAATATGTAATATAGTGCATATATTTATCAAAATGCTTCTCTCTAGAGTTATTTTTCTAGCTGACTATCGAGTTTATGGTCATTGAATGGCTTTATTGACGTCTTTCCGCTGATTGATGGATTACATGAGACATGATTGATTTCAGGAAGTTGTTCTGAAGTATATTTGCTGCTGTAGCTCGTAGTAAAGAGGAAGAGTTGATCGGTTCATCTGTCACACACATTTAACTCACACAAACACACATTTACTGACTGAAAAATTAAAATTTCTTGTTTCTGTTTGAATTAAGAATTTTTTTTTTTTTTTTTTGCTTTAAGCAAAAACTCACTTAATTTTCATTTATTAACCCAGAAAACAAGGCATAATATCTTATGGCGCTTTACTACTTTAGTAAATGCATCTTGATTTAAGAATTTGTAGATATTTGACACAAGACATAAATACTAAGTAAGAAAAGCATTTTTTACAGTGTATTGTTAAATTATTGTATACAATTAATTTAAATATTATTGTTATTATGATTATTTTAAATGTATTACTCCAGAGTTTGCCATGAATATATCTTAAAGCCTTAAAGTCCCTCTGTAGTAAATCACTTTATCCCTTAAAACTCATCTTTGATCACTAAAATTACATATTTAAAAAAATTTTCCTTGGAAAAAAAATCTTAATGACTTAAAATATCTTGAATGTAACTCGACACCCTTGCCTCATTTAGTATGCGCGGTTCTATGAATATGCAAATGAGCCCCGCCTCCACTCACTCACTCAGCTCAGAGATCCACTGTTTGACGATCACACGTTGATCTGATTGGTTACAAGGTAGTTTGTGACCTTGTTTGTGAACTTTGTTTGTGCAACTCAAAAGTCATTTGCAGTTGTTGAAATTTCGGTGCATCACTATATATGATGAGTTAAAACACTGCCATAGTTATTAAAGCAGCTGTGCTGTGATGCACGCTTGTAGTCCTGCCGCCCAGTCCCAGTGTTTAATGGTGTGTGTGTGTGTGTGTTGATGTGTGCATGCCGCCTCTCTCCCCAGCTCAGCCCGGTAGTGTTCTGACAGCAAGCCATAGCAGTGAGAGTCTGCTGATTGCATCAGGGACAGGGCCGGGCTCTCAGCAGAACGGCTTCCCTCCAGGCCAGACCTCCACGTACCATCACAGTAAGCCATCAGTGAACCTCCACCCACTGGCTATAGGGTTGCAACGGTATGAAAAATATCACCGTATACGGTATTAAAGCAGTGGTATAATGCCCTTTTCACAAGATGTAAAATAAGTCTCTGATGTCCCCAGAGTGTGTGTGTGAAGGTTTAGCTCAAAATACCCCACAGATATTCTTATATCGCATGTTACAATTGTCACTTTTTGAGGGTGAGCAAAAACACACCGTTTTTGTGTGTGAATTGCTTGATCATGTTACTTCACAGTGCATTAACTAATGTTAACAAATACAACTTTTGATTTCAATAATATAGGCTATTAGTAAATGGTGAAGTTAACATTAAGAAAGATTAATAAATGCTGTAGAAGTGCAGTTTATTAATAGTTAATGTTAATTAATGTAGTTAACTAGAGTTTAATAAATGGAACAGTATTGTAAAGTGTTACCGATCTGTTATACACCGATTCAGACGTCTCGTGAGTTCAGTGTTGGACGAATTGTTTTAACCGTTCATTAAAGGTCCCATGACATGAAAATTTCACTTTATGAGGTTTTTTAACCTTAATATGAGTTCCCCTAGCCTGCCTATGGTCCCCCAGTGGCTAGACGGTTTGATAGGCGTAAACCAAGCCCTGGGTATTTTTGAGAAAATGAAAGCTCAGACGGCGAATCTAGAATCTTCCCTTTATGTCGCCATAAGGGGAAAGGTCACCTCCCCTTTCTCTGCTTTGCTCGCAAAGATAATTTGGCCCGCCCATGAGAAAATGAGCTGCGCGAGCGATATTGGTTTTTCCTCGAGAGACATCATGGCTTGCAAACGAGCGAAGCATGGCAGTCGCTCAGTGTTTGGATAAACAAATGAACACACAAGTATTTTTTTAGTTCCTTCATCCGAGCCTCTGAAGAACCAGTGGGTTATGGGAATGTCTGATGTGTAACTGTTCAAGTTCAGACAGATAATCTTTCTCTCAAAGTCGTTCAATACTGTTCATGCATCAGTAAGTCAAGCCAGTGACTAAACGATCAACTTCACATCGTTTCTCTTAGTAGGATGAAAATAATCTTACTTAAACTGTGATTAATATACAGAAAGCGATCAAAGAACAATCCCTTTCCAATCGCCCAAGCTGTCAATCACACAGCGCGAGTTTATCTGGACACTTGCCAAAACTCGTTATGAAATCAATGACGCTGTTACACTGCACAACGAAGCTCTTACTGTACTTACCTCATGTTTGCATTGGTGAAATCATTAGTGAGAGTGCAGAAACTGTGTTGCAATGATAAGATCTTCATTCACGCGATCAACAGGCTGTTATCTGCTCAATGCTCATCACTGCAACTGTTAATGTAATGGGAATAGACCTAAATTCTTAAAAAACTTCTCACGATTCGTTAATCCAGATAGCTGTAATAGTAAAAACATATAATAACTGTAATAGTAAAAATATTTGTGAGAGTTCCACATGTAATGCTAGATATTTCATATGCAAGCATGTCAGCCAATCACAGCAGTGGGCGTTTACACTGAAGTCTCTCAGCAGCCAATCACAGCAGTGGGCGTTTACACTGAAGTCTCTCAGCAGCCAATCACAGCAGTGGGCGTTTACACTGAAGTCTCACACAGACACGCCCCTTCAAACAGAGTGTTCAAATCAGAGGCTAAAATCAGGCTAGAAAAAATGCCTTTTATTTCTAAATTATTACAATTTTTGATCTTAAAAACATGCTAACATTATAAGGGCACCCTAGGAAACATTATGAAATAATAAAATAATCCATGTCATGGGACCTTTAAAGTGAATCAGTTCAAATGAGTCATTAGTTCGCGAATCGGACGTGTCATTAGCGGACGTGTGTGCGTTGTGTGATTATCCCAGCAGTTTAGGACATCGCACAAGATTTGTGTCAAACACAGAAAACATTTCATCACTGGATAGTTTTTTTCGTTTATTGAAAGTGTGGAAAGCGGCTCTCTCTCTCTCTCTCTCTCTCTCTCTCTCTCTCTCTCTCTCTCTCTCTCTCTCTCTCTCTCTCTCTCTCTCTCTCTCTCTCTCTCTCTCTGTGTGCTCGTTCTTTCCGTTAGCATGCGCCCTGTCACATGCGCTGCAGTCAGTCATCTATCGATCACTCACCGATCAAATAAGGCTTTGGCGGGACAAAAATACGCTTTGGCCGCCCAAATAATTTCAATGCAGGAAAAACCCGGCCAATATAAGCAAACATGTGATGCGTTTCCTCCTTTTGCAGCCACTTTGCGTTTTTGCAAGTTAAATATCTATCCTCTAGGACATCCAGGTGTTTGTTTTTTCTACATCAAGTATTCCCATACTGCAAATTATAACTTCTTTTCGACAGGGGATTTTTCTCGCTGTGCGCAAGTTGAAAGTCTTATTTTTCCCAATGCCGTAGATAAGCAAACGTGCACAACATGATGATCGTACATGTTCATGCGGTGATACAACATCATACCGTTACAACCCTGGCTCCTTAAAAACTCTTACATCTAGTCTGATCAAATTTAAGGTCATAGAAGTCTTGAATATCTTAAATGGTGTAAGAAACGTCTTAATTACAAGAGGTTTTAGATTTGGGGATGGAAAAACACGATATGGCTTATGCGATGATGTAAATGAATGTGAGCACTGCATGTTTCAGAGTAAAAGTGGTTTGTTCACGATCCGTGAATACCACTCACTCATTCATGCCATGCGTTTGCTTTGATCTGTTGATGAATTATGACAATTATGTTTATATGAGACCTGACAACTCGTCGCCCATCAGTGAAGAAAGTTTACATGGCATCATCTTTTCATATTACCTCTGTATAATAAAGCCTAATAAAGCTTTGTTTACAGAGGTTTATAGTTTACCGCTATATTTTGGCGGTTCTATAAGCAACATTTTTGTTCAGACCAGTGCGAAGATATAATATTTTTATGCAGCTTACATGCAGTGTTGGACATTTTAACCAGTGGATTGATTAGAAAGTCTTTTCTGCTTACCAAAGCTGCATTTATTTGATCCAAAATACATTAGAAATGTCTTTACTGTCACTCTAGATCAATTTAATGCATCCTTGCTGAATGAAAGTATTAATTTATTTCAAAATATGACCCAAACATTTGAACAGTAGTGTTTAATGTTCTATTTCAGATAAATACTATTGTTTCGAACTTTCTATTCATCAAAGAATCCTGAAAAAATAATAATTAACTGTTTTCAACACTGATAATAATCATAAGTGTTTTTTGAGCATCAAATCATCATATTAGAGTGATTTCTGAAGGATCATGTGACACTGAAGACTGGAGTAATGATGCTGAACATTCAGCTTTGATCACAGGAATAAATTACACTTTACTGTATATTCACACAGAAAACAGCCGTTTTACATTGGAATATTTAAGTTTTTAATGTATTTATGATCAAATAAATACTGCTTTGGTGAGCAGAAGAGACTTTAAAAAATATTAAAAATAGAAAAAACGATTGTGTATATAATGGTTTAAAGTTTTTATTTATTTAAATGTATTATTTGAACTGTAAAGTTGTTTTTACGGTTCAGGATGTCATCATAAACATTGACCTACATCTCCTCCCCAATACGGTGTTCATTTTATTTGTTCATTATTTTTTATTATTTATTAGGTCTTAAAAAGCCTTACATTTGATTTCAAAACCGAAAGCTTTTCAGCATCTCCTGCTTCCAGCACATTCAGGCATGAGTGAAGTCTGCTTGATGACAGCAGGTCCGGTGTCTCTTCTTCTGTCCACAGACGCCACTTCCACCTGGACGAGGAACAATAACTTCACTCCCAGCGTTCCTCACCATCAGAACGGGCATCTTCAGCATCACCCGCCCATGGCACATCCGGCACACTACTGTGAGCACCTCATGATCAGCACAACACGAGACCGAACACACTCAGACCAAAAACTATTCAGACACCTTCAACATTTCTCACATTATCACAGTTTATTTGCTATAGTTTAGAAAACGGTAATAAAATATGAGCAGAACTCAGTTGATATTTGACTGGTTTTGTCCGTCCTTCTGTTAGACTGTCTCACACATGAATTATGTTGAATATCTGTCAGCTGTTAAATTTAACTACACAATTAGATAATACCAGTTTAGCTCAACCAATCACCAAGCAATGCTTCATTTTGTTCAGTCTGTGTGTAAAAAGAGCATTAGCAATTAAAGAAAATACTTCAGCAAAACATGATCAGCTCAAAGTGTCCCAATCATTTCTGGGCCCAAATTTTTATAACTTTTACTGGTAGTCTCTGTATGAAGAATATTTGGGTATAATACGACACATTTGACTTTATTTTGCTGTCCTCACTTATATAAATGAACTATATTGTTCTGCAAACACTAGTGAAAAATAAATAAAACATATCTGGTGTCTGAATAATTTTTGGTTTGACTGTATGCATATGCACTTTCTCATCATCTTTATTTTCTCCTCAGGGCCTGTTCACAACGAAATCGGATTTCAGCCCCCGATATCCAACCATCCTGGTAAGAGTTTCACTCCTATGATCGTATTCCAGTCATAATCATCACCGGATGTCTCATGATCCTCTCGTCTGGAGCAGCTCCTGAATACTGGTGCTCCATTGCTTATTTCGAGATGGATGTTCAAGTGGGCGAGACCTTTAAAGTTCCCTCCTCCTGCCCGGTCGTGACGGTCGACGGATACGTGGATCCCTCAGGAGGAGATCGCTTCTGTCTCGGACAGCTCAGCAACGTCCACAGAACAGAGGCCATCGAGAGGGCAAGGTAGCACAGTGATCGTGATTTATTGTAGATGTTTGATTACAGTAGGGCTAACAGTATCGTGTCACAATATATAGCAATACAAAAATGCGACAATATGTATCACGGCTATTGACAATATGCATTTAGAATAGTTCACCCAAAATGAAAATTACTGTATGAGAAACAATTCAAGTTTTCAGAGTTTTAGTGTCAGTACTACATTAAACTACTATATATAATGTTGAATATAATGTATAATAATGCACTGGGGAATATTTGTGGGTCCTGATAATGCCAAATGTCTGATGTTACCAGTAAAAAGTGTCCTACATTATACATTATTTTAAATATATCTAGTCTAACAGAGATCAAGAATATTCATCTAAAGTAATTCTGTATTTTCATCTTCAGAATCATGAATATTGTTATTCTGGTGTCTATATTGTTCATTGGGTTTCAGCACCAAGTCCATCATATTCATTTACACACACAATGTAATGTCAGATTTAGCATTTAATCAACAGTAAATCTTTTATCATATGTCTTGGAGTATCGCAATAATATAGTGTTGTGAGTTCAGTATCGAGATATGTGTCGAATCGTGACGTGAAGGTCTCGTTACACCCGTATTGATTACTATTCGAGCTGATCTGAGGCCTGTTTTCAGACTGCACATCGGGAAAGGCGTCCAGCTGGAGTGTAAAGGTGAAGGAGATGTTTGGGTTCGCTGTCTCAGCGATCACGCCGTGTTCGTCCAGAGCTACTACTTGGACCGCGAGGCCGGCCGCGCTCCTGGCGATGCTGTGCACAAGATTTACCCCAGCGCATACATCAAGGTGAGAGGAGCGCCTGCTTTAAGCCTTGAAAGATACGTTTAGGTAG
This sequence comes from Squalius cephalus, assembly GCF_949319135.1. NCBI lineage: Eukaryota > Metazoa > Chordata > Actinopteri > Cypriniformes > Leuciscidae > Squalius > Squalius cephalus. Next base: position 1,143,379 of record NC_137145.1, read on the forward strand.
TGAAAATGTAGTTTTGCATCTCAGGAATAAATTGCATTTTAAAATAGTCAAACCAAAAATTATTCAGACACCGGATATCTTTCACTAGTGTGTGCAGGGCACTGTTTATTTATGTAAGGGAGGAGAGCAAAATAAAGTCAAATGTGACATATTATACTAGGGCTGAACGATTTTGGAAAATAATCTAATTGCGATTAGTTTTACCAATATTGCGATTGCGATTTAATATGCGATTTATTTTTTAAGCTCTTTATCTTTTCTATTATTTCAACAAAAACAAGCAATACATCATTGTAAAATAGGATGGGAATCTTTAGGCACCTCATGAGCCGATCAAAATTTTTTCTTATTAATTAATCTTATTAATAAAACTTAAAATATTTATAATTATAAGTACTTTTAAAAAGAAATACACATTAAAAAACTAAATGTTCATCTCTTTTGAAATATAAGATGTGGTTTGTCCTGTCTGTTAAAATAACTGACTGCGTTTACATTAATTTCGCGTCATAAAAGCATTTTGAGATGCAAGTACATTTAACCACGTAGACGGAGTCGCTCACAGCCGCATGCTCAAGTGCTCTTCGCAAAGCGCGTGTGACTATTTGAAACTGAATGCAGCTTCTGTCGGTGATTTTCATATTTTTAATAGATAAGCCAACTAAATTCCAAAAGACATGATGCCTTCGTAGAGCATTTGTACACCAGTGACATTTATGAAGACGTGGGACCAAAGATGATTCGACACTTTGAGCTGATCATGTTTTGCTGAAGTGTGTTTTCTTTAATTGCTAATGCTCTTTTTACACACAGACTGAACACAATGAAGCATTGCTTGGTGATTGGTTGAGCTAAACTGTTGTCGGTCTCCCACAGGTGTTTGACCTGCGCCAGTGCCACAGGCAGATGCAGCAGCAGGCGGCCACGGCTCAGGCGGCGGCGGCGGCTCAAGCAGCGGCAGTGGCCGGGAACATCCCCGGACCCGGATCGGTCGGAGGAATCGCTCCTGCTATTAGTGAGTCTTCCTACACGTCTACACTCCAGAGCTGCAGTTTCAGGTTCCCAAACCTGGAAATTCGATCATCTAGTCTCACCCCTACAGAACCCCTAATCTGAACAATGTTGCCAATGCAAGGTTTAGGGATGCACGATATATCGGTCATTATATCGGTATCGGCCGATGTTCATTTTTAATGTTACTGTTATCGGCCCAATAAGAAAGTTTGTCCGATATATTAAAGCTGATAAATAATGTATTATGTCCTTCAGCTGAGACTCTTCAGATGTTCAACATGATGATCCTGAATTGCTTGAAATATGATTGGAATCACTTCAAAATAGGAAAATACAGTTCAGTGCAACATGTGCAGCGCAAGTCTGTCATATCGGCTGCAGAACATTATAATGAGAAGAGAACATCATTATAATTCTGTTTGGGACGTGGCTTTTAATGATGAGACTTGTTTTTGTAATCAGGCTCTCAAAAACTAAATAAAAATTTTGGTTTAGATTTATTGGTCAATATATCGGTTATCGGTATAAAGAATTATCGGTTATCGGCCAAAATTTTCATATCGGTGCATCCCTAGTTACGACACTGTAAAATCATTATTGCTCATTGTCTTGCGCAAACTCAGCTTAGTTTTAAGAACATTAACCCTGCAGATGAAAATCATTACAGTAATGTTGTTTTGACAGATCCAGAAAACAGGAGTGATTCTGAGTCTGTGATAGTTGCCAGATATTTTCTTTGTTTTATTGGTAACACTTTACAATAAAGTTCATTAGTTAATGTATTTACTAACATGAACTAACCATGAGCAATACATTCGTTACTGTATTTATTAATCTTTGTTAATGTTAGTTAATAAAAATCCAGCTGTTCATTGTGTGTTCATGTTAGTTCACAGTGCAGTAACTAATGTTAACAAATACAACCTTTGATTTTAATAATGTATTAGTAGATGTTATAATTAATATTAACTAAGATGAATAAATGCTGTAGAAGTATTGTTCATTCTTAGTTCATGTTAACTAATGAACCTTATTGTAAAGTGTTACCTTTTTATTTTATATCTGTGACAAAATGGCTCTAATTGTAATCTTCTGTCAGGCTTGTCCGCGGCGGCTGGTATCGGTGTGGACGATCTCCGCCGGCTCTGCATCTTGCGCATGAGTTTCGTGAAAGGCTGGGGCCCGGATTACCCCCGGCAGAGCATTAAAGAGACGCCCTGCTGGATCGAGATCCACCTGCACCGGGCCCTCCAGCTGCTGGACGAGGTCCTGCACACCATGCCCATCGCAGACCCCACGCCGCTGGACTGAGACACGCCACAGGCCTTCAACCCATCGGGGTCAGAGGTCAACGCCACACGGATGCATATGCATCGATTTCATTGAAAGATTCATTTCGTTTTTGCTTTTATTTTTATTTTTTTCATTTCCCCTCTTCGGCCCCAGTAATGCTGTGCAGAAGGTGTTCCAGTTACCAAATTTATCATCTAAAAAAGTTTTGCATGAAAAAGACGTGAGCTCCTCAGAGGTGCATGCTGGGATTGGGTTCGGTCTTCAAAAGCCGTTTTAATGAATTTGTTTCCAGACATTCTCCAGCCTCCCAAAATGGCTGAAATGGGTCTAATTTCCAGAGTCTCACCGGTTGAACGTTTGACGAATCATGCAGAAGTTTCTTTCACACGCGGTTCGGATCGCATGTACATGAAACATCAGTTTACTTTAGAGCCTCAAGCTAATCGGCTTGACCGTTGTTAACCCTCATAGCAAGACGATTCGTCTAAACTCATACATGCACCTGCTTTATTTGTGTTCTGAATGCTTCTTTTTTTTATTTGATTTTTTTAGCCAAGTACATGTGCTAGCACTTTCTTTTTTTCTTTCCTATTTCTCTTTGCAGCTTGTGAATAAAAAGAATATCCTGCACCTCTTTTACAAACATGAACACGTTTATGAATTGAACTCAGTACTAAGATGATTGTCCTTCATTATTATTGGTTTAATGCAGCTGATTTAATGGTTAACGGTCACAAGGGCTCCATTTGACTCACAGGAAACTGATGCATTAACAACTTTTATACCATTAATCTCTCTGATGCCCGAGAGTATCAGTTATTCATATAGCAAATGACGGTCATGTTTTGATATGAGATGAACTGGAACCGTGTGTTTTGATGTGAACATTGGAAGCCACATGACATGAACATTATGGAAAAAGATGTCAGTATTATTCAGAGCTTGTGTTCTTCTTTCTGAACCGACAGACTTGCTCTGGGAATGCCATACGTGACGGTTCAGCCTTGCATGTGTCGAGTGAGATCTGATGACCGAGTCATACTTTTGTTGAGCCTGATTTCATTTCACTGTTTGGAAAGAAACAGGAAGGTTCAGAAATGGAAGATTCCTCAAATAGCTCGTACTTTTAGCAGTTTATCAAATACAGAATGCTATTAAATTGATTTTGAAGTCTTGTGTATTTCATGGTCCATTTACTCATTTTCACAGACACACTTTTTGCACGTTTCAGAGCAAAATCAGAGACAATAATCATTAAAACCACAATGTAAAATGTAACGGTTCACATCTTCACCTCATTCTATTATATATGCATTTATGAGTAAAAATATTTTTCATTGACTCAAATGTAATGACAATATCAGTTAGTAATTATATTTTTAATTTAGTGGTTAATTTGTGGATTTTGCTATTTAGTATAAATTGCATATTCTTGTATTAATATACTACTCGTGCATCTCTACATCAGCAGTGTCGTGCATGCCTATATTAATATTCATGTAGTGGGCGTGGCATGTCACTTTAACACGTCATTACGAAACAGTTGTTGATCTACAAGTGGCTGGACTATAAGGACAAATTAACGTGCTTCCTGGTTAATTTTGGGTAACCTACGTTAATTTTAGCTAACAAACCTCACTAATTAGCCACAGCTCTCCTAAGGTAAAAGTGTCTCGCGACTCTCGCCTCAGTGATTCGCGCCATTTCTGTCAGACGCGCGACAAAGAAGTTCGACGGGATTTTCATTGTAGAAATCGTCTTAATCATCTAATCAGGTAAGTAAAACAAAGTCCGTTGCTATATTGTAACCTTATTATGAAGTTTGACACTCCAAATACATTGTAAAAATATTCAGATGTATAATTAAACCCTATTGTCCTTGTTTTACTAAAAAAAAAGCTACTTATTTGCTTTATTTTGACTTTTAAGTAAAGTTAGGCTATTTTGTAAGACCAATTTAGACATCCTTAAGTAATGCCAACAATTTACCATGTAAACTTGTCAATTATGTACACTTTATTAAAAATGAAGGTTCTAAAAGAGGGTTTTCACAATGACGCCACTTTGTAATGACTGATGAAACGATTCACAATAAGACTAGGAACATACTAAGAAAATATCTGCTAAAAAAAACGTTGATTTCAGATAGATAGAAGATTTAGATGGAAGAATCTTTATTTTTAAAGGTGCAGTAAGCGAATTTTGAGAAATGCTGTTGAGCTCCAAAACACACCTGTAGCCAATCAGCAGTGAAGGGCGTGTCCACTCATGAGGGGGAGGTGCCTGTGTTTCAGATCGTGTTAGTGGATTTGGGGGCGGAGCTATCAAGATAAGGGCGTTTTTGTGATTTCATCATGTATAAAATGACAGTAATTACTCTTTCTCAAACTGAGCTCAAGTTAATAATCTCAAAAACTCAAACATAACTGTAAGAATATCTTCTAAATACAAGTTTAACAGAACATGAACAAGTCTCCTTCATTCTTCCTGCTCTAAAACATATAAATAATTTAAACTGTCCTAGGTGATTCCCATAAAAAAAGCATGCTGGGAATTAGAAATCCCCTACTGTATGTATTTGTGCACAAGATTAGGCAGTGAATAAATGTTCAGTGATTATTTTGCATTAGCTTGTTTAAATCGAAGCAAATTGAGCAAAAATTATATATTTTTTTCTAAAGGTTAGTTTGCCAACAAACAAAGGGTTGCCCCTGCTACTAGTTTTCTTCAGAATTACATTTTTTTTGAGGATTTAAATACAAGAAAACACTATTTCAGTCATAATGTTTAATTCTCTAATTATTTGTGAAATTTACAAGCAATTTACTAGTATTTCTTAAACGTGTGAATTTTCTTTCTAAATAAAAAAAATATTTTATTACAGATAATGGAACATTAATGCTCTATTTTATTTAATAAAAAAAAAAAAAAAAAATCTAATTCTTTCTAATTATTCTTGTCCGAACATTTCTCCTTTTGTATTCCACAGAAGAACACGACAGCATTGAGATTCGTCGAAACACGAGGCGGGGTGAGTAAACTCTGTGACAAGTGAACACAACAGGTCTTGTTTCAACAAGAAAAAGGTTTATTAATTGAAAGACAAGCCACAAATTTAAGAAAACAACACTAATAAGCTAGCCTGAGCTCAAGTCTGAAATATTCAGAAAAAACAAACTACATGTGTCTTGGATAATTCCTATATTTTCCTCATATTGACACACTAAATGTTAATATATCATTTTATAAATATAAAAGTTCCCCAGTTTTTGTTATCCTTCATGTAAAATACACAATACAAATCACTCTACACTTATTAGTAAGCTTTTACCAATTTTCAGAGGATATAATTTACTAAGAGGTAACACACAAAAAAAGAAAAAAAAAGAAAAAAATACATATGTACTGTATATGTAAGGTACATCATCCAAATAAAACAGTAGAGAGAAGGGGATGAAGGTGGATCACAATTTACACTTTCAAACATATCTGTCATTAAAAGTAAGGGACTGTAAATAAATATCCTTCCATTTTTATCTCAATATTTACATCTAGGACTTTGTTCTGAGTTTTCCCTCAGAGTACCACGATGCTTGTGCTTGCATTTGAACGCGCTACAGCAATGCCACGACTCACTACGTAAACAGTCAAATGGCACTTAAAAGCCCCCCGAAAATAAGACCACATTGAAACCAAGCGTGTCACTCTACGCACAAGAGAAAGAAAACTCGTGATGACGATGATAGTGCAGTGGAATCCCAATATAGTTCTGTTCATGTCATCAGGTTTGGGTGCCTTTAAACTGGGGTGTGCATATGTGTCTCAGCTGAGTGTGGCATGATGGGATACGAGCTCCGTTGGCTTGTACTGGTTCTGGAGGTCTTGGTGAAATCAAAGGCACTGAAGTCTCTAGTCAGTGAAGCTGCCTTCACGCTCCTCAGGGCTTGATATGTCGATATCAGAAGAAGGGCAAGTTTCTTTTCCTAGAAAAGCTTGCATTGATATCCAGAGTAAGGTTGCAAGTAGGCGGAGCCAATTTAGTGTCAAAAAAGAAAGAGAAAAGCACAGGCAAGACGTGGAAATATGAATCTTTAACTGCGTTTTGGCAAACTTTGAGTAGAAACAGGCATGTGGTTCTGAAATCAGCGCATTGAACGGTTCTGTACTTTCCGGCACGTCGTCCAGAAGAAACGGAGAAGCGAATTCGTGATATTCTAGCAGCACAAGAAAAGGCATGCAAGACCAAAGAAAGCACTTTGAGTAGTGATCAACACATCTACCGAACTATCCAATAGTGAAGAGCCGTCTGTGGTCCAGGCACAGAGACAGGGGGCAAAACAACGGAGAACGCAAATCAAGTACAAAAAAACCATAACAATCTGTAGAAAACCTGCTGGTTATGGTTCAGAAGGTGCCGGTCACAGATTGCACACGTAAATATAAACCACGATTATCAGAACCTTGGACGCGTCAGACTGAATCCGGATGGGTTTCACTTTTAAAAGTTTATCCTCGTTACAACCACGTTAAAATTAAGATTCATAACACATTTCCATAAAAAAGATGCATAAAACGTACTTGAAATAGCGCGCGCACAGTCAGTCATTGAAAATAAACTCAAGTTTTAGTGAAGAAAATAACGCTTTTTTCCCCAACTACAAAAATTTTCCAGTGTTTTCCATAATAGTCGAGCAGTTTTGACGACGGGTCGAGTACAAGACGACTTCATCCGCGATCACAGCAGGTTAACATCCTCATTCCCAGTTCACAGTAATCAAACAGCAAACAAAACTAAACAAACAATCTAGATCTAGTACCAAATGAAACTCCACCCATCTATACATGCAGATTAAAAAATAAACTAATAAAATCATAGTTCTCCCCAGCTAACGTTCTCAGAACAGAAGTTATGAACAAACGTTCTTCCAGCAACGTTAATAAAACGTTTATTCTGCTCTGTAATAATATTACCACAAAAACATTTATGCATTGTTCTTGCAAGTTTTTTTCTTAAACGTTTCAGTTGGACGTTCGTCTAACGTTTTTTTTTTTTAATGTTACTTGTTTCAGAACGTTCAAAAGTAACGTTACCACAACGTTTGTATAACCAAGAAAAAAACTTTTTTTTTTTTTTTAAAGAACAACGTTTTCATAACTTAATATGAACATTAGCGAAATGTTCTTGGAACGTATTTTCGTTAGCTGGGACGTTTATGAAACAAAAACAGTTTTGTAAAATCATCCTGGCGTAAATCACAATTTTTACGTAAATGTTTTTAAAAACAATTCATACTGAATGAGACCCAGTGTATAAACTCATCTTCATCATCATCATCATCATCATCATCATCATATACTTCTATACCAATATAGATATTTATCAACTTTTGGTCCACGATACAGTGACTTTTTGTGATTTTTGGAGGGCAACCGATGTGAAATTAAAATGACGGGTCGGCAAAGAAGAAACACATTTTGTGTTTTTTGTGAGGTAGGGCGACAAGATACACACGTAACACACACCTCGGCCAAATTCACACTCTCGCACACACACACACACACACGGGCCTTGACGTCGGATAGGGAGCGATAATCGAGCGACAGATCCTGAACGTGATCAAGAGTCGGATCACTAAGTCCAGTGGCAGATGTCTACGCAAGACTATGAATATTCTCTGGTTGTCAGTGCAAACCTTCACCAGTTCAGACGAAATGAAAAGCTGTTGTTTTGGGTTAAGGCACTAAGATGAACCCGAGGTACATAAAATCCCTGACATTCGCTCTGCAACGAGAGGCAACGAAGGACAGCCGGTTGTCTCTCACTCTTGTGTTTTTTGGTCCAATCGGTACAAAAAAACCCAGACCCACGACACGGTTCGCACATGCAGCATATTATGTACAACGACAAACACTCCTCCTCAAGCTACCCAGCGACTACATCTACGAACAGAAGGCAATTGGAAACACTCAGACTGCAAAGTAAAGACGGTGAAAAGGCAAGCTCATTACGTGTCTAAGCCTGCTTGGGTTATAGCAGCACAGTTATACAGCGAGACCTTCCCTAATCACACAGCACACAGTTCAACAGCACACGTTTGGCCAATTACATGTTCTAAACAAAAGACTGTAAACAATGACCAGTACAGTAATAGAGAAGTGATAAATATAGTGACTAGTAGTAGGCAAATGGTATTTTCCAGAATTAACCTTTCCCTGGCTTGGATTTGAGTTCTAGAATAAAACGTTTTCTATGAACTTCAGGGCTTTAAACGTTACAATCAGCATCTCGTCAAATCCGTATATTGATTTAGTAGTTTATGGGACCTTTGTGTCGTGTTTTTCCATGGTGTCTCGCAGACAGATGTAGAGATGGAGACAGAGCGACACGCGTCATAATCTGAAAACCACACGCCCACACCCGTCTCCGTTGACTCTGTGTCGTGTGAAGCTGCCTACTTGTCATTTGTATAACAAAAAACAAAACAGCGTCTGAAAGCTGCTATGTGACGAGATGTACAGCAAACAAGCTTAAAAACCCCAGAAATAAGTTTTTATAAGCTGCCGACCCCAAAAAACGGATATAGTGGATATAGGCTGGAAGGAATGGGTAAATCCTGACACTCAGAATGCACTGAAAATACATCAAATATTCAATTCAATTCACATTTATTTGTATAGCGCTTTTCACTATACACACGTGCACTTTCTGTAAAGCTGCTTTGAAATGATGAGTCCACAGAGGAAACTAACTTATCTATTTCAGAAATGTACATATACAAATCAGTTAGCTGAAAATGTATTCATTTAAACAATGTAATACTTTAAGAGATATAATGAGCTCACTGAAGTAATGAATACGTCAGTTTTATATATTATATTTCTGTAAGCTAAGCTATTCTGTCGCCGATTACGTTTGAACCAAGTTAGTTCTCAGAGTAATATATCACGTTGCTCTGTCTCAATTAGCCTGTATCCACTTTTGTGTCTTTAAACCAAGCGTGCCGCACAAGCCCTGAAAAGTGAAGCCAAAGCGTCTCGATCGCCCCCCGGTGGCTGGTCCTAGTATAGGTCATAAGCCCCGCCTCCCCGTGTTACTCAACGGGACGTGAGACCAACTAAACAATTAAATTACACTTCAAATATCTTTTTTCTTTCATTTGCTGTCATTTTTATCACGCTGATGTAAATTTCAAGTGTCTGTTTAAAAAATAAGTTTGTTTTTAGTTAGTTACGTGACGCTATAAAAACGGTGGTGTGACGTCATGATTGACAGCTGTGATTGACAGGTTCTAGTCACTGAAGCACCAACGGACATTTTTTTCGGGATTGAGGAGGATTGAGGAGATTGTGTTTACTTTATTTTAACAAGCCTCTTGTCGTACTGCAATCAATTTTTTAAAAAGTGCATTCTGCGAGATTGAGGGCGGGGCCTTGATTTTGCGGCTTTACTTCCTGCTCACTCCTGCGCAGGTCTGGCCCCGAGATCGCTACTGCGCAGACTCAAGCCCCAAGATGTCAGCGCCATATCGGGACACTGGCGGCTTCAGTTCTCGCCAATGGAAGAGAGCGAAGGGGCGTCGTCCATCTTTTTTTACAGTCTATGCTTTAAACGCTCGTTTTTGGGGTCGACAGTTTATAAAAACTTATTTCTGGGTTTTTTGGCTTGTTTACTGTACACCTCATCACATACCAGTATACTTTTAGACATTGTTTTGTTTTTTAAGTCAGAAATGACAAGGAGGAAGTTTCACACGATATAAAGTCAATGGAGACGGTTGGATCGCCCCCCCCCCCCCCCCCCCCGGTGTGGGCGTGGCCTAAATGCTCTCGGCCTCTATGGGACTGATAGAGATGGATGGGATGAGAGGGAAACGGATAGGCTTTCACACCGAGGCGTATGTGTTTCCCACGTGGCGGATGGTGCTGGTCCCGGTGGAGCCGAGCATGTGTTCGGTCGGGGGTAAAGCGCTGAGCATGCTGGGATTGACGACTCCCACCACAGCGCTGGTGCCGTCCTCCATGGCTCCGACCTGAAGCACCTGAATCACCTCAGTCTCCGCTTTCTCCCGCTTCGCTAGAGGCTCGTCCGACTCCTCGATGTCCTCATCCAGATCGCTGTCCATCTCGCTCACGTCATCTGTCGGACATCACAATGTTGCTTTCAGTTAAAAGGCACGACATTTTCAATTAAGAGGCACACAGTAATTTTCAAGAACCTTTTCATTCAGTGTTTCAGGGCTCGAAATTAAGCCTTTTCATGTGCTTATCCAGGTGCTTTTTTTGTGTGTTGTAAATCTAATTTATTCTGAAGAAATTTTCTCATCAGCTTTGACATATTTAAATCTGAATATTTATGATGTTTACCTTTATAAAGGGCTTTTTTTATTATTAAATATTTTTAAATTCTTAAATTTGATCAATAAATTAAATTAGAATAATAAGACACTGAAGGGCTAAATTCAAAAATTACGACTGAATGAAATAATGTTCTGAGATTGTTTTAAATATTTTTTTGAATATACAAATAAGGAAAGTTGGAAAGAATCTTGTAAACGCGAAACTAAACCACCAGTAGGTGGCGGCAGGTGACCGTCTTAATGAGCAAGTCATTGAGTCATTCGTTCAAATGATTTGTTCAAATGACTGATTCGTTCAGGAATAAGGCAGTTGTTGTAATTGAATCTTTGACTCCACCGATTCGTTAAAAAGCTGAATCATTCTGAGGCATTATGGTTCTGCCATGATCTTTGTTTGGAACTATTTTTGCTGCTAAAATAGAACAAAAACAATCAATATTGTGTCTAAAATGTAAGTGACTTAATATTAACTAGTTTATTGAACTGTCGTATGAAATCAGTGTCACATTTTCAATCGTAATGGTGTTCAGCACTCTTGGTCGGGTGATGTTGCTTAACTGTATCATGTTTTATAAATATAAAAACACATTTTGAATGTTTACCGCAGTGTTAACTGAGTTTCTGTGTGTGAACTGCACTCATTCGTTTCCATTTCTCCTCATGAGGCTGTGAGAGCCTCAACAACACAACCTTGTTACCGTCAGTACATTATATATATTATACAGTATTATTATTCACTATCAATCGCCACTTACGCTAAATTAATGCAGAATCATTCGCATTTTGGTGATTTCCTTCAAAAAATCCTCTTGTCCCGGGTAATAGTTAATGTTGATCCCTATCCTGACAGTCAAATCCTAGACAACTTCCTTCTACTTTTACTACTTCTCTGCTTTCACTATTCCTTAATCTCTCTCTGTTCTAGCTTGCACGATTTTTGAAACTTTGTATTACTAGCACTTCTCGTGTTTATTGTCTCTTTAAGATGAATCGCTTCTATTGTTCAGTCGCTTTGGATAAAAGCATTCATATAGCAGAGACGGTCTTATGATGGAGGAACACCATCAGAACAGTGTTTTTACAGTAATGGGTCATCCAGCATCCAGCAATAGTCTCCTACTGGTCTAAAGTGCCTGGGCTTATTAGCCTGGATTGTAATTGCGTAACACTGTAATGAGTCTCAGCTTGCAGTCCGAGCTTTGGCTAGCTTACCTTTGTCGATGTTGGCAGGTGACATTGTGTTCAGGTCCTGAAACTGCAGAGGCACAAAGACATGGCGATTAGAGAGAAAGACTGACGTCACAGCACTTCACTGCTCATGCTGAGCTAAACACACGTTACCTCTCCCATCACCCCGATGGGCGTCTCTCCCGTGGCCTGGGCCACTCGGTGCTCCACTAGGTAGAACATGTACTCGTCGTACAGCAGTCGGATCAAGTGGAAAGAGCCGAAACTTGCAGCGCTGCGAAGGGTCAGATCTCTGATGACCATAGAGCTGTAAGAGTCCGATTAAAAAACGGGCAAGTTGAAAGTTCTGTTGGCACTTTGCTCTAAAGGCCCACAAACTGATGTCATATAAACCAAAATCAGGCGAAAATTAAGTTTGTTTGGAGTTCTTTCCGCTCTGGCTAGTAAACGCCTTCACTACCATTGGTCCGTGCTGTAACAAGTGGGTGTGGCTCTGAGGCTCCGCCTACTTTGATTTATTCTGAATGTTCTGATCCAATCTGACTTCTGACCTGTAATGCTGCCTGAATCATAATCACACACTCTTCGCTCGTTGGCCAGAGGAGAACTGAGCGACTGAGCCTGGGTTTCTCCCAAGGTTTTCCTCTCCATTCTGTCACTGATTGGGAACACTTAATATTCAACAATATTATTGCTCTGCCTGCACTGACACCATTATATGAGAACTGAACTGAGCTGGACGATGACATCACGGTTTTCTCCAGAGCGGATATAAAATGAACGGTTCATTTGGTTGGTCTCAGAGCAATTACACACCAGAAGGAGATCTAGGGATCATGCAGATTCCAGTATGGAATAGGGCTGGGCAAAAAAATACATTTTTCAATTAATCGTGTTTTTTTATTAATTTATTTTTTTATTAATGTAGTCGATTCAAAATCGATTCTCAAAGGCCACGAATAGATTTTCTTTTCCATATTTATCTACACTGAACAAAATTATAAACGCAACACTTTTGTTTTTGCCCCCATTTTTCATGAGCTGAACTTTTTCTATGTACACAAGGCCTATTTCTCTCAAATATTGTTCACAAATCTGTGTAAATCTGTGTTAGTGAGCACTTCTCCTTTGCCAAGATAATCCATCCACCTCACAGGTGTGGCATATCAAGATGCTGATTAGACAGCATGATTATTGCACAGGTGTGCCTTAGGCTGGCCACAGTAAAAGGCCACTCTATTCTGACTTGTCCAATTTTCAGCATCAATTTTTCATCTTGCATCAAAATCCTGCCCATTCATTGTATGCATTTGAAATATAGATTTGGGTTTTAATGTACCTAAAAAATAATATACTAATAATATAAAGTTTAATATACAGGTTTGTGGCTCTTAATTTCTTTTATTAATTAACCACTTGTAAACTTATGTTCACTGTTCTTTTTTATAAATATAGGATTTGCATTAAATCTATATTTATTGAGTCGAATCGGAAATCGAATTTAGAATCTAAATAGAATTGGAACATCTGAATCGATACCCAGCCCTAGTATGGATTCAACGCACACAATTAAGGCAAGCATTGAAACGTTCTTGCCTGTAGAAGGACCACTTGAGCAGGAACTGGCGAGCCGCTTTGGGGAGGGAGGGTTTATCCTCGAACGGCTTGAGGACTTCGGTGACCACGTTGTCCAGCCAGGCAGCCCATTGCTCCAGCGAGCTCTGCTGCTGAAGGGTGGCCTTGAAGTCCTGCTCGAGGCGCTGAACGACACCCTCCTCACACTGGCACACCCACGAGGCCTGCTCCTGTACCACACCAGCACAGGCACAACATCACAACACTGGATCTGCTCAGTGACTTTTACATGCAGATTATTGACTGAAGTGAAAGCACTTCAAAAGATTAAAGTATGAAAGTTTAGATTTACTGTAAATCAAATGTACTGTACTAAAAAAAAAAAAAAAAATGTTTACTATAATATCAAAGCCATATATTTAACCAAGTTGTGCTCCAAATTTGAAATTATCACAAAAATTAAAGTTCCTTTGACATTTTGTTTAGGCGCTGTACCAAAAATAGCCACCGGGTGTATCCAACATTCCATTGAATTTTTTTTAAATGCATTTTCCTGTAACAAATTAATACATTTCTGTCCAAATATCCCTTCTATCACCAAATACGGAACCTCGAGACTCAGACCTTTCCGACGACATGTGTTTTGTCAAGATTTAAAAAAAAAAGATTTTGATTAAAGTAGTTAAAATAAATTTTGTAATATGAAACCTGACGACGCCCACTAGGGGAGGAGCCAGCTAAAATAATTTAAAGTACTGTTTTCCATGGTAACGCAATGTCCAATTTCAAAATGGTTTTCACAGGATGAATTGAGTTCGTAAGCTTTCGAATAATGCCTAATTTATGATGATTATTAAAATATGTGATACAAAAAAAATTAACCGTCTAGCAAGACAGTGACCATTAAGGGGTTAAAGATGCCATATTTTGTTTTTGGTCTCTACTAGAACAGGTTTTCCTGCTTGAATGTTGATTATTTTCCTCATATTCTCCATTGTTGCGGCTCCTCTCTTCCCAGTCTGTCAGTAACGCTCTGCTTAGTCTCTATGAAGCCCCTCCCTCTGGGGCGAGTGACATGAGGGCGAGCAACTGGCTCATTTTTGGGACGGATGCCATGGATCATGTGACGTACCTGCACGTTGGCGAAGTCCACACGGTTGAGGTCGCTGAGCATCTGGTTGATCTGTGAGGTGTTTTGCAGGACGGCACGCGCGGCCTGGGCCAGGTGGTTCAGAGATGTGTATCTGCGCAGGGTCTGAGCGAAGGCACTAACAGCAGAAACCTGCGCAAGACAAGACCCACTCTTAGGGGATGGCCACGGACGGCGTTCATTACCAACTGCTTCAGTTTGCAGTAATGCGGTAAAAACGCTGGTAATTGTCTATAGAGTGTGTATGCATGTGACGTCACCGTCGGCCGGAGTGACTGCGGTTACACACACTGAGTGGCAGAAACACTGTGTGCATAATTGCATGTTTTTAAATAAACACTGACAAAAAAACTACACCAGTTTTAGTGCTGGACGATATGATGATATATATAACATTGATATAAGTGATCACATGGATTTAGACCTATATTGTGTTTATATAAAGCGTTCACAGGCAAATTGGCTTTGTTTTTCCCCGGCGTTGAAATCAGGCTCATATAAATGTCAGGAAACACGATTCCTGCTTCATGTCAATATCCATGATCACTGGATCTGTGGTAAGTTGTAAGGAACACTATATCGAGTCCAACCTTTAGTTTAAACTGATAATCGTGTGTTTTACTGGCGTTTCCACAGTTTCCTCTATTAACTCCAGTCACTCCGCAGCTCTTCTGCCACTCGGTGTTCCTGCGAGACACTGATGTCAGTGCAAACCCTCTGCACTCTCACCTTGGTCTGGATCATCCTCTGGGGAATGCTGCTCATGGCGTTGGTGAGCCAGCCCTCAAGGCTTTTGGCAAAATTACGGATGGCTTGAGTCAAGGCACCTGTCGAACGCAGATGGAGATTTAGATTTACACCAAAGATACGGTCATTTAATATCATCAGAAACTCCACAAGAGCTCCAACGAGAGGGACAATCTCACAGAACCAGAATCAGTCTGACATACTTTCAAGCTAATCCTGACCAAGAGCCAACCAATAAGAAAAACGTATTTGCTTGGGCGATATGGATGGGCGATACAATTGAAATTCATTTATATGCATCACTTAACTGTGTCAGTGATTCACATATCCAAATAGTAATTAGGCTTGCCACTACACCAAATTGTTACAAAATGCTGTTCTTTATTCATCAAATAATCCTAAAAACTGCTGTTTTCAACACTGATAATAATCATAAATGTTTCTTGATCATCAGATCCTCATATTAGAGTGATTTCTGAAGGATCATGTGACACTGAAGACTGGAGTAATGATGCTGAAAATTCAGCTTTGATCACAGGAATAAATTACACTTTATATTCACATAGAGAACAGATGATTTACACTGGAATAATATTTCACAATATTTTTTGGTTACACTTTATTTTAAGGTGTCACTGTTACAGTGTAATTATATATTTAAGTACTGAGTGATATTAAGCAACTACATGTACTTACTATAGGGTTAGGGTAGGATTAGGACTTGGTTGAGGGTTAGTTGCATGTAATTATGCATAATTTACTACGGTAATTACATGTTACATATGTAACAAGGACACCGTAAAATAAAGTGTTACCTATTTTTTTTTTTTTTGTATTGTATTTTTGATCAAATAAATGCAGTCTTGGTGAGTAGATGAGACTCCTTTTAAAAACACAAAAAATCGTACCGATCTCAAACTTTTGAATGGTGTGTATATTTTAAAGAAAATCTCAACTGACTGTTTATTTACTTTAATTTTGTAGCATGTGTAACTTTAATCGCCCATCTCTTAATATAAAGTTGGACATACATGTCCAACTTTAATTGCATTCGTACACTCACGTTCAAACCCAAACCCGAACCCTGCACTGCAAAAAATGCTTTTCTTTCTTTAGTAAATGCATCTTGATTTAAGAATGTTTAGATATTTGTGGAAACAAGACAAAAATACTAGAGGAGTAAAATGCCATAAGATATTATGTCGTCTTTTCTAGGGAAATAAATAAATAATTAAGAGGGTTGTTGCTTACAAAAAGCAAAATGATCTGCCAATGGGGTCAGAAAAATAATCCTAATTCAAACAGAAAAAATATTATTTTTCTTACCCCATTGGCAGATCATTTTGCTTTTTTTAAGCAACAACCCTCTTAATTATTTATTTATTTCCCTAGAAAACAAGACATAATATCTTATGGCATTTTACTCCTCTAGTAAATGCATCTTGATGTAAGAATTTTTAGATATTTGGACTGGACACAAGACAAAAATACTAAGTAAGAAAAGCATTTTTTGCAGTGTGATACAAAAAGCATGTTAATGAATCGACTCACTAGGAATGGGTCTCAGAACGTCTGGGATGAGGATCTCGACGAGGGCCTGATACATCAGGTGATCACATGTGTTCATCCACTTCAGCACATCATCGTTCCGGCAGAGCAGGATCAGTGTGTTGCTCGGCAGACGGCCCTCGATCTCGCTCACGCCACTGCGTTAACGACAGTCACATCTCAGGAATCCTGTGTTTGATCTACTGAGCTTGAAGAGGTGATCGGGGTCACGTACCTGTTTTCAGTGATGGTGACGCCCTCTACGGTGTT
Source organism: Squalius cephalus (assembly GCF_949319135.1). Classification (NCBI taxonomy): domain Eukaryota; kingdom Metazoa; phylum Chordata; class Actinopteri; order Cypriniformes; family Leuciscidae; genus Squalius; species Squalius cephalus. The sequence goes on from NC_137145.1 coordinate 1,160,521, forward strand.
GGAGGGAGAATAGCGCCAGAAAGTCTGCCACAAGTTCTCGATTAGATTGAACTGAAGGTTCACCACTACGTCCAAAATGGCCTGCGTGTGAAAATGACCACAACACCTTTACACTGTAATTCAACAAGACTTAAAGGAATGGTTCGGAGTAAAATCAACCTAGGGTCCTTTGCACCATGACCTCGAGCCAAACACCCCCCAGAAGCCTTTTTCCCTTAGTTGAACATTATTAAAGTTAGAGTTTATTTAGAGAAATCAGCCGGATGGCTTAGTGCAGGCGCTAACGGATCCTAGGCTGTATCTGGTAAATTACCGCACTAATAATGCCCAGAATGGTACCAAACTTCTACAGTAGTATAGGTTCTGTACTCATAAAACGAGGCATTGGAAAGTTTGTAAGTACATCAGGACTTTATTTAAATAACACTTGCCTGATGGCTAATGCTACTGCTAACCCGGACGTCGACGTCACTTCCGTGATTTGGGAAAAGCCTGTAAAAGTCCTGCAGAAAGCGGTGCATAAGGATGTAGTGTAACGACGAATTATTATTTTTTTTCGAAGTGTTGACAAATTAGTGTTAACTAATAACTGTTATAAACTGGTACTACCAACAAAATATTAGTGCATTCCTGGAACTGGGCGTCGTTACACTACATCCTTATGATCGCTTTCTGCCAGGACTTTTACTGGCTTTTCTCAAATCATGGAAGTGACGTCGACGTCCGGGTTAGCAGAAGCATTAGCTGTCAGGCAAGTGTTCTTTAAATAAACTCCTGAAGAAGAGCCAGGACATTTTTTAATATAACTCTGACTGTGTTCGTCTGACAGAAGAGTGTCATATACACCTAGGATGAGTTCAGGGAGAGTAAATCATGGGCTAATTTCATTTTTGGGTGAACTATCGCTTTAAGCTGAGAACTGGACTGTAACTAGCGCCCTATGAAACCCTCATCCTTCCCTCGGCTTCTGTAACAAACCCTTCCTTCGCGGGTCAAAATGACCCGAAGCCCTCAAATTATACTTATAATTAATTCTAGATGCATTCACTAGAGGAGTAAAATGCCATAAGATATTCTGTCTTGTTTTCTAGGGAAATAAATCAAAATTAAGAGTTGTTGCTTAAAACAAGTAAAATTATCTGCTTTAAGATTATAAAATAATCTTGTTTCTGTTTGAATTAAGATTATTTTTCTTACCCCATTGGCAGATAATTTTGCTTTTTTTAAGCAACAACTCTCTTAATTTTGATTTCTCTTCCCAGAAAAGACATACAGTGCTATGCATAAGTGAATACACCCATGCTAAAGTTGACTAAAAAGAGGAATAAAAAATCATCTTTTGGAAATTGAACTTAATGCCTTAATTAAAAAAATGAGGAAAAATCCAACCTTTAAGGACACCAATTTTCTTTGTGAATGAATAATGTATCGTAAATAAATAAATGTTCTTCCTTAAAATACAGGGTGCATAAGTTTGGACACCCCTATGTTAAATCCCCATAGAGCCAGGCAGATTTTTATTTTTTAAAGGCCAGTTACTTCATGGATCCAGGATACTATGCATCCTGATAAAGTTCCCTTGGCCTCTGGAATTAAAATAGCCCCACATCATCACACAGCCTTCACCATACCTAGAGATTGGCATGGAGTACTTTCCATAAGATCATCTCTCAATGCAAATCAAACCAGCTATTAGGCTAACTGAAATAAAACCATGCCAATCTCTAGGTATGGTGAAGGCTGTGTGATGATGTGGGGCTATTTTAATTCCAAAGGCCAAGGGAACTTTATCAGGATGCATAGTATCCTGGATCCATGAAGTAACTGGCCTTTAAAAATAAAAATCTGCCTGCCTCTATTTTCTAATTTTTTTCCCTAATTTTTTAAATTAAGGCATAAAGTTCAATTTCCAAAAGATGATTTTTTTATTCCTCTTTTTAGTCAACTTTAGCATGGGTGTCTAAACTTATGCATAGCACTGTAATAATAATATATTATGTCATTTTCCTCATCTAGTAAATGCATCTTGATGTAAGAATTTTTAGATATTTGGACTGGAAACATTACAAAAGTACTAAGTAAAGCATGTTTTGCAGTGTAGTGCGGTTTGCATTGCAAGCGCTGATGGACTGACCTCGCAGTGCTCCCTGTACAGCGTCTGAAGGGCTTTGACGTCCTCCAGGCCGATGTCTTCGATGTCTCCGAGGTCCAGCTCAACAAACTCCGGCAGAGCTCTGGACCCGTCTAACAGGGACATCATACAGGGACATTCAGGGGTGCGTTTCCCCAAAGCGTCGTTCGACAACTATATTCACAAGTTCTGTCGTTATCAGCAGTTCAACGAGTCTGTGTTTCCCCAAACCATCGTTATAACGCACATTCGCAAATTGCATCGCAAACTTGTGTTCGGAACAACAGATCTAGATCTCGGCCTGTGGTTAGAAGCAGTTTCTTGTTTTCATGACTCAATAAATCCTGATCTTAAGCAAAATAATCAAGCTGACATTCAGTACAACCTGTGCCTTTTATTTAGAATACATACAAATGTTATTTGCGTCTTTTAGTTTGTCGAGAGATTTAAAGTGTAGTTTCTGAAGAGTGCGTGTGTGATCGAGCTCTAGTGTAAGAACGAGTCTATGATTGAATCTGGAAATAAAGCAAAATAACTGAGAAAAATGAGAAATATTCCTCAGATGCATGTCTGTAATTTATAGCAAAACATCTAGCGTTAATTCGATCTCAAACAGTTTCATTAAAAGTACTTATTACTAGAGGTCGACCAATAGCGGATTTTACCGATATTTAGGTTTGACCGTACGTGCCGATAACCGATTAATCAACCGATATTTTTAGAATGTGGATTCTGGATATGAATAAACCATAACACTCCAAGTACAACAGTGCTGAGCTGAAATGTGCTATATGATTTAAATATTTAAATATGAATATATTAAAATGAGAAGTTCTACAGAACGAATTCTACAGAAAATAATTTAAACATTAAAATATTACAGGTTTCTTTAGGTATAATCTAGAAACATGCGCAAATTTCATAGGTAACACTTTGCAAGTCCCATTTGTTAACGAGGATGTATTAGCTAGCTTTCATGAACTATGCAATATAAAAAAAAATTTCAGCATGTATTAATATTTGAGCAAGACAATTGTGCCTTGATCATTGATGTTAGTTCATAGTACATTAACTAAGGTTAACAGATCAAATAAAAATTAAAACTCAATTTAAAATGTATTAGTAAATGTTGAAATCAACAAACTAACAATGAACAATACTGCAACATTTATTAACCTTAGTTATTGTAAAGTGTTACCATTTCATATAAATGTAAAGAGTCTGCAATGCTTACAGATGGCCATATCTGCAAAGGCCAGAGCATTAAAATTGCATAAATGTATATTACATGTATAGTCTCTCACTTTATTTGCTTCTATATTAGAACACTTGATGATTATCTAATCAAAATAATATGTATTGCAGTGATTAAAAAGGATAGAATCGAATGCGTTTCTGATTTGTTTGTTTCTGTCTTCTGCGTGAACATATCAATGTTGAGAAAACTTTAAATACGCAACTTCGCCGGCTAATGAATGCAGAACAGTCACCAGCTGGATATAAACTAAAGGAAATAGATGGTAACAATTGCGACGACATTAAACATGGGTCAGGTTTGCGTGTGTTTTTGTCACATTGTTTTAAGCGCTCGAGGTACTAATGTTAGAGTCCTCTCAGCCTCGACGGCAAACACACTGCTGTTCTTTCTCTGCTAATGCAGCATCTTGTCAACTAATGAATTACTTTATAATGATATGGCAACGGTGACTGTAGTGTTCTGTATTCATACCGTTTCACTGTCGGTGTTTTAAATGTGCATCTGAAGTGTCAGCGCTCTCTGTAAACAACTCAGCCAGTGATAGTTTGTTATCTGACCTCTAGAGGGCGCTCTTGCTCTGTGTAATGACAGCACACACTTCTCAGCGCTCCAGCAACGGACGCATCCCGGAAAAACTATCGTGTGGATTTTTGCCGATAACTATAGTTCCACCAATCAACTATCGGTACCGATATATCGGCAGAATCGGTCGACCTCTACTTATCACTCCAGCACCTGCGTGACATCATTAACCAACGTGATTGGACGACCAATTTGCAACAATAGTTTTGGGAAACATTCGTAATTAGCTAGTTGATTTCTTCAACGATGCATCGGACTGTGATGGTTAATGAGCGAGTTACGCCGGTGTACGGGAAACACACCCCAGATCAGCTCTAAGGCATGATGTGAGCTCGAGGTGTGTGTGTGTGGTTTACCCAGGAACTGCTGGTGGTGTTGGCTCTGAGCGATGAAGGTTTGCTCCGCCGCGCTGGGTGTGTGTTGCCCCCCGCTGGAGAAACTCTCCCCCGAAACACTGTCCATCTTCTGCACTGGCTTGAACCTGGAGACGGGACAAAAGAGATGCGTAATGAGCCGTTGACTTCACTACCGGCCAAATGTTTGATCCTAAAAATATTATTACAATGTAAATCATCTGTTCTCTATGTGAATATATAGTAAAGTGTAATCATCATTCAGCATCATTACTCCAGTCTTCAGTGTCACATGATCCTTCAGAAATCACTCTAATATGATGATTTGATGCTCAAGAAACATTTATGATTATTATTTTTATGGAAACCATGATACACTTTATATTTCAGGATTCTTCACATAGAAAAAAGCTGCTAATATTTCACTGTTTTTACTTTATTTCTGATCAAATAAATGCATTACGGTATTCCAAACTTTTGGTCTTCAGTGTTTTAAAGTCTCCCTGTGGTGAAAATCCAGCTTTTAATGTTGTTTATGTGTCTATGTGGTGTTTTTAATCTGCTTTAAGACAAACCATGTGTAAGTTCATAAGTCGACAGCATTGCTGAGTATTTCCTCCTTAAAACTGCAGTGAACCAAAGACAGTCTCAAAAACACGCTTTGAAATCGCTGGTGTTTCTGACGTCACAAACTACCTTGTAACCAATCAGATCAACGTGTGATCGTCAACCAGTGGATCTCTGAGCTGAGGGAGTGAGTGGAGGCGGGGCTCATTTGCATATTCATAGAACCGCGCATACTAAATGAGGCGAGGGTGTCGAGTTACATTCAAGATATTTTAAGCCATGAAGACATTTTAAACTTTTAAATGTCATTTTGGTGTTCAAAGATGAGTTGTAAGGGATGCAATGATCGACTACAGGGGGACTTTAACTGAAATAAACAGCAGAAACTGCACATGCTCGACGGAGACGAGACTAACCTCTGCTTCTGCTGGACGGGCTGCTGTCTCAGCGCCATGTACTGCATGTCCTCCTGCAACCGGTTCAGAGGAGAGTCCGGTTTCACACGGATCCCGTAATAATGATACTTCGAGTTCCCTCTAAACTCAAGAAGAGAAAACAAGAGAGCATGTGTTGATTAGGGCTGGGTATCGATTCAGATGGTCCAATTTGATTTTCGATTCGACTCGATGAATATAGATTTAATACAAATCCTATATTTATAAAAAAAGAGCAGTGAACATAAGTTTTACAAGTGGTTAATTGATAAAAAGAATTTAAGAGCCACAAACCTGTAATTAAACTCTTTTTATTTTAGGTACATTAAAACAGAACCCAAATCAACATTTCAAATGCATACAATGAATGGACAGGATTTTGATGCAATGAAAGTCAGAATCGCACGCCTTGATCAAACATGATCATGTTATTTTATGTTTAAGATAAAACAAGCATAAAATCTCACAGCATTAGCTGTAACATGGAGGCTGCATACAATTATAATGATACGACAGTCCCAATCATAGCTTTTAATGTTTTGCATTGATGTTTGATCGCGCGCGCTAAAGCTGAAGAGAACAAATACTCGTAAACTGAAGGACTTTTCTAGCGGGTTATTTAACTCAACGAAACGCATCCTATATGAGATATATTCACATATATAATCTGAATATAGTCACATTTATATTACATAAACTTAATATGATGACTTATATCTGCCCAAAATGTTGTGAATGCACAAGCGAACTTGACTGCTGGTCAGAGCGTGTAACCCCCGTTCTGGACGCGCTATTCCCACGACGACGCGCTGAAACGGCAACTAAACCCAGATAATTCACAACGTTTTATTACAATAGTGTTCTCATTATGATGGCATGCATATAACAGTCCCAATCATAGTTATTAATGTGCATTGCTGTTTGAGCTGCGCACGCTAAAGATAAAGATGATCACCGGTACAATGAAGCGCTTTACTGCATCATTACCTCATCCAAACGCATCCTATATAAGATTAATCAGATATATACACATAATTTACAACTTACAATGGCACAAAATGCTACGAACGCTCGAGAACTTGACTGTGATTGTCATAAAGGCTTTAAGCGTTATCGCTATTACCGCCACAACGCGCTGAAACACAACATTCTTTTACAGTCGTGTTCTCATTATAATGTTATTACGCTTATATGACAGATTTGTGCACTGAACTATATCTTCCTTTTCGAAGTGATTCCAATCGTATCAAGCAATTCAAAACCATCATGGTGAACAGATCGCATCTGAAGAGTCTCAGCTGCAGGAAATAAAATTAATCACTTTTATCGGCTTTAAAGGAGTCATGACCTGCAATTTTCACTTTTCCACGAGAATCAATGTATGTTATGATTGCCTAACGATTATACACTGGCCGGGAAGCCGATATTTAAAAGTGAAGCGTTCGTTTACCCCAGGGTTCATAAACCAGCGCGCGTGCACATGCACTCAAATACGAGATTTTGATTTCAGCCCCGACTTGACGTCATGACGGGGCAGGATATACCATATATGGACACCGCAGACCTGCCGCAGGAAGTGCGCCCTGGCGCCCCTCCTCCCCTCATATTCAGTCGAGAAAGAAGCAGAAACGTAGTGCACACTGAGTTGCTCTGTTGTTGACTGCCAGAATCAACATGTAAATGTGTTTTCTCTCCCAAGAACGGACCAAGCTGTCAGGGACCAGTGGATTAAATTCATTTTTAATGACGCGGTTCCTACAACCCTTCCCACTGGCTTAACGTTATGTGTCTGTGCTAACTAAACATTTTACGCCGGAATCCTTCACAAATTTGAGGCAATATCAGGCGAAGTTGGCATCGAAGCTCGGGAAAAAGGGGCCATTTTCAACAATCAGACACTTGCCTGCAATTGAAACAGTAAGAATGTGTTTTTATTGCTCTACTCTGTGTAACAAACAGCAGCTAACTGCTAATGCGGCTATTGTATGCTAGCGGGAGTATTAGCTTCGAGGTAAACATGGGGAATGGCTGCTAACGTTACTTTGCAAACAACAAATGACTGAGATCATCATGAATTCGGCTATTGTATATTGATTGCCTAACGCTTATATATGAGGCGCCGTCTAGTTTGTGTGTGTGTGTGTGTGTGTGTGTGCTCGCGTCTCATATGAGTAACTGTTATGTGCGCGAGTTTGTGTGTGTGTGCTCGCGTCTCATATGAGTATGTGCGTGGAGAGTTCATATACATGTATGTGTGACTACTTAGTATGTATGCAAGCGTGTTTCATATATGTGTGCGTGAATGAAGTTTGATTTAAGCCCTAAACGGCGCCTCATACTTATACACTGGCCGGGAAGCCGGTCGCGGCCAGGTCGGGTTCATTCATAATTTGCGCCATGATGTCATTTTGTAATGATATGCTAAAGCATTACCTGCGGTGTCAACCCCCTCCTTCCTGCCACCAATCAACGCGCCCCTCATTTGCATTATTAAAATGACTGTCCACGACAGCCAAAATATCGCATCAGATCTCGCGAGACAATAATGCCTTCAGAAATAAGGGTCTGAGGAGCTCTGTGTTTATTTTTTTTCCACTTTTCTTTTTTAGAAGGGCCTGAAAGACTATAATACAGCAGTAGGTATCCAAGGTAATACTAGGACTCCTTTAATATATCAGACAAATTTTCTTATCGGATCGATAAAGATAACATTGAAAATGACCATTTATCAGCCGATATCGATATGTGGTCGATATATATCGTGCATCCCTAACCATCATATACCGTGAAATCGGTATAATTTAGAAAAATACGGTTATATGGATTTTTGGTCATGCCGTCCAGCACTAGTGGATAAATAAATATGGAAGAAGAAAGAAAACCCCGATTCGTGGCCTTTGAGAATTGATTTTGAATCGCCCACATTCTGGAAAGTGTGTGTTTCTGCCCAGAACTAGTGTTGATGAGGAGAGCTGGAGGTGTTACCGGGTTCCCAGGCGCCGGGTCCGCAGGCCCATGAAGATGGAGCGGATGAGCTTCCCGAAGGAGGCGGCGTTGACCGGGTCCAGCTTCTGCTCCTGACAGTGGCGCAGGTAGTGGTTGTACAGGGTGGATCGGGGCAGACTCACGCCCTCGGCCGTCTCGTAGTTATCCAGCAGCCACTGCAGCTGTGAACAACACCGCTAAACGCGTCACATAAACTCGCACTCTACATTTCCTTAATGAACCTGCATCTCGTGTTTCTACGGAAGAAAGAAAGTCACATGACGTGATCTATCCTGGTGTTTTAACTGGTGCGTGACCTATAACCTCAGAACAAATCATTGAACATCTTGCAATATTTAACATAAAAGTCCATTCATGAAAAAAATAACAAAAACGAACTTTACACTAATAAATACAGTGCCATTTAAAAAGTCAGAGTCCACACTGAAAATCTGGAAATAAACATTTTTAAGATTTTTTTTTTGTATCGAATTTAAAGAATGCAAAGAAATGTTGTGAAGTAAATGAGTGTCATTGACCATGTGACTCTTTTAAACGGCACAGTATAACGGCCCGTTCACACCAAGAACGATGACGATAACGAAACATTAGTGTCTAGAATCACCAGAGGCTCCATTATACGATATTAGCATGATTTTTAAGCCATGCTACGATATTTTTGTGATTTATAAATTTGCAATAAAATATATATTAATATTTTACCCTTTTTTCCAACTGCAAATGTCCACAAAGAGAAACTGTCCACACGTGTTTTATCTAATAAAGTTCTCGGTGTTCACTTTACATCTCCATCTCCATCTCCTTTGTCCTTCCTTTTCAATATTTTAAATGTAAATTACAGTTGTCAAATACAAACGTTTGCACACTCAATTCTATGCATTTAATTTTATAATACATAAGCAGTTTTCCACAAAAAAAAAAAGCCATAATGAACAATTTAAGGTGACACTATACACTCTCCTTTTCAGTTATGTACAATTACATATTTATGTCTATATATGTTAAACTAACAATATATAGTTTATATATTGTTTTAGGAAAATGCATAAATTTGCAATTAACAGATACTTAAATGCATATAATTTGGATGTTAGATGGAGTTATTTTGATTGTGAAATAGCCTACAACGCAATAACGTTTGATTTCCGATGAAAATCATCGCCTGTCGCTTTAAATGCTGGAGCTCGTTAAAGCAGGATGGATTCTGATTGGCTGTCAGTGTTTTTATCGTTCATCAAAGTTCTAAAAGTGATTCCAATGATATATCTCTGTTGCTATCGTTACGCCGTGGACTTACGTTATCATTAATCTCCTTGGTGTGAACGACCTTAAGAAAGTGAGAGAGAGAGAGAGAGGGAGCGAGTAACCCGTGGAGACGGAGAAAAGCGTAAAGTACCGAAGCAGAACGCTAGGAGACGTGCAAAGCCAAGCTGTGCGTGTTTGCAACTTACATGGCTGTTGAGCAGCGAACTTCTCTGACTGGATAAACCTTCAGACTTTTGGAGCGTCTCAATCGCCATTTCAATCTGATAGACCAAAGAGCAAAAGAATAAAGGAGAACAAAACAAAAAGAGGGGAAATCAAATGAAGGCAGTAGCGAAAGAGAGCTGCACTGAAACCAGAGACGAGCAGCAGAAACAGACCCGACTAAAGCATCCCAGCCACCAACACACACACACACACACACACAACACACACACACACAGTCCTCATGATCCAGCTTCTGGAAACCTTCACTCAGAACTGAACATCTAAGCAACATTAAACTGATAATGAGGCCAAGTCTTCATATACAGACTTAGAGATTAAAGGTGTAATTCACTGCTGGCAACATTAAAAGCTGCAGTAAAAACTGTGGAGGCTTGTTTCCACCACAGAATAACACATTTTAAAAGATAATTGCGACTTTTTATGTCACAATTCTGACTTTATATCTCAGAATTGCGCGATATAAAGTCGAAATTGTGTTATAAAGTCAGAATTGTGAGATATAGCGTCGCAATTGTGTGTTATAAAGTCAGAATCACGAGTTTATATCTCACAATTCTGACCTTATATCTTGCAATTGTGAGATAAAAAGTCACAATTATCTTTTAAAATGTGTCATTCTGCGGCGGAGACAAGCCTCCACAGACATCAGTGCTTCACGATTAAAGAAAAAGGGCTGTGAAGCTCCCAAAAAGGTTGGAGAACCTCAACACCCATAATGCACTGGGGCCGATCCGGCTGTTTTTTATAAACTAAATGTTCATTTGCATATTGCGACAATATAAATGTGGTTGACAACATTAATGAAGCAATATAACCTTTTTTTTTCTTCTACATAACATCCTTATAAAGAAATCTAGGCCTAGATGTACATTGGCTCTGTTCCGAACCCTAATGTGGAATATTCCCTACATAGGGAATCACATGATGCATTGGTTTGGACCAATCACAAGGCAGCTCTGCTTTATTTATACTCGTGCTTTTAATGCTGAAAACGATCAGTAAAACAAACTATTGTACTCAGTATTTGTGCATGCATGTTGCTATCCACTTTATTTTTAATATCCAGTTATTTTAGCCATACAAAAACAGTCCGTTATGCTGTAAACTGGCATTTGCTATCATATTTTAATATTTATATTGTAAACACACTGGTTTGTAGTGCAAATAGTTTTACCGTTTACTGAACTAAAAACACTATTGTTGTTTTAGAGCTAGAACTTGAATGTGTGTCATATTTAATGAAGCTTGCATCATTATTTTCCCGTTTATTACAGTGAAGCTGCTCTGAAACGATCAGTCCTGAATTAAGCGCTGTAGAAATAAACATGACTTCCCCAGCTAATGACTCTGAAGTCATGCACGCTCACAGAAAATAGCTTACTTTCACATTAAAAAAATAAGGTAAAAAAAGAACCCATTATCACATAAAATGTTAATTGACTTTGACTGGTAACAGCCTGTATAATTATTCAGATTGACAATTCGTTTGAATGAATTAATTAAATTGAAGTATTTGATTCAAAAGTGTGTTTTAGGCTCTTTATTTATTTTTGAAACTAGCTTTAATTATCACAAGCACATTTCAGATTAACCCTTGTGTTTAACCCTCAGATTTTCCACAAAATATGATCGTTCTTTTAAAAAACGCTTCTAAATCTCTCATGATGCTGGTGTTGGCAATTACTGGGTTCAATCTTTTCGTCAGCTTGTTTTCTTTCAACTAGCACAGGTTTTTGCATCTCGCCTCGTTGATCTGAGCTCAAAACAACTTAATTTGAATATAAAAAATAATAATAATAAAAAAATAGTATTAATTAAATATTAAATAATGTGGTATTAAATAAATGTGAGTTATAAAAACGTTTTAATAATTAAAAAAAAAGGTTTAAATTAATCAATAAATTAAATGAAATAAGTCTAACTGTAGGGGGGAATTATTTCACACATATTTATAATATACATTTTTCCACAATATAAATTGGGTTTTTATAAAAGATAATAAATGGCTGCCTTTTCATAAGCTCAGATCAATAAGAGCTACAATCAATCAATCAATCAGTTCCAAAAATAATTAAATCTCGCCTTAAAACTCACCGATTTAAACCGGCCTTTTAATGACGGCACATTCATTGAGTTTGTATTTTATATCTTCCAGTGACTTACTGTAAATCATAGTATTGTTTGTTTAATGTTGTTCTCCAAGGTGACATTGGTGTTACGTTTGTATGATATAAATAAAATGTACTATTATTATTATAAATACAAAACCGTTGCTAATTGAAAGAAAACAAGTTGACAAAAAGATTGAACCCAATATTTGGTGAATTATTTTGAAGTGTAACAAGAAGGGGTGAAAAAAATAATCCCAAATTTTTCAGGAAAAAGAAAATCCTCTCCGGGTGAAATAACTGGAAGACAGCATGAGGGTTAAAGAGACCCAAAAATCCTCATTTACTCACCCGTAAGATGTTCCAGACCTGTCTGAGTTTCTTCAAGATCTTTTGAAGAATGTTAGCAACCAAACAGTTTAATTTCCTGTCGACTTCCATAGTATTTGTGTATCTATCCTACGGAGGTCAGTGGGCTCAGCAACTGTTTGATTACGCTCATGTTCAACACAAGACAGGAACTCGTACAGGTGTGGAACAGCTTGAGGTCGCGCCAGTAAATGAAGATTTGTGTGTGCGCTGTCCCTTTAAGTGCTTGTAAAAGTAATGCATTACAACATTGCGTTACTTAGTTGCGTTTTATGAAAAGAAATGCGTTACATCAATTTTAAGTTACTTTTTCTCACCTAAATTCTGAAATTGCATTTTACTGTTTTCATTCATTCTGAGGAATTCTGAATGTTTTGTTGTGAATTGAAAAAGTAATGCGTTACTTTACTGGTTACTTGAAAAGGTAATCTGATTACGTGTACTGAGAGCGATGTGATTGGTGCTCACCGTGGCGGGGGAGGCTCTGGTGGTCTGAGCCGCGGAGTGAGGGGCGGAGCCATCCATGGAGTTTCCTCCAATCAGATAAGCTCCAGAGCTGCTGATGATCTGGCCTCCTGATAGGCCCATTCCCAGAGCGCCGTTCCCGTTCCCGTTGTTAGCCATGCTGTGATTGGTCACCACCGCGCTCACCTGACCCGAGCTGCCTTGCGTGTCGAAGTAGTTCCCGCCGCTGTTCTGGTTGTACAGCTGCGGTTCTGAATATGAATACGTCCGTCTGCCAATAAAACAAGAACATGTGCTGCTCTTTACACTCTCATTGGCAAATCATTGGCTGCCCTTAACCTTCCCTGAAGGAGCTTTACACCGTGTGCTAACTACACACGACGCGACGCACGATAAAAGGTTCTTCTCCATGTTAATCAGAGTGTTTGTCCTAACCAGCCGTGACGGCGACACGCGACGATTCTATTTTAGAAACGGTTTCTATTTTTCTGTGACGTCGCGCTGGAACAACAAACACAAAGTGTGGCGATGATGATCTCAGGCACTGTTTATGTGCTTTATTAATGTTAAAAGTGTGTCATGTGACTCTGAATATCATTTAGTGCTCCAGCTTTGTGGCTGTAAAAGCAACAGTGGATAATTCACCTCAGATCTTCAAACTAAACAAATGGAAACAAGAACGTTCAAACTGTGAACAAACAAGTGTATTCTTTGATAAATATTGTTTTAGTAACTCAGTATGTATTTTTAATAATGTTTAAATGGTGTAATATTTGTGAATTTATGTAGATACTTATCCATTTTTCAAGATTACTCTCTAGTGCCGCGAGACTCCACACGCTGTTCTGATTGACTGACTCCGCCCACACGCTGTTCTGATTGGCTGACTCCGCCCACACGCTGTTCTGATTGGCTGTGGGTTTTGATTGATTTTGACGCATCTCGCAGTCGCGTCTAGTGTCGACAAACAAACTGCTTGTTGCTGGAATCTTATCGCGTCTGGTTAGGAGACGGTGTTACACCGCGCGCTGTCTCAGAAGAGCAGGAAATATTTTAAAGGATCCTTTCCATCCGGGACATCGGTTATTTGAATTGCCGTCTGGTAAACGTTTTAGGTCCATCAAATCGCGGACCAATAAACTCAAGAACATTTTCTACCCCAGCACCATACGGGAATTGAACACTGCCAACACACACACACACACACACACACACACAAACTGAGAAATGCACTTATCTGAGGGGGCATGTTATATCTCATTATATGAAATTGAGATTTATGCATCATATGAAACTGAATAAAGAAGCTTTCCACTGATGTATGGTTTGTTAGGACAATATTTGGCCGAGATACAACTAACAACTAAACAATCTAAACATTGAGAAAATCTTTAAAGTTGTCCATTTATGTTCATGATTTTGCTGCATTCACTCACAAAAATATTTTTTTTTATATATATACTGTATATTTATGGTAGGAAATTTACAAAATATCTTCATGGAACATGATCTTTACTCAATATCCTCATGATTTTTGGCATAAAAGAAAAATGGATAATTTTGACCCATACAGTGTATTGTTGGCTATTGCCACAGATATACCCGTGCGACTCGTGACTGGTGACGTGATCCAGGGACACACATAAGGTGAACAACACCCCCTATATATCTCAGTGTGTCTATATGTTTACACTATTCAAATTTGGTGAATTGATAATTGTGTGCAATATCTCGTTGCTTACTGTGCAATATTTCTGTGCAACATGTGACTGTTCGCCTTGCTTGCACTGGTTTTGTGTGTATTGTTTTTGCGTTGTATTGATTATGGCATATTGTTTATTGACGTATTGTACTGTATATTGGTTATTATCATATTGTTTCTTTAAAATTCAACTTAAATTGTATTTATTTAAATGAGATGTGTAGTCAGCACAGTTATATGTGATGCACTGCAAGTGTTGCTCCAGTTTCGCTTCACCTTCATACATTGACAAAGAAGAATCTTAAATGATTTCTGATATGTTCATCTTTGTATCGGCGTGCACGCTTTTCTTTAATTGACTCGAGAAACATAATAATTCGTGTTTTGATGAGTTGCCATCCTTTCATCTTCAGGTGAGAGTGCTGTTTCCATGGATACAGAAATCACCAAAGCATAACTGTTTTATGGAGAACATTGCTTTTGATTGCCATTCTGATGCGTGCTTTCTCCGTTCGGCTGATGACATGTTATTTATAATAGCCAATTTAAAAGATCTTGGCTTCTTGCGGAGCGAATGTCTAAATATGAAGGAGAGAACAGAAGCACTTCAGGTGTTTTCTGCCACGCAGCGCGCCGTTTCTTCGCCACTTGTTGATACTTGTGGTCATTTTCAGATGACTGAACACCATCGAGTCTCAGTGACGCACAGTTCGCCTCTAAACACAACAGCCTGTCATGACAGTCGAGTGCATGAAGTGTTCGACACCACACACTTCATTTTTTAGGTTAATTAAGAGCATCATCCGGGTATTTAAACACACTTATTCTATTAGGAGTGAACACACTAATCACACTATTATACTACAAACCATCATAGAATAATGCATAAGTATGCACACCTTGTATCTTTATGGTTATTGTTGAGAACGGGCCTTTATTTTGCACCGTTTTGATGTGCGTTAAAGGGATAGTTCACCCAAAAATTACAAATCTGTCATTTATTCACCCTCATGTTGTTCCAAACTAGTATGACTAGTAAGATAGAGTAATGGTAACCAAACAGTTCCATTTCCCATTGAAAAAACAAACAATGGAAGTCAATGGGAATGAAACCAGATATATAATGCTCTTCTCACCTCTGAAAGGTCATTACATTTCATCTGGATTTTCCCGCTTTGTGGTTTTTACAGCCAAATACATTGATTTGTTAGTGTGAGTGATGAACAGCGTCATGTTAACCGTTTCAAGATGGCGGACGCGTCGACTGTGGAATCTATTTATGAAACTTTTTTTTTTTTTTTTAATGTCATCTTTTGTGATCTACAGAAGAAATACAGGTTTTGAATGACATGAGGGCGAGTAAATTATGACAGAATTTTCATTTTTAGGTGCACTATCCCTTTAAGGCACATGTTTAAAGGGGTGGTTGATTTTATGATTTGACTTTTCTAACTTTAGTTAGTGTGTAATGTTGCTGTTTGAGCATAAACAACATCTGCAAAGTTACGACGCTCAAAGTTCAAAGCAAAGGGAGATATTTGCTTTTAAAGAAATGGCTTTTTAAGGACTACAACAAACGGCTGGTAGAGACTACACCACATTCCTCTCGGGTTAGTGACATCACCAACCCTAAAATTTACATAAACCCCGCCCCCGGAACACGATTTATAGATTATCATGACAGAATATGCTAATCAATGACTAGAAGATAGTTAACTTTACATAAGCTACATAAACTCATCAACTAACCATTCAGAAATGTTGCTTCTACATGTTGTCACTTCTTCTTGAGTCTCTCCATCATTGTCTGACTCCAGTTTGAACATAAAAGGCTAAAATTGTGTGAGGTAAAATGACACTCCGCCCCCTGTGCCGGGAGCAGCAGCTCATTTGCATTTAAAGGGACAGACACAAAAACGGTGTGTTTTTGCTCACCCACAAACAATTTTAACATGCTATATAACAATATCTGTGGGGTATTTTGAGCTAAACCATCACACACACACTCTGAGGACATCAGAGACTTATTTTACATCTTGTGAAGAGGGCATTATACCACCCCTTTAAAGTCCTATGTGAGAACATGTGTTTGAGATGAAACACTCACATGGTTCCATTGGTGTAAACGCTGTTGTTCTCCTCCTGGACGTACTGCACCTGTGCTTGATACACATGCTGGACCTGTTGAACAGTCTGCGCCTGAAACACACCAGCGCGTCTCAGTAAACACTCAGGAAGACAGAAATAAGTGTGTTCAGTGGCAGCTCAGTGATGGACCCTTTCACATCTCCATGCGTCTCAGAAGCAGAGGTTGTTAGATACAATTTTATAGTGCAAAAGGAAAAAAAAATCCATTATAGTGTTTCTATTGCTTTCCAAAAGAGGAAAATATGGACCTCGATTACGATAGTCAGAAGAGAGAAAGATGTCAAGTTTGATCTCAGACATTAGAAGCAAGAGTTCGCTGCATCTTAATGCCAAGGTAAGAAAACACCAAGTATAGTGTTATAAATGTACATAAAATCTTATGTGAATGAAAATATAAAAAACATTACTAGTCTTACATGTTATTAACTGTTGAAACACGCC